>NC_090443.1:708271242-708574273 GCF_031143425.1 Pleurodeles waltl | reverse complement strand
CTGAAAAGGTGCCCTACGTTGAACCCAGCAACCTTTTTTCCCAGTGAAAATGCCGAAATTGAGAACGCCGAAGACATCGAGCACGACTGTCTTCAGGTGACTGAATTTTGCACCAAACCAAGACCTGATATCAAAGATACCCGATTGGAAGAAAATGATCAAGTCATTTTTGTTGATGGTTCATGTTTAAGAGATGCACTGGGTATATTGAAAGCAGGGTACGCTGTATGTACGGTAACAGGTGTTTTGGAAGCATCTTGGCTTCAAGGAGTTTACTCTGCACAAGTAGCAGAATTGGTAGCCCTTACTAGAGCTTGCCAACTCTCTGCATTAATGAAAGTTACCATTTACACTGATAGCCAGTACGGGTTTGGAATAGTGCATGATTTCGGACAATTGTGGTCACAGAGAGGCTTCATGACCTCTTCAGGATCACCAGTGAAAAATGGTGAAAGAATAAGAGAATTGTTACATGCCATCCAACTACCAGGAGAAGTAGCAGTGGTAAAATGCAGTGCACACTCGAAGGGACAAGACTATGTTTCTCTGGGAAATGGATATGTGGATCAAGTCGCAAGGTTTTGTGCATTGAACTGTATATTGCTTAGGGATGAATGGAATTTGATAAGTGAACCAGAACTCGAACCAAGCGAAATCTTTGCTCTAAAGGTGGTAGATACGATGGACGAATTGAAATCCTTATAGAATGATGTCAGTGAGGATGAGAAACTCTTGTGGACCAAATCACAATGTGTAAAGAGACTAGATGAATTATGGGTTTCAAGTGAAGGGAAATTTGTTCTACCAAACAGCCTTTTGACACAGATAGCCAGATTTTACCATGGACAAACTCATCTTGGGAGGGATGCCATGATTAGATTGTTTAAAACTGATTGGTTTAACCCCAAATTCCGTCAAGTTGCTGAAGCAGTTTGCCACCGTTGCGTCATTTGCCAACAGATGAACACAGGGAAGGAACTGTAGTAAATTTGAGCCACATAGGAAGGGCAGGGGGTCCATTCAGCAGGATGCAAATGGACTTCATTGAGATGCCTGTGCATGGAGGCTTGAAGTATGTGTTGGTGGCTGTGTGCATTTTTAGTCACTGGATCGAAGCATACCCTACACGCAGGAATGACAGTCTCACAGTTGCAAAACTACTCTTGAGAGAGCTAATACCACGTTTTGGATTCCCGATCTCCTTAGAATCAGATAGGGGAAGTCAATTCAATAACGAAGTAATAAAATTGCTTTGTGCAGCACTGAACATTGAGCAAAAGCTGCATTGTAGCTACCGCCCTGAAGCATCAGGTCTAGTGGAGCAAATGAATGGCACATTGAAATCAAGAATGGCGAAAATATGCGCATCAACAAACTTAAAATGGCCTGACGCATTGCCCTTGGCGCTAATGTCAATGAGAAACACCCCTGACAGAAAGACTGGACTGTCCCCACACGAGATTCTCATGGGCAGAGCTATGAGACTTCCAGCAGTTCCTGCAAATGCGCTTTTGAATATTACAGATGATATGGTGTTAGACTACTGTAAAGGTCTAGCTGATGTGGTTCGCTCTTTCTCTCACCAGGTGGAGGCAACCACCTTGCCACCGATCCAAGGTCCAGGACACGCCCTGAAAGCTGGTGACTGGGTCGTGATAAAGAAGCACGTGAGGAAGTCGTGTTTGGAACCCCGTTGGAAAGGACTTTTTCAAGTGATTTTGACAACTACCACCGCTGTGAAGTGTGCAGGAGTTCCCAATTGGATTCACGCCAGTCACACAAAGAGGGTATTGTGTCCCACAGACGAGGAAGTTGAAGCGCTGAAGTTACCAGTACCTGATAACAAAGTGCCAAGCGCTGAGACAGAGCGAAAAAGAACTAGAAGCGAACAGGCAGAAATAGAGGAGGGAGAAATATTCTCTGAGAACGAAGCAACTGATTCACTTGGGGAAGACCAAGGAGGAGCCTCAGAAAGCGACGAAGCAGCTGAAGGTAACAAAGAGCCTGAAGCAGCTGAAAGTGACAAAGAGCCTGAAGCAAGTAACGGAAGCAAAGGGCTTGAAACAGGTGAAGAAGCAGGAGAGCCTGATCAGAGGAGGGCTTTCCCAGAAGCAGACGATACAGGAAAAGAAAAGGAAAACCTGATTGACTCCCCAGAAGGAGGGGACAAGGCAGAACAGAACAAAACTGCTCAAACTCCTTCAGAAGAGATTGCAGGTCCCTCAAGTGGACCCAGTGCAAAAAGGAGACAAAGCATATCACCAGTAAAATTAATAATTAGGGAAACGCTGAACAACAGTGAAGGGCCAAGAGTGAAAGAGAAAAGAAAGGAAGTGTCTGTCGTAGTACCAACACCAAGTGAAGAAAAGGACTTGGCCAAAGAGGAAAGTACCAGTGAGAAAGAATCAAAGAGAGATGCAAAATTGAAAAGAAAAAGGATACCGAGCAGGAGGTATTCTGGTCCGGAGTGGGCATACTTAGCCAATAACGATTGGTCAGACAAATTCGTATCCCTCAGTCTTGAGAACGAAGAGGTAGAACTTCATTTTGGAAATAAAAACTTTATGGACTCTGTCGATTGAAGACATTGATCACCTGATTGACTTTTCAACCGGCTAAGACATTGCTAAGTTGATTGACTTTGAAACCGATTTTGAGACAACGCTGCTAACCGATAAGAGACCAAAACTGCTAAAGAAAACTGTGTGAACATTGAACTCGTTCAGCTTTGTAAATACCTGCAAATCCGCTTTGATAAAGTGTCTTCAACTTTCTGATTCTATACAGATCATGACTAGCTTCACTACACAGGGGCGTAAGATGAAGTGTTGTAAATACATGTGTATCGGTCTAATAACCGCATGCGTACTAATCATTGTAGCAATAGTTCTTGGAATGCATGGTAAAAATGAGAGTGAGACGAATGATGCTTCTACTTCTAAACCTATTATTGTTACTGAACTAACAGCTCTGAAGAGACTCGAGCAAGACGAGAGACACTTGCATGATAAGAAGGAACTTTCATCTAACATTTTCTATCGCTTTCTGAGTGAGTATGTTGAGACCATGGATGCGAAAGATTGTTGTGTGTACACAAATACCTACCTCAGTAGTGGAATGGGGAAACGTATCACAGCATGCCTCTTACGTATGGAATTACATGTAGTATAATAGCTTCCAGATTTTATGGTCAAACATACATTCATTATTTTTACACTAATTATGATGTTACTTTTGCATATGTCCCCATAATAGAGCACCTGAGTTAAATAGCTAGAGATTATTATGCCAAATTAATGAGGGAATTCTTCAAACCAATGTCACCTTTTCACACAGCTCACGCACATAGAGAGAACCTTACATGCTTGCTTTCACCAGTAGAAATAAATTTCTTAGACCGCACTGATGATAGGAGGAAAGAAATGAAGGAGGAATTAGAAAGGGAATTACACAAAAGAACATCTGTAGATATTTATGCTTTTGCCGCAATAAAGACACAAGGAAAAATAGCTTTAGATACATTGCACTTAGGGAAATTTTGTATATATAGAGCTGAATCATATTATGACACAGTTTTTGTGGTAACGAGTGAATGCAAACATACGTATGCATTTAAACCTAAGTGGACGTTCATGCTGAATGGACAAGACCCAGTTATTCCTGGAATATATTATATTTGTGGACTCAACGCCTATCATCGTCTTCCTAAAGGATGGTATGGGAGGTGTTATTTGGGAATAGTGTTCCCAAAGATTTACCAACTAGACGACAAAGAAATTTCCAAAGCTGTCTGAATCACATCATGTTCAGAAAAGAGAGACAGCTTCTGGTGTGGTAGGAGATATATTTGGAGCATTGATTCCTTCAGTAGGCGTCATATTGAATTCAATCAAAATACGAAAGTTGTCTACTATTGTGGATAACATGCTGACAAAGTTTTCAGGAGCTATAATCCTGATGGATGCTGAACTCGCTGCAGAAAGAGCTAGGACTCTTCAAAATCGGCTTGCTTTAGACATTCTTTTAGCAAAGGATGGCGGCGTTTGCAAAATGCTTGGTACACGTCACTGTTGTACATATATACCAGACAGCAGTGGAAAAATTAGAACAATGCTTACAAATTTAACTAAAGAAAGTGTAGATTTAAAGGAATTGAAAGAACCCGGAGTTTGGGAGAAAGTTGGAAAAGGATTTGCTTCTGTGGGAAATTGGCTCAGCAACGTTTGGAACGGATTGTTACTAAACATAGTAAAGGGAATATTAATAATATTGATTTGTCTATTAGGCTCTTGGGGAACATGGAAAACCTTCAAAATGTTAAAAGCAAGGAACAAAAGGAAAAGAGAAGAGAAAATAGAGAACAAAATGGTGGAAATATATAGAGAAAAATCAAAAGGGACTAAAAGAAAAAGGGAATTGACTGAAGTGCCAAATTACTATACAGAATTTTAATGGAATAAAATTTGTGGGTAGATTTGATGTGATGACATAATTAGTCATCAGAGGAGGGATTGATGACGCAGAAAAAGAGGGTCCAACATATATTCATACATATTGTGTAATCAAAACGTATAATGTAGTGTGATTTTAGTAAAGAAAATAATGTACGAGGGAAATTGTGCCCTCTGGGTAGTTCGCCATCATTGTAAACGAGCTTTATTAATCATGAAGTATTGAAAATGTAGTAATCCGTCATAATTGCAAATGTACGCCATGATTTCTTGTTTGAAAACTGTTTTGCTTAGCTTAAATTTAGTACAGGCTTTGGCCTAGTTGCCTGGTCTCAAATTCTAACTGCGTGTTTTTTTTCCTTGAACTAATGAAACATATATTCTTGCTTGAAGTTGTGTTTTTCCAGTAGAGCTGACTGATACACTTATCTCCAAGGTTTCGTACTAGGCCGGTTTCATCCCCTTTTGATACAAGGTCAGTCTGCAGGTGCGGACAATGAAGGTACAGATAGTAAAATAATTGGCAAACCATGTTACAATTTGTGTTCCAAGGCTCCAAGGACAGTGTATGCATAAATGAGCGCTAGTAAAAGACAATTTTCATTGGACAATTTGAAGCCAACCTATGAACCCTCCAATGGAAGACCCTGCAGAATTTGGAATGTTTCTTACTTAAACCCACTGGACAAAGAGAAGTCAGCCATTTTCCTCGATGCCAGTTTGAAGCCAGATGCCAGACTCCATTTTGGACGACACCCTGATGCCCTTTTCTCTATCTGAGAGAAAGATACTTTAAGAATTCTCACCCTAGAGACTTTAACTTTGATTTGCCCCGTCTTGCCTATGCAGTAACTTTGCCCCATTCTCCTTGCCGCTGCATGGAAGCTTGCCCTTAACTTTGCCCCTTTGAAACTTGCCCCATGCTGATCAACCGGTACCTGAAGGACGAAGACTTTTCTTGAATGCTGATTGTATTTGGTAAATATGAAAGGATAAATGTATTATGCATTGTGTTTTTCCTTTTAGGTACCAACTGCTATTTTGATAGGGTCCTAGTTAGAAGTTTTCCAAATTTGTGTTGACTAAATTCGTTTTGCATGAAGCCCCACATGCCAATGCTAATTAGAGGTTAGTCGAGGTATTCATTCAATGTACCATGCTAAATTGAAATCTTGTTATGCTGACCAATGTATGAAATTAGTCAAATACAGTTAGTCATATTAGTGATTTGTATTGCCATAACTGAGTGTATCATTATCCAGATTTTGCGTAGATTGCGTTTCTTCCGCCGTTATGGACAGCCAGTAATGTTCATATACATATATCATTTGGTTTTGAGACTTATATACATCGTGTTAGCTTTGTTAATATAGGGAAATAAATTCACTAACTTTTAATAAACTGGTGTGGTTATTCATGACTGAAAGGTCATGGTGCGCCGAAATTCCAACCGTTATTGATTTCTGATGTGTTATATTGATCTATTAATTGAGTATTGATTACCGATTACAATAGTCATTGATTATTGATTATTGATCTGAGTGACTCGACTATTTTAGGATGAGGCGAGCCCGACTCGGTTAAAAGATTCACCGACCTCCAACGTGTCCAGGTACAGGTAATTTATAAGGGCTGGACGCGTTATCACATGTGAGTCAAAATCGGAGCCAACCCTCAAACATATTTCCCCTTGTGTTTAAACTAAATTGGGACCTGGATCCTATGTCTGTAGTACAATGTACATTTTGTAGTGCTCTGTGTAACTTTACATTCATGCCGTGGTTCAGTTCTTTTCTTCAGTTTCAGTTCTGAAATAATAATTAAACCTGTGCTTGCTTTGGCCGTTGCATGTTAAGGATGTTTCCGGTATGAAAACATTAAAATGTCCATATTTTCAAGTGTCCCTATTTGTAAGCTATGCAAATCAGCGAGGAAAATAGTGCATAATTAAAAAAAGAATAATCACAATATCTTCCTGTAAGTGGTAATAACAAGACACCAATTTTCAAACAACGCAAGCTCCGATGAATCGCAGTATAAAAATAATTTCACTGACTTAAAGTACTCTAACACATAGAAGGATAAAAAATATCTTTTTTATATATGTTCAAAGTCTCTTCTAGGTTTCGATCATGATGTATAAAAGAACAGAATGAACCATTTTCATCTCCATCGTCCATGTTCTCTAAAGGAAAGTGAAGGAGTCTAGTGATAATTTGTGCAGCAACATGTCGCCCTGCGAAGGCACATTCTGTTAACAAGGTTTGCACACCAAGTTTTGTTTTTTTAATTATACCCCTTTGATCTCTAGATAAAAGCGTTATGGAAATCAGGGATATTAAATATGGGCTGCGACTAATGATGTTTGTCTAAGCTTCTGGCTTGAAATCTCTCCAGCAATCATTGACGAGCTAATGGGCCAATCAAAATGAAGACTTTAGGTATTCTGCTGCTGTCAGATTTACAAATATAAATATCTGCTATCAGTCAGTAGATGAGTGGGATCTCTAAAAAGTATAATGTTCTCAAATCAGGGCTTCAGAATGGAAGTGAGACTTAGTAAAATATAATGTTAAAAATCAGATGGCCCACAATCAGTTAAGTTCCTCTGTGAACAATCAGAAAATGAGAATCTCTAAGGTGTCCCAGGTTGGATGTCCATATTTAAATGTGGGATTCACCATACTGTGTATTCTGCCAGATTCATTTTCGATATGTCATATGTGTTGCTTTTGCATCCTCTGAAGAGACCACTAGCCCCAATGACGTATTACATATTTTATGTATATCATAAATTGTTAAATGGTAATTTATGTTTAGTTTTGGTCATAAGACATTAATATATTTCCATTAGAACCCAGAATGTCAGTATTTTTATTAAACTGTTGAATATATATATATATATATATATATATATATATATATATATATATATTTAGAGACAAATGAAGAGGGCACTATGGGATATAATACCATTATAAAGGGTACAGAGGGGTCAAGAGTCACAAGAGGGGAATACAGTTGGGTCACAGTGCCCACACCCTCATTAATAGTAATAAGCATATTACACTCTGCACATATGGATTATGCCCTATTGCAGTTTCACGTTTAGCAGTTATAAACAAAGCTATTTAACTGTTACCAGGGTACAAGACAGTAGAGGTCAGTACTGGCGGGGTGATGGGAAGGCTTGTGGGCCACACAAACTCATTCATATGTACCAACACTCACCCATCAACATGCACACTCACTTGTAACCATATATTCACATACACCCACCATTCACAAGCACATACACAGTCAGTAATAATACATACATTTACACACACACACATACATGCAAAAATAAAAGAAAAATGTACTCAGCCACAGCAGCGATCCCAGGTGGTGAGAACTGGGACTTCTGCCTCCTCTGACTGGCTGACCTGGTTACGGGTAAGCCAATGAGAAGAGGCAGCAGTTCCTTGCTCATCACAGTACTGGATGGGGTCAGTAAGACTGACTGAGGCCGACCACGCCTCACTCTGTGATGAGGCATAACTGACAGACACTCAGGGGGTCATTATGAGTTCGGCAGTCTTATGACCACCATGTTGGGGGTGGTACCGCCAACAGACTGGCAGAGAAGACCACCAAATTATGACCATGGCGGTATTCCCAACAGAATACAGCCAATCCACCCCCGGCAGCACCACTCTGACCAGGCCACCACAGATGACGGTAGCCAGCTGCAGGTCGCACAAGACCATGTTCCTGCCGGACAGGTTATGAGGCTGCACATCAACAAGGTTTCCATTGCGGTGGCACCACCACAGAAACCAATGCTGAAAAAAGGAGACACTTACCTTCAGGAACACATACCCGCCTGGACCCGCCATGGAACCTCAACTACACGTCTTCCTGCTGCTCCTGCTTGCACGACGACTCTGGATCCGGCGATGACAGCAACTGTGAGTACACACAATTACCTGTCACTGTTGCAAAATGCCAAGGTACCTATGCACACACAACATACACATCCTGTATGGGTGGCGAGGGCAACACACACTAGTAACCTCACACTGACACGCACACTCAGACAGCCACATACACACCCGCACATATACAATACGTATACGTACACACACACACACACACACACACACACACACACCAACCCCCAGATACACAGCACCGGCACAGTCACAGTCACACCCGCCATGGATGACACCGAATGACACAACTACACCACAACACCTGAAAAGCACCATTAAGCATCCACAATACACACCTCCACTTGACAAATCATACATACAACACAACGTAACAACACCAGAGAATGAACACACACAGTCACCCACCCTTACGAGGTATACATCATACCCTGCAAACACACATCACAACGAATCTGACATACCAATCGCCACACACACAGTACAACCACACAACACTGCAAATAACATGTGCCAACACAATTAAAACACACAATACTAACACAAATACAGGTACCCAACTTATACATGCCCAAACACACAATACACATCCATCACTGTGGGACAAATGCAATGTACACCCCCACACATGCTGCCCAGACAACTGATAGAACAACCACCACACCAAAAAAAAAATACTCACCCACAAACAAAAGCAACCAAGACCAAAACAGCCCTAACATGCACATATGGAACTTCCAAGTGCCCCAACTTGACTCCTGACTGCCATGTAACCTCCACAGGTAGGGGCATCAAGGAGGCAGGCAGGCACCTCAAGGATTGGGGGGGGGGGGGCAAAGGGATGAGGTTGGGATTCGATTTGGGAGGGTGATCTTTGGGCTTGGTTGGGGGGCTTAGGGGAGTACTGGGAACTCTTGGGAGGGGTTGACTTCTTGGCGGGGGAGGGGCATGGGTACTTGCGGGGGCACGGGAGGTCTTGGGGAGGGATACAGACCATTTGGGGGTGACACAGGATGGGAGAGGAGTAGGGAAAATGCACAACTCTGAGAGGATACATTTCTTAGCCACACAGAGACGGTTATGGCAAAAGGGTTTGGGAGTGGAGGAAGAGGGAGTGGTTTTAATAGGTGTTTTGGTTGATGTCTTGGGTGCATGTGTGTGTGAGGTTTGCTTGGGTGCTGGGTGTCTGTTGGGTGGGTGATTGTGTGCATTAATGTGTCTTAGAAGGGGGGGTTGAGGTGCTTGGAGATGCCATTGTGGATGGGTGATTGTTGGGGTGGTGGCTGCAGGTATGGTGGATGTGCTGCATGTAGGCATGTCTGTGGTTGTGGTGGCTGCAGATGTGGTGACTGGGGTGGATGTCTGAGGGTCTGCGATTGGGCTGAATGTGGGTAGGACAGGAGTTGTGGCTGGATCAGTGAATGTTGGTGTGGTGTATGTAGGTGTGTCTGGTGTTGCTGGGGCGGGTGTCAGGGCAGGTAGTGACTATTGGTGTGACTGCAGGTGGGTGTAGTTTGTGCGCATGCTGGTGGTGGGTCTTGTGGTGCTTGTGTTTGTCATCGGTACCCTTGTATGTTGAGGTAGATGCATGCCTGTCTGTTTGTGTGCTTTGGCTAGGTCAGGGAAGACGGGTTTGGGTATGGGAAGAGGAAGGTGGAGTGGGGACAGAGGACAAAGGGTGACCGACTGCTGTCCGTGTGGAGGCCAGTGCCAGTGAATACCCTCTAGGAACCCATTACTCTGCTGGACTTGAGTTGCCGGTCCCTGGATGGCATTCAAGATGGTCGACTGACCCACAGAGCTAGACCTCAGGAGGTCAATAGTCTCCTCAATGAGGGCAGCAGGGCTGGCAGGGGTAGGGGTACCTGCAGCAAAAGAGACTCCCACTCTCCTGGGTGAGCGGGCATGGACAATTGGGTGGGGACCTACAGGGAAGGCTGTGGTAGTAAGGGTGTGGCGGACAAAGATGGTGATCGGGTGGTCCTAGGTGGGTCCGCCACCACCAGGAAGTGCCGATTAGAGGAGGATTCTGAGGATGATGATGAGGATGATCCGGTCTCCCCCGTGGCGCTCCCCTCACCCTCCGGGCCACTGAGTCCCTCGCTGTCAGTGTCATCAGCACTCCTGGTCCCACGGCCAGCAGCATCCACACTCTTCTGTGCCCAGTCTCCTTCACCTGCCGATACACACAAATAGAGAGGGGGGGGGGGGGAAGAGGGAGAGGGAGAGAATCACCACAATCTTCACATTCACACTTTACAACATGAACAACTGTAGGTATACACCTCCTGGCTAGGCAATCCCATATAGAAGACCACACATCCTACATCATGTCACAACAGGTTACTTCTATCCACCCCTTTATGTCATCTCTCCCAATGACATCATAATCCATGTAAGGTAGCACAACTGGATCATTCCATCAAATCACCTATAAAGTTATGTCAGCATGCTCATCATGCCCTGGCTAAAGCTGACAATCTATCCTAACCCTGGTCATAAGTCTCCATACTCCTATCACCTTTAGGGAAAGCAGGAGACTGATCACATCATAGCATGCATTTTCCAATTCAATACCTGACCAGTCAATGTCCATAAGTAATGTCCCATGCAAGTAAAGACAACTCTATTCACAGACGACACAGCACCTGCCATTCCAACCACATGCCTAGCTGAACCCTCTGTACACATTTGCCATATTGGATACAATCTCTGATGAAGACAACATGTGGCAGTCTCATACAGGTGCCATCTGATGTTTAGAATCCATGTCTGGAGAACAGCCATGTCACTACATGTACCAATGCCCCTAGGAGTATCTGAGGTCACTATACGCAGATACACCACATCACATCATACATGCATGTACAGCTACAGTGGCCTACATAGCACATGAGACATCCACTGACAATCACACAGAGCAGTTTAAAAAAAACGAAACAAACGCCAGCCAACTAAATCATAATAGGACACATAAGATTCCACCTGACATGCAGATACATTTCCACGACAACATGAATAAACCAACATCACACCCCATTTCTAACATGTGATTACCTGTACCCGAGTCCAGACAACACAGATCCTACTGAAAAGACATGTACACACACAACTGCCATTGCACTGACAACATATCCCACAACATCTGTATGAGAACTAGCAGTACAGGTAAACCATGACATCCTGAATAATGAGGTGAGTCAATACCAATTCCTGTCCAAACTGGCCACATCAGCTTGGCTAAGGATAGGAATGATTGTCCCACTCAATAACATCTGCCCTCAAGTAACCATTGAGACATGATGTAGGAAGCCAATACCATATGTTGCACTCTTATTGGTAGGACATTGGCACTTATAACATGGACATTGCACATTGTCCAATGGTAAGACAGCTTAGCCACTTACATCCTCTACAACAAAGGCATAGGGATAAAACTGAATTGACCACGTCAATGGCATGGAAATGCATGGTGAGGGCAAATAGACAAAATCAGACACCCATAGTTGGACGTCCTTCGTTACAACCTTCACATACCCTATAGTGTGAATATGAAGGGGCAATTGGGACACATCGACAAACCCATATGTACAGTCTTCTACTGGCCATATTGGATAATTGATTGAGATGCCAGCCTCACATAGAATCAATACCTGTACCAGGACAAAAGGTAACTAGGCCCTGTAGCAAATATTTCTGATGGATACAACTACCTGTGGATTCCTCACCTAATGAATACTCCCATGGCGCCAGCATTCAATTGAAATCTTCTTCCTAGTCTCTGCACGTCGACGAGGACGTCACTCTAGCCCACGCGACGCCGTCTGACGTCATACAGGCAATAAGAGGTCCTCGACGACGTGCCGACATCAGTTCCCTTTTTTCCGTGCATTCGAAACGGTTATCTTCGAGGGAGCTACTGTTACTTTAGTGGTTACAGTGTGTTTTCTGCTGCGTAGTTCTTCTCTGCGGTAACAATGTCTCACAGAAAGTCAGGTTTCAAGCCCTGTCGAGAGTGTGGGGGCAAGATGTCCGTTACAGATCCTCACTCCGACTGTCTCTGGTGCTTGAGCTCCGATCACGACGTTGTGACTTGCGATTCATGTCAGCACATGAATCCGAAGGCCCTCAAGGAACGTGAGGCTAAATTATTCCTGGCGAAGTCGAAGAGAAAGGAAAAACATCACAAGAAGTCTTCCTCGCCAAGGTCTCATCGGCGTCATCGAGACTCCCGGCGCCGTAGAGATTCACGGCGTCATTCAAGCAAGGAGACTCATTCGAGGTCGCCTTCGGCTCGATGTCGGAGGACTTGGGAGGTCAGTCCCACGGTCACGCCGCATCAATCGACGCCGTTGCCCTCTCCGGCGTCACCGACTTCGCCTGGACAAGCGTCTGTGGTTGAGGTGATGCAGCCTCTTGTGATGTCTCCGGCGTCGCGGACGTCGAGGCCGGGGTCGCGTTCGATCCAGGCACCCCAGGCACCCCGGTATCCGGCTTTTCCAGCCCCTGGAGCCGATAGTACCGCATTTCTGAATGCGATGTATACCATCTTTCAGCAGATGGCTCCAGGAGGTGCTCCGGCTGGTCCTTCGGTGCCTTTGGCCTTTTCATTGGGTGATCCTGCGCCTCTTTGGCCAGCACCCTTTATGCCCTTTCTCCCTTTTGGGGTCGGTGTCGGCGCCGGTGGCCGCTCCGGTGGCTTCAGAGGGATTGGCTCCGGATGTTTCCATCCCGTCGACGTCGGGATTTCGTCCTGTGACTCCGGTGGGTCCATCGGCTCCAAGATCCCTTTGTCCTGTTCCTTCATCGGCGCCGAAGCTGTCTGTGGCGCCGGATGCTTCTGGAGATCGGCGCCGATCTTCGACTTCGGCAGAGGCCATGTCGACTCCGCGCATTGAGCAGAGACTACATTCAAGGAGGCGTGCTCTCCGTCTGTTGGAAGAGCAGGAGTACCACTGAGTCCTGGAGGAAGGAGAGGTTGAGGACTCGGGTGATGGACTGCATGGTCTGGATACGGCCAGTGGGCTGGATACTTCCCCTGAGTGGGACCTTTCATCTCCAGGTGAGTATACGGAGGAGGCTGCTACCTTTCACGCGGTGGTGAGGAAGGCGGCTAATTTTCTGGGCCTGCCTTTGCCGGTGGCAGAGGCGAAGCAGAATTTATTGACGGAGGTGCTGCATCCGGCCTCTGCTGCAGCGGAGCCTCTCTTGCCGTTTAATGAGGCTTTGCTTGATCCGGTGTTGGAGGTGTGGAAGAAGCCTGTATCTTCCTCGGCAGTTCATAGGGCTGTGGCCAGGAGATATCTGACTGCACCATCTGACCCTGGCTTTCTTTCAAGACACCCTATGCCGGAGAGCTTGGTGGTACAAGCCTCCTGTTCTTCAAAATCAGCGCCTGGATCCTTCCCGACGGTGCCAGGGACTCCAAAAAACTGGATGCGCAATCCAAGAAAATATTTTCTTCTTGCAGTTTGGCGTTGAAGGCCACCAACGCAACTTGCATTCTGGGGAGATATGTCCATGCTCTTATGGATGATATTTCATCTTCTTTTACGGAGCTTCCGCAGGGATTTTTGGATTTTGTCTCAGACGCCCAGGCTGCTGCAACCCAGATTATCCAGTCTGGACTGGACACGACCGACTCGGTGGCTAGGGCGATGGGCACGGCTGTGGTGGCAAGGAGACAGGCCTGGCTCCGTAATTCAGGGTTTTCTGCGGATGTACAGTCGACCCTATTAGACCTCCCGTTTGATGGGGACAAACTGTTTGGAGCAAAGGCAGATTCGGCCTTGGAGCGATTTAAAGAGAGCAGGGCCACAGCCAAATCGTTAGGGCTGCAAGCTCCTTCTTCCTCTGCCTCTTCCAGATTTTTCAGGAGGTTTCGTGGATTTGGGCGTGGCTCTTCCTCCTCTTCCTTTCGGGGGAGGTTCCAGCAAGCCGCCTCTTCTCACCCCTATAGATCATTTAGAGGGAGAGGTAGGGCCAGCACCAGAGGAGCCTCTCAACAGCACTCTGCCTCTTCCTCGTCCTCTGGAGAAGGGTGCAGCAGGGAAAGCAGCCTTAGGCTTCCACCATTTCCCACTCACTCCTCTCCTGTAGGGGGAAGATTACGGCATTTTCTCCACAAGTGGGAGACTATTACAACGGACACTTGGGTTATCAGTATTGTGGAGAAAGGCTACACCCTTCCCTTTCGGGAGTTTCCGCCCCCCCTCCCGCCCATCTTATTGTTCAGAAGAACACCTCCTGTTGCTAGAACAGGAGGTTCAAGTCCTCCTTTCAAAGGGCACGGTGGAGTTGGTTCCAGAGCAGGAAAGGGGTCAAGGTTGTTACTCAAGGTACTTCCTGATTCCCAAGAAAGATGGTCGGTTGAGACCGATCCTGGATCTGAGGATCTTGAATTGGTTCCTCAATCAGGAAAAGTTCAAGATGCTGACCCTAGCACAGGTGCTTTTGGCGTTGAACAAAGAAGATTGGATGGTGTCTGTCGACTTGCAGGATGCTTATTTTCATATCCCGATACTCAAGTCGCACAGGAAGTATCTCCGGTTTGTGGTAGGGTCGCAGCACTATCAGTTTGCGGTCCTCCCGTTTTGTCTTACTTCAGCACCTCGAGTCTTCACGAAGGTGATGTCAGTGGTTGCGGCAGAGCTCAGAAGGAAGGGGATAGCAGTATTCCCTTACTTGGACGACTGGTTGATCAAAGCCAAGTCCCCGGAGCTTGTGTCATATCATCTGCAGTCAACAACCCAGTTGTTGTTCGACCTGGGCTTTTCGGTGAACGTGCCCAAATCTCACCTGGAGCCCTCTCAGCGCCTCCTGTTCATAGGGGCAGTACTGGATACAACATTGAATCGAGCCTTTCCTCCGTGGGTTCAAGATATTCAGGAATTGGTTCCAATGTTTCGAAATGGAGCGGTAGTTCCAGTCCTCAAGGTCCTTCGTCTGCTCGGTCTGTTTGCCTCCTGCATACTGTTGGTCACGCATGCTCGCTGGCACATGAGGGCTCTTCAGTGGTGCCTCCGAAGGCAGTGGTCTCAACACAAGGGAGATCTAGAAGGTGCAGTCAAGATCTCCAGAGATGCTGCTGTGGACTTGAAGCGGTGGATTGCGTGCAACAATCTTTCGCAAGGAAAGCCGTTCGCGCAGTCGCCACCAGTGGCCACGGTCATAACGGATGCTTCCACTCTAGGGTGGGGAGCTCATCTGGGGGATCTGGAGATCAAAGGACTTTGGTCTCCAGAGGAACAGAGGTTTCATATCAATCTGTTAGAGTTACGGGCTGTACGTCTGGCTCTCAAGGCCTTCCTCCCTTCCCTTCGTGGTCAGTCGGTACAGGTCCTGACGGACAATACTACCACGATGTGGTACATAAACAAACAGGGAGGAGTAGGGTCGTACCTTCTCTGCAGAGAAGCTCTTCGACTATGGTCCTGGGCAAAGGACCATCAGATTTGCTTGGTAGCAAATCATCTGGCCGGGGTCTTGAATGTACGTGCGGACAGTCTCAGTCGCCAATTCTCGGCCGACCACGAGTGGCGTCTCCATCCAGATCAAGTCCGTTTAATCTTCCAGATGTGGGGGTTTCCTCGGATAGATCTGTTTGCCACTCGGGAGAATGCGCATTGTCCGTTATTCTGCAGCCTCCAGTATCCGGTGCAGGGAGCATTGGGGGACGCGTTTCTGATAACCTGGTGCGACCAGTTGCTTTACGCGTTTCCCCCCCATACCCTTGATTCCTCGAGTGTTGAGGAAGATTCGCCAAGACCGGGCCCAAGTCATCTTAATAGCTCCGGATTGGCCAAGGAGGGTGTGGTACTCCGACCTTCTCCAACTCTCGCTGTGCCCTCCGCTCCGTCTCCCTCTCAGGGCAGACCTCCTCTCGCAGTCGCAGGGGCAGGTTTTACACCCCAACCTCCAGAGTCTACACCTACATGCCTGGAGATTGAACGGGGCAACCTGAGTTCCTTCTCTCTCCCGCCTGATGTAGTGGATGTTATATTAGCGGCCAGGCGACACTCCACTAAATCTATCTACGCTAATAGGTGGTCTAAATTTGTTATCTGGTGTGGAGAGAGACTGATTGATCCCTTACATGCTCATCTGTCAGGTGTTTTGTCTTTTGCTCTGTCTCTAGCGCAGAAAGGTTGTGCAGTGGCTACCATTAAAGGTTATTTGTCAGCCTTCATTTGTCTTCCAGATCAACCATCGTTATTTAAATCCCCTATTGTTCTCAGATTCTTGAAAGGTCTTCTAAATAAATATCCTCCAAAACCATTCGTGATGCCTCAATGGGATTTGTCCTTGGTCCTCACTTTCCTTATAGGGTCCCCTTTTGAGCCTATGCATTCTTGCCCCTTGAGGTATTTGGTTATTAAAACAGTCTTCCTGGTGGCTATTACATCTGCAAGGAGAGTGAGTGAGTTACAGGCCTTATCGGTAAAACCCCCTTATACAACTTTTATGGGGATAAGGTGGTGTTGAGGACCAAGGCTGCTTTCCTCCCGAAGGTTGTTTCACCCTTCCATTTGGCCCAGACAATTACTTTGTCCACGTTCTATCCTCCGCCTCATCCTTCAAAGGAGGAAGAGAGACTACATCGATTGGACCCAAAGAGGGCGTTAAGCTTCTACATTGATAGAACGAAGGACTTCAGGCTGGAGGATCAGCTGTTCATTGGATACGTGGGCAAGAGGAGAGGAAAGGCAGTCCACAAGAGAACACTCTCCAGGTGGGTTGTTCTTTGCATCAAAATCTGTTACTCTTTGGCAAAGAAGGATCCTCCTGATGGCATTAGAGCTCATTCCACCAGAGCTAAGTCGGCCACTACGGCCTTGGCCAGAGGTGTTCCTGTGGTCGACATCTGCAAGGCCGCAACTTGGTCGTCCCTTCACACTTTTGCGAAACATTACTGTTTGGACTCTGAGGTCAGAAGGGACGGCCATTTTGCACGTCAGTGCTGCAGGATTTCTTGGTTTGACCGGGAGTGGTACTGCTTTGGGACTCTATTCATTAGGTGAGGAATCCACAGGTAGTTGTATCCATCAGAAGAACGAGTTACTTACCTTCGGTAACGACTTTTCTGGTGGATACATTAGCTACCTGTGGATTCCTCACGGTCCCACCCGCCTCCACGTTGCCTTTCTGGTCTTACCAAGTAATCCTTGAGTGCGCTCCTCTTGGTCTTCAAGGTTGCAATAGATATTGTATATATGGATACTTGTATATATTTTTATTGTGCATATCAGACTACTAAAGTTCAAAATAAACGTGCATAAATCAAAATGAAGGCGATGAGTGAGGTCATGGTAGATGAATTCATCAGAGTAGCTGCTACTCCAGTTGGTTACACAGGTCTAGTGTCCTTGTGCCATGGGAAAATTGAGTTAGGTCTCAGAACAGTCTACAGGGTATCTCTGTGGCACACAAGTGTGACAAATCAGGAGAGGTTTGCTTCCTGGAAGTGGGTTTGGTCTTGGCATCTGCTCCAGCCAGATATCTTGGTGGACATCCATGTTTGCGTGGGGAGGGTGGAGGGGAGGGAGGGGTGGTGTTTCTTCAGCTACAGAGGGAGGGATTCGGAGGCGTGTGGTTCCACTGGCAGTGTCTTCATTCTACTAGCTGCTGCAGATGTAGAATGGGGAGATTTTACGCTGCTACTGGAAGGGGCCTGATGGTTTGTTAAGGAACCAATCAAGGTGGTATTGATGTCCTACAGCACCCCTGCAATAGTAGCCATTGTGTCATTATGTGCCTGCCACCGCTGCATGACTTCCTGGTGGTATTCCCTCTGCAGCCTTAGGATTTTCCCCCAACATGGTGATTTTTTGGCCCATTCTGTCTTTGGAACTTTGGGATGCTCCCAGGATTTGGGAGAGGGTTTCCTGGTCAGTGAAGTCCCTTTCAGGCCCCATCCTCTGGCCCACAGCATCCCCTCCAATGCAACCTACCCCCAGGTGCCTGTGCCCACTCCCAGTAGTAGCAGGTCCTTGATTGTCAGGCATATCTAGGTTTGACTCAGGTCCCTGTACTGTGGGGCACACAATTGATTGAACAGTCCTTGAGACACAGGTTTGAGAGTGAATGGTTGCCTGTGATGTGGCTATACCAGGAGGGGAGGTTGATGTGGTCAGGGTGGGGCTGACCAGATGTCCTGTATGGGCCAGGTTGTTTGTCATTGTAGAAACATCCAGGCGTATTGTCCTAACTAGGGGGGACTGTCAGTCTCGGGTATCCTCTCCATTGTGGCAATGGCTGGGTTACCTGTGGAGGGAGTGAGACACAGCTAACAAAACACACATTCTAAAATGAACTCTTTGTGAGATGCAGACAGTGGCTTTACATGATTCCCTGCAATGACAATGACGGATGCTGAACAGCATACCTTTGTTGTACATACAACTCTGTGACTGGTTTCCATACTCCATGTTGGGAGCGGTCATTCAAGTTTGGTACATATTGCACTGCAGATGGGTTTTGGTTTTGTCTCATAACGGATATGATTGTTAACCTCGGTTAGCTAGTTAAGAGTCAGGCTTGCTAGATGTTACACATTAAAGCTGAACAATGTGTCCTCGTGGGAACACAGTTTGTATGTAAGGGGAATAGTCCTGTATGTAGATGTTGTGCATTTGCATCGACTCAGCTATCTTACTTTCCAACCCAGGTAAGTTTATTTCTGGCTTGGGATATTTGATCTGTGGCCATTAGGAATGGTCACTCAGCTGTAGCTGTGTTATGCTTGGTTTGCTATTGTGAATGTGCCATTGCATTGCTGTCATTGCCATGTACCGGTCCTCACTAGAACAATCTAGATGGTGCAGCTAGTTCTTTAGTGGTATATGCATGAAATGTGATGTGTTGTGTACATTCAAAGTTTTCACAATAATGGGTTAGTGCATGCTGGGAGTATAGGGATATGATTAGCCAGTAGTTAACATGCCATTGCCAATGGCTGTGGGGGCACTTGGGCTGAGTGGAGTGGTCGCGTGCAGGAGAGGGGCATTAGGTGGGAGGTGTAGTGGGACATTTAGTTACCCAGGGAGTATTTGGGTGGTGAGGAAACATGCAGGACAAGACAAATGTGTGACATGACGGTTATGGGTACTTATCAGACTCTAGTCCCCCAGGTATTCCAGTCAGGCCCTCAGGAGGCAGTATGTCCATGACCTTCTCCTCCAATGATGTGAACTGTGTGTGTGTGGGGGGGGGGGGGGGGGTGAGGGCCCACCACCAGTCGTCTGCACAGCTATGTGTTGGCGTGATGCCATGGAACTCTCCTTCCCCCCCGTAGGTAGTTCCATCTCTTCCTGATGCGCGGATGGCTGTCTACTGAATGGATCCTGTTGACTATTCTTTGCCACAACTCCATTTTCCTGGCAATTGAGGTTTGCTGGATCTGTGATCCAAACAGTTGTGGCTCTACCGTGACAATTTCATCCACCATGACCCCATTGTCAGTGAAAAGTGGGTGTTTTTGTAGGGACATCGTAGTGGTTATGTAGACAATGTGTGGGGTGTTGTGAGTGTAAGGGTGCAGTGTTGGGTATTTGGTGAGGTGTGGGTGCTGCATTGTGAGAGTGAGACGGTTGTCGCAAACTGTGTGTGCGAGTGATGTGTGTATAGTGTTAATAGTGCTAATATGGAGTGTGTGATGTGTATGTGTGTCTAGTGTGTAAAGGTGCTATATCTATAATTTTGTCCTACTCTCTGCGTATCTGAGTGGCGTATTTTTTGCAAAGGATTGTGGGTGGTGTAGGGGTGTCTTATGTAGAGCAGTGCATAGGTGTGTGGATGTGTGTCAGGTGTGGGATATTCAAACTATCCAATGTAGTGTGTTATTCTGACCGATGTGAGATCTGACTGCGGCGGTTCGCACAAACCAACCGTTTTCCAACCATGGAAGAACTGCTTTGGTGATTTGTGGCTCGTAATGTGGTGGGTGAATTTTTGTTGGACTGGTGGTGCCTCTTTCCCGCCCTCCAGTGTCCTGGTGGTTTCGGATTCTGGGCTGTATTTTGGCGATCTTCACAGTGTGACTTGTAATACAGATTACCACCAACATGGCAGTCTTTTGGCAGCTGCCACCTCAGTGGTATTCTCAAAAGACCGCAAAACTCATGAGGCCCTCAGTGCTGGGCACTACAGGGCTTAAAACTCAAGTGCCAAGGTCAGAGTCTACAAGTGATGCACTCCCTTCATATGAGAGGGAGGCCCTCAAAACACTTTGCTGGGCTAAGGAGGTCACACCCACAGGGCTCTAAAATCCTTGATCTGGGAAAGTTCAGTATAGGCAGCCAGACTCCTACACATTTAGTGCATGTACAGCTTCTGGCTACTTGACCTGAACATGAAGAGTGTCAGGCTGACCTTTGCTCAGCCTGATGGACACTCTTAATGGCTGCAAAAAGGGAGGGAATCGGTGCCTCTCTGCCTTTAAGGATGGGCCACATTTGGTACAAGGTCATAAATTCCCAGTTTTCTTCAAAGTGATTCTAGAATTAAACTTCAGAGGCATTAAGCAGTTGTTTCTCTAGTAAGAGAAGCTGTACGGTGTTCATACTGAATCTGACATTCATACTGTAGTAATAAATGTGCCAATGTTAATACTACACTTATTATAAATGAAATGTTCCATTGCTCTATATTACATTGCAGAGTCACTAATAGTAGTTGCATTGACTCCATTTCTAGTGAAAAACTTTTTATTTGCTAATATCCTGGGCATTGTTTGATGAACCTCCACAAAATGCTTAAATCAAATACTGGAAGGGTCTACGTATCAACACATGGGAGTACTCATTAAAGTTCAGTTGAGGGTAAAAAGTGATATATTCAATACTACCTTTAACAGGGTTTTTGCTCTCTGCTACATCAAAATCCACTGAACAGATTTACATGAAATTGGGCACTAAACTACAACTTTAATCAGACTATTTTTGTTTGTTAGGTAAATTCATTTCAGTAGTTTTGAAATATTTGGAAAACACTGTTGGTAGTCATTTTAGTGTTACTCACACAAACTACAGGATATCTTGACAGTTTATCCTCAAGTTGTTGTGGATCTAAGGGCCATATGTACTAAAGCATTTTCCCATAGACAAAGAATGGGTAAAATTCTTTGGTACATCTGGCCCTAACTACTTAAATCCTCCAAATAGTAGTAATCAAATCTCATTGGAAGATGGAACATTTTATCTATTTGCGCACTGCGCTATGGCTGATCCCCTGACTGGCTGGCAGCAACTCAAATGTTTTGTTGCATCAGACACTACATGATACGCAGCTAATGCCAAGCAGCAAAGTTAGAGTCCTACAAAAAGTGACTGTAATGGGAAAGGTCGTTATAAGGGAGCAGCTCTTGATATTTTTAGGTTGGAAAGTGAACACAGAGCCGTAGATACTGTACCATTTTTTTTTTTTTTTTTAACGGAAACAAAAACAAATAGATTTTTGTGAGGAACTTGCAGATGCGATTTTAATCAGGAATACAGGGCCTAGCAGGCCTCACTTAGACTAACTGCAAGTGAATAAAACAGCACACTAATACATTAAAATAAAACACATTTAATACGCAAACTACAAATTCAGCATTAATACACTTTCATTAGCATTCATGTTACAGTAATTTTACACAAAGTGACTTTGTTAATACATTTCTATTAATGTGGCACAGAACTACATTTTTCTATTTTTGCATACAAAGTTAAAACACTTTTCACCAGAAAACTAATATTGTTTTAATGCAATTAGTTTAGACTCTATAATATAACATTACAGGTTAGTACCCCAAACATGCATTTTAACCTCTCTACCACAGAAGTTTAGATGACTAGTCTAGGGTGAATGCACACCAATATGCCTCTTCAGTGCTTCACTTTACAATCAAACTATTAGTAGTTTGATTAACATAATGCATAAACTGTCACATATAATCACTGTGACATGAGGGACAGTACTAATATTTCTGCTACAGCAGAGCATTATGCTGGTAACTAGCAAACAAATCCATATCCCACAGCAAATGTCAATGCTTTATTCACTTTACAAGATACGTCTCCTTACAGCAGTACAGGGCTTGAACTATACTTTTAAGTGGGTAAGAAAGTTGTCTGAAAAGGACAAGGAGAGGAGGTCACTGCCAGTGGTCCCCAACAAAAGGACTTTTTGCTAACCTGGTGTGTTGAAATTAAGTAACAACAATACCAAAAAACATCAACACATAGATCAGGAAACATAAATCAAGCAGTAGGGTGCTCAGAATTATTTGAAATATTCACAATGTGGTCGGTAGGAACCCAGTGCAGAAGTCTAGCCAGTGATGTACAATATCTGATGTTCAAATAGAAGGGATTCAAGTTTAATTAGGAAAGCAGGCCTAGATGAAATAACCATCTCAAAAAGTAAGGGGCAGAAAAACAAATATTTACTGACAGTTTATACGTTGGCTCAGTGGTTTGAGTCCCTAATATAACTTCCTCACACTGGCATAACAAAATGGGAGCCACACCCCCGCCACCCCAAGAGAACACTCAGGCCAGGTGCTGTGATGAGGGGCCCCCTGGAACTCAGTCCCCCAACTCCCAGCACTTGGGGGAGGGGCTCAGGGGGCCTTTCTAACGCCACTGCTTCATCACAGCTATTCTAATTATTGTCAAACCACTGGAATAGGTTGTCTCAGTCAAATTCAAATAACACATATGAGATTCTGAACGTCTGGGCCTATATCAGTCTTTAATCTGGGTTTGCAGAAAAGAAACTATTGCAAGTCTGCAGAAGGCTGATGACAATTATCACAAGTTGACTGCAAGGGGTGGCAAACCATTCATGTTGCTGGATCTGTCGATCGCAGCGGCCTTGATATTTAGAACCCAACTAAGAGGTTCTAAAAGTCATATAGAGGAACCAAACTGATATTGGTGAATGCCGTGCTTGTGGAGCGGTTTCCCTTCTTTTCAGTTTCTCTACCTTCATTAGTATAATATTAATATATTGGCACATTTTCGCCATTAATCCTAGCTTCACATAATATGAGCAGGATAAGAATCACTGTGCAGGGATTAGAATTCCATGGTTTGCGGTAAACACTGCAGCCCACACAAATGGGGTCCGGCTTTAACACTGGTGGCGCCCAGTGCAACAATCTTTTTAGGTGCCTCCCCACCTCCAATGACCTCCTCGTATTCCCTCACTACCACTCAGCAAAAGTGCCTCATCTCTCCAATGCCCCTCTCTCACATACATTTCATTTGTTTTAAAGCACTGGCAAAGGCTGACTGTACTAATCCACTTAGCCATCCACATAGAATACAGATCTGTTCTTTACAGCAGGCATATTATTAACCCTCTGTGTTACTTTATGGTAAATCGAAATTGCCACTATAGAAAACTCAATCTCTCTCTCTAGCAGAAGATTAGTCCCAAGTTATCTTGACATTTTTATTGCTGCCTTAAAGCAGGAAGCACAAGGAACTCTGCAGCAAGTGCTCTTAAATCCTAACTTATGCTGACCCTAAGGTCAGTGATCCCCTCCAGACCAGTGCCCAGTGTGGCCGCACCTGTCGCACTCTTCCTTTTACTTGGATTTACTATATGGCCAAAGTAATGCTTCCTACTTATATCCAAGAACTCCCACCTATATGGGTCGAGCGCCCAAAGCGCTCTGTCCCTGGTGTAATCATCAAAGCCCATGTCACGCCCATCACTTTCATTGGTTCATAGGGTTGCCTTTTAAAATGTGTCTGATTTCATTAGTGAAAGGCATGCATACGTCATGCCTTTTCCCGTGTTTAGCCCCCTCAAGCGCACCGGCCAACTACTGAAAACATAGGAGGCCATGTTTTCTGTATGGTTTCTTGACTACTTATTCTCTTTATTTCATAGGCAGCGTGATCTCACTAGGCAGTAGTCGAGCACTTTGCATGACATCGACCCACTTACATGGATATTTGCACTTTTGCCGGTTACATGGATAATTGCACTTTTGCTGATAAGTTTCACTACCAGTGAACTTCTGTTTCCTTTTATGTGTCTGCTTTACGCTCACCGTTGGCTCACTTATGTGAAACTGTTTTACTTTTCAGTTTATGCAAGAAAAGTCCGGTTAGGAGTTAACAACGCTAATAGCTTTAACTCGGTCAAACGTGAGACCCAACGCATTGCAAATGTTTGTTGTGAAGGGCACCTGCTTTTTGTAAAATTTCCTTTTTTGTGATGCCTTGATTAACACCGTTATAGTGCCTCCCCCCACCATGTGCTCTTCCTCTATTTCCTCTACACCAAATGCACATTTGAGTTGAAACTTGCAATAAAAAAAAAAAAATAAAGAGATAAAATGCTGTCCACATTGACTTATCTTTTAGAGTTTGCTAAATTATGCAATATTTACAGGTCTTCGAAGTTGTAAGCCTCTTTGGCTATCAAGTGCAAATTTTAATCGATGACTAATAACAATTGTGCTTAAAGAAAGGGTGTTTAAGGTAGGTGCAGGAAGACTAGATCCCATTCATGTTTCAATTTAGGTTAATTACATCTAAATGCAGCCAGATAGGGTATATTGACTTAGCAGCATAGATGTGTTCTGCCTAGATGTACTTGGGATACCCATGGTCTAAAGAATTGATACAGCTACGCAAACACAGGAAGCACTTCCAAAGTAAAAGGTCGTAATAGTTTTGAATTGTAGGCATTTATTGTCATAAATTATATTAGTGTATAAATTAAAAACAGCTCTCGAGCGTTTGGCTGCTCAGGACACTTAAGCCCTCATTACAAAACACTCAAAAAGACCAGGACAGGCTCAAAATGGGCCTGCGTCTAATTCAGCATTATAGGTTTAGAAGGAACACTCACATCTTAAAATATTTTCCTCAGACTCATTTTGCCGGTAAGAAAACACAGAAGACAAAAAAAAAAATGAAGTATTTAGGGAAAAGAGGCTGTCACTAAGGAAAAAGAGCAAATTGCTGCAAAAAAGAAAAAAAAAAAGTTTGCAACTCGAAATGGTGTTGAAATCACACGTCTCATAATTACTGCATTCTGCAGTAATGGTAATAACAAAACGCTTTATTTCACACCGAATTTGTCAACCTGTAATGTGGGCCTCAAAAAACGGAACATTCTATTTTACGAACCAGAATATTTTTTCATTAACTTTTATTGTTTTAGGCTGAACCTGCAGGCTCTTCTGGGCATCAGATTAATTTTTTATTGTTGCTCGAGTGAATCAATAAGCTGTTAAGTGGCACGATGGCCATGTTTCTCTTGAGTACAAGACACATCCTAGGTACAGCACTTGGCCAGCTACAGACTCCATGCAAGGCTTACATAAAATATAACGTGTAGAACGTTTGGAAGCATGATGGGGATATGAGTAATCGTTCCCCGGATCTGGGAGAGGACATCCTCTGAATGTGCTTCACTGCATTCTCCCAACAGGTTCTTCTAGATTTCAGGACACCGCCACCAGCTGGATACACCCAAGTGTGTCGATCAAACAGGTGCAGTGGGACGAGCGGGCTTGTTCTGTGGGTCACACCCCACACGATCTTCGGAGTTCCATTCACAGAACAAACGTGTCAAAGATAATATTCATGCCTTGCCTCATACAAGAAATTCAAGTTTTGGATCGGAACTTCGATATGAAACTGGTTTTCTGTACATCAGTATACAGAGTTGGTACAACACAGCAGGGAGGCATTTTATCCAACAGCTTTGATCTTGTACCTTGATTTCCTTCTTTAAGTAGGCTGAATCGAGACAACTCCAAGAGAGGTAATTCCCGACGAATGAGGGCGTAACATGGAAAGCATGGGGTAGAAGCGTGACTTGGGGGAGCAGCACACAAGAGAGAAAGAGCTAGAAAATGTTTACACCCTCTGGAAGGAGGGATGAAAAGGAAAAAACATAAGAAGAGGGCAAGGCTTTGAATAAGAAGCAAGAAAACGAAAGTGACAATAAAGCCAACCAATGGTCAGGCGCAAACCCACAGCAGGTTTTTGATTTTGTCCAGGAGAGGCTTTCACCTGCAAACATCTAAGAGCTGTCTCTAGGCGAGACCAAAACGTGAAAGATGTCTTGAACTGCTTAAATGTAGTGGACAAACCATTCACATCTACCTTTGTAGTGTGTTGGACATAAACAGTTCAGCCACTGCATTTGACAATGAAAAAGTAATTCAGATGATGAGGGAAGAGCATCCCCGCATCCTGAAAGCTTTTTTTGTTACTGTGACTGGGCACTGATGTTACAGTAACAATAGTAAAAGGAGCCACAAGGCGCATTGACCTTTCACAGTCAATATATATTTGAAGGGCCAAATTTTGTCCTCCTGAGCAAGAGAATGTCCTTTTTCCAGATGTACTTGTCCCGAGTGGATCTCGGTTTGGAGAACACCAAGGACCATGAACCCTAAGCAGGAATTCAGCCACTAGATACCAGGGAGTGTCCCCACAGGCATGGGTAAGTACTCCCCCAATTTTAAAAAACAGAAGTCTTTCTACCCGCTGGGTGAGCTGATTAGTGGAGTTTTGGAAACCCTGATTAGGAGTCTGGCGGGCAGAAAAGCCCACCTGCCAGCCAAACTCCTGCGGTCGGGTTAATATCTATGCGGCAGCCCTCCCGCAGCCCCTATTATGAAACAGAGTTCTCCCCCCCCCCCCACTGACCCAGCGGAACAGCCCACAACATGGACACCGGCTCATAACTGAGCCAGCAGCAATGCTGCAGTGCATCGGATGCAATAGCACTCATCATGATTTTGACTGTCTGCTATGCTGTCTATGGTATCCCCTACTCTGCCCATGCCAAGTGCATGGGCAGTTCAGGGGCCCCCGATGGAGCCCTTGGCACCCAGTCTACACCAGCTTTTACATGACAGTGCAACTGCCATGTAAAAGCCGGCGGAACGGGGACTTGTAATCCCCAGGGCAGCAGTGCTCCCCTGGCAGATTAAGACCACTGGCACTGCAAGGCTGTTGGCTGGCAAAGATGTGGCAGTACCAGCGGTCTGACCGTGGCATGTTCACCACAGTTATAATGTGGAGGCCGGACCGCTGCATTGGAGGCGGTCCGTCCGACACTGCAAGTTTGGCGGTTCCAGGACCGCCAGACTCGTAATGAGGACCTTTGTGTCCCCTCCCCAGGCCCTTTCCCAATAGCAAGCAAGAGCACATTTGGATTAGTTTGAGCATAGTTTTGACATTTGGGCAAGCAGAGATGGGGTAAATTAAAAAAAAATTGCCATGCTGAATGCCACACTATTCGGGCTCTGGGTCAGCCAGGAGCCAGGAAACAGTTGTGTCTTCTACATTTGTAATAGTATGGTTAGTTCCTGTTCTTAGAATATTATTATGTTAAGGGTGGTCTAAATTCTAGAGGTAGCAGTTACTACACATCTGTTGTGGATAGGATGCACAAAAAAAAAAAAAAAAAAAAAAAAAAAAAAAAAAAAAACAATTATGCAATTTTCACACTACCTGTGGGACCATTCTGATCCCTAGAGAGTAGTACACTTATTCCCAGGAACTCGTACAATCCCTGGCCATTTTTGAAACCTAAAGACCTGGGCGAATAACAAGTGGGGATCTAGTTTTATTGGGAGAAGTGTGGGAAAAAGAGTTAGTAGGAATTTTCTGGATCCCCACCGATTCTGGAATGCTCCCACACAGAAATGAGGAAATGCATGATTGCAGCCAAAGTTTGGCATTTGCTAGACATTCTGCCTAAGAAAACATAATAGGATTCACAGAAGCTATACCATCCCAAATTCTTCTGGGTGTCTACGTTTCAGAAATATGTGGGTTTAGTAGGTTTCCCTTGGTGGTGGCAGAGCTACTCAAATCCCTAAAAGGGATCAATTTGGAAGTGAAAATTTTTTCATGGCTCCATGTTGTGTTTTGGCCCATTTGTGTCACAAGCGATAGGCCCAGCCACACAAGTAGGGTACCATTTGTATCGGGAGCAGTGTGGAAATACAGTAAAGTAGAACATTTGTTATAATCAATCTAATTTCTATCTTTGTTTGGCTTCTAAATGTAACCCCCTGCGCAAGAAATAACACATTTTGCAAAATGCCACTGAATCACGATAGTATGTGTTAGACCTGTCAGCTTTAGGGTGGTCTTTCCACCCAAGATTTCTGCCTTACTCTTCCATTTTTGCTGGTCTTAGGACTCTGAACATTACCACTCGAGAACAGTGCTAAGTGTGTGGGCTCACTCCCTAAAACATGGTAACACTGGCTCATAACAAATTGGTGGCTACAACACATCTCCTCGCAGCTCTGTATCAGAAATATTGCTGCACGGTACATCCTTAATGCAGGAGCTTGCATTGTAGCCTCCCCGCTTCTCAGAACTATTGCTGCGTGATGCATTTTTGACGCAGGACTTCGCATCACATCTTGCAGATCACCAGAACAATCCCTGCATGACAAATCCTCCACGCAGGATCTAGCCATGCTTCATAACCAGGATTTAAAGTACTTTGTGCAGCACACCTAACTTGTTCCCCATATCCATCCCACGCTGCATTGTAGTCAGCCTGACCTTGTGACTTTCTCCTGGTCCTGCGTGACCAGATGACCAAAGTCGGTGCTTTGTGCTTTTAGGCACTATTTTTATCTAAATATGTATAAGAGCATAACACGCTTCTACTAATTAGAAATTTTGGTCTCAAATAATTTATTACATTTTAGTTGATGTGGGTTTTTTCTTGTGTTTTATTTTCACTTAATTACCATTAAAGTGCTGCATAAATATATTACCCATTGCCTCTCAGTTAAGCCTGAGTGTTTTTGTGCCAAGCTACCAGAGAAATGAGCACAGGTTAATTTGTATTTTACTTGGGTTTCACCCTGACCAAAATTGTGGTTCCTGCTTAAATAGTGGTTCACCCTCCTCAACCAGTAACCCAACAAATTGTTAGTTGTACAAATAACAGCTATTCCCAAACTCTGAATAATTAGCACATTTCAAATACGTATGGGTTGCATTCATATCCATTTTTACTTCATTATATTTTAGCATATGAATAGCTGCATGGTGGGTACACATTGAAAAAAAGTCATGAGCTGCAGCTCCGTAGTTGGGTCTGGGAAACGCACGTTTTTGGACAACAAATACTATAAAGTCCCTGCAACCAGAAGGGTCTGATGGGTGCAACATTGTATCACATTACTAAATCAACCATTGGAGAGGATTTGCACACACAAAAAAAAAAAAAAAAAAAAAAAAAAAAAAAAAAAAATCACAGATGAAAAATGTGTCAGCTATATCAATTTTGTCTACTTATTTTCATTATTTTTTATTTCAATGATTAGTTATTTTAGGAAACCCATGTGCAATCTACACAAATGACCTATTGCTCAATTTGATCTTTATCATCATTATTTTATTGTTTTCCACATTTATCAGTGGGTTTTACACCTTTTTCCACCACAAACCTAAAGTAGGCCAGAAACCACAAAAACAGGAAGAAAAAAACAAAAAAAACAAAAAACACACACACTGAAGACTACCACCACTTAGAAGTGCGTAAAAATGGTGGTACAAAAAGTGATTTTTATTACTCTGCTTGTTACTTGAAGTTGGGAAGACGGTTATCTTTTGTCTATGCCGTTTTTAGAAGAAAAACCCCTTATGCTTTCTTGCACAGTTCTTCTTCCCCATTTTTCAAAATAAAAAAAAACTGTACATTTTGTGTATTTGTCTACTTTCTTGTTCTCCTCCAAGGTCATCCACAAACCCTGTGTATCTTTAGAATTCCCAACACATGGAAAATTAGGTTTGGATATCTCTTGTGAAAAAAAGTTAAGACTTAAATGTAAAGAGCACCAAACGTTAAAAAAGCGCTCAGCACGAAGGCAGGAAAAGCCTCAATAGCTAAGGGTTAAGGAACGTGGACCACTGTCCACACACAATAGAGCAGTGGTTCTCAACCTTTTGATTTCTGTAGACTCCCACTTATGACTGAGTCATTAATAGAAGACATGGACCCCGGCCTAAACATTGAGGATGTTTTGAGCCACAAAACATTAAAAAAAAAAAAAAAAAAAAAAAAAAAAAAAAAAAAAAACACAGAAACAAGCATTCATCAAACACATACACAAATGATAGCATATTCTAATAAATTTGCAAACTAATATGAATAAAAATAATAACATTTTAATAGGGAGTTTGAAGCTTTTCTAAATTCAATTGAAGCCACAAATCATCTGTGCTATATTCCATTTGATGCATGTGCACTGCTCACACAAATCAATCTGGGGATACTAACCTAATTTGTAGACTCAAATTTTAAATTCTGTGACATTTATAGTACATTTTAAACATTTCAATTGTACATTTAGCTACCTTATTTGTATACAATTTATTAATCTGTTAATATTATTTAATTTTTTAAGTAGTTATTGACCCCCCCCCCGAGGATTCTTCACAGACCCCCCCCTGGACCACAGGTTGGGAACCACTGTGTTAGAGCTTCCAGTGAATTTACAGACAACCACATAACAGTTTTTTGATGCCAACTGCTTCCATTCATTTTTAATTCATAATTTATCCCTGAACTTTGTAGAGAACCATACACTCCCCATCCTTGCTGATCTTTGTAGTGCGCTTTATAACCTTTTGACATACATTCCTGCAGATGTTGTTGACCAAAGATCGAAAGTTTATTGAATGAACTAGTAACCTTTATCCCATGCTAGTTTTCTGATCGCTCATAACTGCGGCTATCTGAAGACCTGCTTTGGCATTTAATATATTTTCCATCCATTGGCATTCTTGGTAAGTATATGCAAGTCAATACATTTCAACCACTATCGACATTGGATTGATCGCCAATTACAATGAGGTTGTTTTTATTGCTCAAAACAAGAGACTTTTGTCCTGCTTTAAAATGCACCAACACATATTAGAACATTGGAATGCTGGAGGCTCCATTGAAAACAATGGAGTGCTCCGGGCTTTTACTGGCTGGTAAAAGCCCGCAGCGCCAACATTCCAATGTTCGCTTTGTTCACCGCAACAGCGGTGAACAAAGCCTCACGGAGCCCGAGGGGATTTTAATCCCCTCGGGCTCTGTGAACATATATTTTTTAAAAGAACATTCTGCCCTGTGTGGCAGAATGTTCTAATAGCCTTAGAACCCGCCGTAGCGGGCTCTACCGGCTATTAAAGTCCCTCTCCCTTGTTAAATGCCCTCGCCTTCGGCTCGGGCATTTAACGCAGGAAGCGGGCCTTTAATAGCCGGTAGAGCCCGCTACGGCGGGTTCTAAGGCTATATTTCAGTTTATACTTAGTCAGGAAGCGAGCAATTAAATTATCCTTATGCAATAAAAACAAAAAGGCAACCAGAATAAAAACGTGCTCGTCTCCTAATGGACTTACAAGAGGCAAGACATATTAGGTCTGATTATCCGTGAAGGTGTGGATCTTACTAGTGTAGCACGGAATAAAACTAACTTCAAAGCCAAAGGCTCAAAAGATTAGAACAAATTACTCAACAGCATGACATTCGGCTTCTTAGCCCCCAGGTTCCTGAATACTTGAAATTTGTCAGAGGTTTCTTGAGGCCAAAAGTGTTTTTTTTTTTTTTTTTTAAACCGGTTTGAGAGCTTTAAGAAAGGTGCATGTGAAGCATCGTAACAACACACATGTACGTCCTTTGTGCACCATTGGGCTGAGCTGTACCTTAACTGCCATTGAAGGTACTAGTTCTATTAAAAAAATTAAACAAAATGAGAAAGAAAAAAAAAAAAAAAAAAAAGAGAGGAAACTTGATTTTTAAATAAACATTTTTTTGCTTTGTCCCTAATACTTATTTGTTACAACAGTGGGGAACTTGTTCGGTTTCTTACATTCTCGAGCTCTCAGCATTCCAGTGTTTTGTTATTGCAACAATTATATTGGGCTTACTACCCTATCGGGGTGCTAAAGCACTTGCCTACATGGGCACCAAGCTATACCATGTAGGGAATGTGGTTGGAAGAGTGTTGACTTTGTTTTGATCTTATGTGGAACTGTTTCTATGTTGTGTGTGATGACCACTGAGGTACGATTATCGTGTTATGGGAGACTGAAGCTTAGCAGTGTGGTGGATGAACAGATGTGAGGGACAGTTGCACAGTTTATGATTTTTAGTAGCTGGAAGCTTTGAGCAGCTCTGCAGGTCGCTACATGCTAGTTATTTTTTTAAGACCATATTTGGTTAAATATTATTATTCTAGTTAAATGTACATGGGACAGCACTGGCTATTCATTGATATTGAAAAATTAAAGAACCCCTCTTTTGTTTAATTTCCAACGATAGTGGGGCAAAGGATACAATGCCCTTCAGTAAACATTATCAATGTTGCCATTTCATTTAGCTATTGATAGAGCGTTCCGTCCTAATAAATTACCTGTATTTGGACGCTCTTGGGTCGATGAATCTTTTGACCAAGTGGGGCTCTCTTCACCCGAGATTAGTCAATTTAATCAAATCAATAATCAATAACGAACATAAGCAATGCCCTGATCAACATAACACTTCACAATTAATCCAGAAAACATTTCGGCGAACCATGACCTTTCGGCCATGAATAACCACACCAGTTCATTCAAAGTTAATGAATTTATTTCCCTATATTAACAAAGCTAGCACGATATAAATGTGTCTCAACACCAAATGATATATGTAAATGAACATTAATAGCCGTCCATAACGGCGAAAAAGATGCAATCTATGCAGCATTTGAATAACAATGCATTCGATAATAGCAACGCAAACCACTAAAACTATAATCTGTAATGGGCTAATTGCATACATTAGTCAGCATAACAAGGTCTCAAATTGCATCGTGCAACAAATGGATCCTCATCTAACCTCAAATTAGCATCTGCATGTGGGACTTCATGCAAAAACAATTTAGCAACATTGATTTGGAAAACTCCTAACTAGGGCTCTTATCAAAAATCAGCAGTTGGTTACCTAAAAGGAAACACAATGCAATTGTACATTTTCCTTTCATATTTACCAAATTCAATCAGCATTCAAGGAAGTCTTCGTCTCACAGGTACCGGTTTTCGATCAGCATGGGACGGGGCAAAGGGGCAGGGTGGACGGGGCAATTGCCTCACAGCGGCAAGATAAAAGGACAAAACTACTACTTTATGCAAAGGGGCAGATCAAAGTTAAAGTCTCTAGGGCGAGAATTACTTAAAGTCTCTTTCTCTCGATTAGAGAAAGCATCAAAGTCTCATTCAAAATGGCGTCAAACATCAATTGGCATCGTAGAAGATGGCAAAATGACGAGGTCGGCAAGATGGGCCATAATGGCTGCAATGTCCTGCAAATGGCGGGTAATGGCCGCTTTCTTCTTGTGCACCAGGTTTAAATAATCAACAGTTCAAATCCAGTAGGGTCTTCCATTGGAGGGTTCATAGGTTGGCTTCAAATTGTCCAATCAAAAACAACAATTTACAAGCTTCTACCTAGGCATACATTATCCTTGGAGTCGGGAACGTAAGTTGCAACATATTTTACCAATTAACTCACTTTCAGAGCTTCCATTGTCTGCACCTGCAGATTGACCTTGGAGCAAAGAAGAAGATGCCAGGCTGGCACGAAACCTTAAAGATAAGCATGTGAACCGATCTCACTGGAAAAGTACAGCTTCAAGCAGGAATACACGTTTTATTAGCACATTAGAAAAACACGAGCATCTAAACCGTGAGACAAGGCAACTAGGCCGAAGCCTCCACTAAAGTTATGCTAAGTTAAAACATTTCAAACAAGCAAATCATGGCACACGTTTACGGTTATGTCAGATTAGTACAATTCTAATACATCACGTTATATAAAGCACGCTTATAAATGTTGGCGAACTACTCTGAGGGCACATTTCTCCCCGTACAATCTTTATTAGTTCGGTTAAAGTCACACTTGATTATTGCGGCACTACGTTTATGCGCTAATAAATGTAAAACCTTCGTTTCTGCGTCATCACTATTGAACTGACAGTCTGATCAAAAGTTCTAGAACTTGCATGTTCTCCCCATCATGCCACCCACTCCCTCTGGTGAGGCATCTAAGTTGGTGGCATCATGTGTGTGCAATAACATTGTTTATTAGGCATAACCCCCCTCCCCCTTCTCCATGGACTATCAGCCAATTGAATGCCCTAGGAGAACTAGTTAATAATTGTATAGTCATTCAACATTTACTTCTGATTCAGCTTTGTCGGAGGAGCCTGACGTTCTATGCATCTCACTCCAATTCCCAAATATTTTAAGCCAAACTGCACCTTCCCACGATGGCCCCTGACTGAAGTCTTGAATGGCTTCACTGTTTTTTTTATGCACGTACTTTAATTAGCAAATGTGGCAGATAGCTTTTATATGGTCTATATGTGCCATTTCTTGCTACCCACATACCTATCAGTAGTAGGTCTTTTTGTTTCCAAAACTGTGCTGAAGGTAATCACCGTACTAGGAGGAAAGAAGAGAAAAATCTACTTTTGAATGTGTAAAGGAATTATACTATTGTCCCCTGAGTGTCCTAGTAATATCTCGACTGGATACCTGGAGTAGTGTTACTCCAGTTATGTCTTTTATAATGATAAGTAACAATGCCGGACTGGTAGACAGACCCAAAAGATCTGTATCAATGTGCCTCTCAACTGGTAGCCATGCTATCAAATGTCAGACCCTCCATAAATAGAGTTGAGCCTAACTAGTGCTAGAAATGGGGTCCCTGGTTGGCAGTCGGTTTGCACCCTGTCCAAGTAGAGACCCTCACTCTAGTCAGGACAAGGGAGATACCCACTCAAATAACACTTGCTCACCCCCTTGGTAGCTTGGCATGAGCAGCCAGGCTTATCTCAGAAGCAGTGTGTAAAGCATTTGCACATAACACACAGCAACACAGTGAAAACACTACAAAAGGACACCACACTGGTATTAGAAAAAACAGCCAATATTTATCTACATAAAACAAGACCAAATCCTATAAAAATCCAACATACAATAAATAAGATACGAATTTTGCAAGACTTACTTAAAAAGACAGTTCCTTGAAGTCGATAGCTCCACCTGGAGCTATCACAGCATCGTGATCAACAAAACCAACAGTTCAGGCTGGTTGCGGCATCGGGGGCCAGCTACAGTGTCGGGAAGACCCTTAAGCAGTACCTTTGGAATTGCAGGGCTTCCTGATCCTCACGCTGAGATCTGGAGAGTCGCAGTGTCACTTCTAGAGGTCGGTGCAGGGGTCGGTGGGCCTTGAAGTCACATGCGTCGAACTCCAGGCTGATGAAGTCAGGAGCGCTGGTGTGGATGGCGTGGGGGCTGCGATGCAAAGCGGGACGATGTGACGTGCGGGGCGCCCACAGGTCTTGGTGCAGGCAGAGGCTTGGTGATGGCTTCCAGCAATGTTGGTGAGACCAGGGCTGCAGTGTGAAGCAGGGCGGTGCAACGTGCAGTGTCACCAGGTTACGGTGCACGCAGCGTCGTCGTTAGTCCCAACACTGCGGTGCAGCATGGAATGGGCTCCGTGCGGCGTCCACAGGTCGCACTGCAGACAGGGATGCCTGGTGATGACACAATGGTGCTGGCATCGGTGGAACGGGGCTGCGGTGCGGGACAGGGTGGCTTTTCTTGTACCTCATGAGTGGTGTCCAGTGCAGGCAGCAGCGTCTGTCAGGAGGAGCGGCGGCATCGAGGATGCCTAGGCTACTGTGTGAGAAAAGCGGTGGCGGATTAGTGGACCCACAGGTTGCGGTGCGAATTAGGGTGGTGCGCAGTCAGCATGGCAGCCGCATCGTTGTTGTGGTTTTTCTTCCTAAACAGCACAAACACACAGTTCCTAGTGCTGTAGGGAGATGAAACTGAAGTCTTTGGTGTCCATGAGACTTCCAACAGGAGGCAAGCTCTACTCCAAGCCCTTGGAGAACTCTCAAGCGGGATATACAGCAAAGTTCCCCCTTTGCTTTCTTAAGGCAGAAGCAGCAACTGCAGGCCAGCCCAGCAAAGCAACAAAGCAAAGGGGCAGTACTCCTCCTCCAGCTCTTCAGGTCTTCTCCTTGACAGAGGTTCCTCTTGATCCACAAAGATTCTAAAAGTCTTGGGCCCACTACTTATACCCCTTTCCGCCTTTGAAGTAGGCATACTTCAAAGGAAAGTCTCTGTTGTTCACAAGATCCTGCCCTGCCCAGGCCTGGCCCGAGACACACTCCAGGGGGGTTGGAGACCGCATTATGTGAGGCAGGGCAGGCACAGCCCTTTCAGGTGTAAGTGACCACTCCTCCCTCCCCTTTAGCCCAGCTCGTCCATCAAGATATGCAGGCTACACCCCAGCTCCCTTTGTCTCCCTGTCTATTGGAAATTCACAAACAAACCAACTATCAGTCTGACCCAGAAATGGAATACACAGTCACAGAATGGTTTAAGCAAGAAAATCGCCACTTTCTAAAAGTTGCATTTTCAAACTAATAATCTAAAAACTAGCTTCACTAAAAGATGTATATTTAAATTGTATGTTCTGAGACCCTAAACTCCAAATTTCTCTGCTCTCAAAGGAAAACTGCATTTTAAGGATATTTAAAGGCAGCCCCCCATGTTAACCTATGATAGCGATAGGCCTTGCAACAATGAAAACTGAATTTGGAAGTATTTCACTGTTTGGGCATGTAAAACACATCAGTACTTGTCCCATCTTTAACATACACTGCACCCTGCCATAGGGCCCACCTTAGGGGTGCCTCACATGTATAAAAAAAAAGGGATTGTTTGGGCCTGGCAAGTGGGTACACTTGCCAGGTCGAACTGGCAGTTTAAAACTGCACACAGACACTACAGTGGCAGGTCTGAGACATGTTCGCAGGGTTACTTATAGTGGTGGCACAATCAGTGCTGCAGGCCCACTAGCAGCATTGGATTTACAGGCCCTGGGCACCTCCGGTGCACTTTACTAGGGACTTAACAGTAAAGCAAATATGCCAATCATGGATAAATCTATCACCAATACAATTTACATAGGGAGCACTTGCACTTTAGCACTGATCTGCAGTGGTAAAAGGTGCAGAGACAATAAACCAGCAAAAACATATCTGGGGAAAAAAATATATATGGGAGGAAGAACGCAAAAAGTTTGGCGATGACCTTGCAAAAAGGCCCATTTCCAACAGATAACATCAGGTCAGAAGTAAGCAAGTATTTTCTTTGTGATAAGTAATTACTGATATTTTCTCAGCTGTGGACCAGATAATTTCCTACTCACCCTCCTTAAACTGCGCTCAGGTTACTCCTCCCACTTTAACATTTATTTATTCCAGATTAAAGGGGAGGGTTATACACAGGTTCGATGTGCCTTTCTGGGAGAATGCCCATGGGGAATATTATTTCAAGTGGGATAAGTGATCTGCCTCCCTGGATTCATCTAGCCTCTTTCTGGACCAATGTAACACTAGAAAGAGCTCAAAATGTTTCCCCCACGGCAGGGACAGGGGTTGGGGATGGGGTGAGAAGGACGGTAATGTTCTTTGCAGTTTTCTCTTCTAAATATTTCACCTTCCCAAAAAACTCAATGTCTAGGCCTAATCCCGCTACGTGTAGCAATTGTATACAAGTGAGCCCAGGCAAGATTTCAGGATTGTAAACTAGAGAAGTCAGTGCAGATGGTATGGCATTTGCCTTTTTGTTTCTAATTAAGCTCAATCAATGAGAGAGCAAAATCCTTACAGGGTTTGAGAAGCCATCATCCATAGGTCTATGACCTGATGGGAGCGACATCAGGTATTTTTTTGGGTATCTGGACTTCCCATCCAGCATTTTAATGGTATTTGGACTTCAGCTTCCTCGGTCAGTAGCCATGTATTTGTGTGGTGCCCTTTCGCTCCAATGCCAAACAGTTTTGTGCAGCTACTATATAACGAGTTATATCTGGAAGTACCATGTCCCGCTGTGAGGGTTTACGAACGATGGTCCTTTTGTTTTTTTAACCCAATGAGACCTGCCCTCCCAGATAAAGCTCAGCAAGTGGGACTGGATGCCTTTTAATGTGCCCTTTGGAAAGAACAGAAGTGGGGCTTGTGCAACGTATAATAATTGTAGGGCGGAGTCCATGTTTATGCTGTTGATATGGCCAATACATGACAATTTTAGGCGACTGCATCTATACAAATCTTTGAATAGTACATCCAACAATTCTGAAACTTTGAGCATATAAAGCATTACAGATCTAAAACTCCCAGATGAAGTATTGATATATACCTGAATTTCCCTCCCTTTGTATGTAGGGCCTGAATCTGCCATCCCTCTGCCAAAAGATTTGATGTACTTTATTGTGAACCTTCAGACGACTGGAAATTATTCTAGATCTACTACTATGGCAGTAATAGAAACAGACGGATTTCTTCGGAGACATATTATATTATTGGTGAATACAGAGATTTTATATGCACCTGTCTGTGTAATTAGCCCCATCATTGCCTAATTTTTACAGATTTTGTGTGTCAGGGCTCCATTTAGAGGGCAAAGAGCAGAGGGAGGCAGCCCTGCCTTATTTCCCTCGTGGGGTTGATGCGTTCCTATTTATTTTGATTCGGGCTATGGGCGGTTTAAAATTTCCTGTGGTGAATGAGGTCATTGCAGGCCCTATTGTTGTTTTTGTGAAAAATATAAACAGAAGGGTCCAGTAAACCCTAGTGAAAGGCTTCTCCGCATCAAGCGAGAAGAACCATCAGGATACCTTGTTTGGTTGCTACGTTATTAAGGTTTATTACTAAACTTGTACTTTCACAAGTTTGGCGCCTGTTGCAGGTAAATTAGTGTTGGGCAGACTTTATGCAGCCGGGAGACAAAGGTTTGAGTAAGCACTTTGGTATTGTTTGTGAGTAATCCAATGGGGCTGCAGAAGCTCCAGCAAATGGTATCCTTGTCCAGCTTTAAGAAATCCAAGACTACGTACTCCATCACCATCTCACCTATGCAGTTGAATACTTTATCCAATGGGTCAGACAGCAAGTCTTGAAATGCTTTATAGACAACCATTGAATATCTATCAGGACTAGATGCCTTATTGCAGGGTGTTCTTTGAACTGTAAGTCTGACCTCGAGCAGAGAGTTAGGAGTCTCAAGCTCTTCATTGACTTCCAATGATATAGCAGAGGGGTGTATTCGGACAGATATGCATCCAGTGTTTAACCTGTAAAATAGTTCTTATAATCATAGTCTGTTGAGCTGGTTTTTGTACTGGGATGGCAATACTGACATCATGTGTTTAAAGTTTAAGGTCCTGAGCAGACATAAGATGGGAGAGAAATGGTGGAGAATCACCTGGGGTGGACTTTGTTACTGTCATTCCATAGCTGATGGTCATTGTGAGATTTCAAGAAGCGGTCAGCATTGTGGCAGGCGAGAGCTGAAGGTGGGAGGGATAATACACAATATATAAGATTATAAGACATCAGGCCAACAATAACAGTTTGAAGAAGTTGGACAGCAACCAAGGAATAAGATTTATGGATGCATAAGAAGCAACCCAGTTTGCTGCAGTTCAGGCTTCCATGAGGAGTGCTCTCTTTTTCTGCATTTAAATATACACTCCTGGTGTCTTGTAAAATTGACCCAACCTAAGTGGAATGAGTTTTAATTGACTTAAAATTGCACAGAGGAGAACAAAAGGCATGCAAAATGATGGGAACATTGTTAGAAAACATGCAAACAGGGGTCACATACTCATATTAAGGGGCATGGTATCGTTTACATATCAGAGTTGGTGGGTTAATTGGGCTAAAGTTCGAACTGCAAAAATACGGTGATGATTAGATAATGTGATACCAAATCATAACTTGGCAACAGTGGGGTCAAAGGATAAATTAGCAAGGTGCCCAAAAAATTGCTGACAATGTCCAATCCCAAAAATACCTTGTAGTACGTACCCTACCTGAAGGGCAGTGAAATAAGGCAGAAAGAGTCGTTATCTGAACACCAGATGTGAATATTACACCCTATACAAAAAGTATAATGGATTAGGCTATTTTATGACCTCAAATCATTCCTTTGAGCTAAATCATCTCTCGTCCTGTCCTGTTACTGCCCATTTCCCTCTTTTCACAATGCTTTTTAATTTTACATAAGCAGTTTCCATACGTTTGGTTAGAAAACACAACCGTTCCTGAACTGTTAGTGCTGTCTTCAGCTGAAAGTAAAGGGTGAGTGGTTAGTCTCCTTCACTGTGTATACTGTGAAGAGAGCTGAAGAAGAAAAAGACCCTCTCGCCAGGTAGACACAATCTCCTAAAATTCTGTCCTAATTAGTTGTTGTTGAACTAGGAAACCTTTGGTGTGTGAGTGGTAACTGCATATGTGAAAGAGCGATGTAGATTTTGTGAGCAAATCCATCTGATCTGGACAGGTCCTCCAAAAAAGGAAAATAAGAAACGAGTTGGACTGATGTTCTAGAAAGCCAATATCATGCCCAGAGGAGACATTCTATGTATAGGGACTACAGGAATTGTTGCAGAGCTGCCAGGTTTATCAAAGTGGCAGACCTACAACTATAGTAGATATACAAGTCACCCCCACAGTGCTAGCTTGCCCTTCTCTGACAGATACTGTTTTTCCCTAGTGGTGATAGAGCGTTCCGTACTAATAATTTACCTGTATTTGGACGCTCTTTAGGCCGATGAATCTTTTGGCTAAGTGGGACTCTCTTCACCCGAGATCAGTCAATTTAATCAAATCAATAATCAATAACGAACGTAAGCAATGCCCTGATCAACATAACACTTAACAATTAATCCAGAATACATTTCGGCGAACCATGACCTTTCGGCCATGAATAACCACACCAGTTTATTCAAAGTTAGTGAATTTATTTCCCTATATTAACAAAGCTAGCACAATATAGATGTGTCTCAACACCAAATGATAAACGTAAATGAACATTAATAGCTGTCCATAACGACGAAACAGGTGCAATCTATGCAGCATTTGAATAACAAGGCATTCGATGATAGCAATGCAAATCACTAAAACTATAATCTGTAATGAGCTAATTGCATACATTTAGTCAGCATAACAAGTTCTCAAATTGCATCGTGCAACAAAAGGAATCCTCATCTAACCTCAAATTAGCATCGGCATGTGGGACTTCATGCAAAAACAATTTAGCAACATTAATTTAGAAAACTCCTAACTAGGGCTCTTATCAAAAATCAGCAGTTGGTTACCTAAAAGAAACACAATGCAATTGTACAATTTCCTTTCATATTTACCAATTACAATCAGCATTCAAGGAAGTCTTCGTCTCACAGGTACCGTTTCTCGATCAGCATGGGACGGGGAAAAGGGGCAGGGGTGGACGGGGCAGTTGCCTCACGGCAGCAAGATAAACTACTACTTCATGCAAAAAGGACAAATCAAAGTTAAAGTCTCTAGGGTAAGAATCATTTAAGTCTCTTTCTCTCGATTAGAGAAAGCATCAAAGTCTCTTTCAAAATGGCGTCGCAGCAAGGTGGGCCATATTAGCTGCAATGTCCTGCAAAATGGCTGTAATGGCTGTAATGGCTGTAATGGCTACTTTCTTCTCGTGCACCTGGTTTAAATAGACAACAGTTCAAATCCAGTAGGGTCTTCCATTGGAGGGTTCATAGGTTGGCTTCAAATTGTCCAATCAAAAACAACAGTTCTCAAGCTTTTACTTAAGCATATATTATCCTTGGAGACGGGTACGCAAGTTGCAACATTTTATACCAATTAACTCACTTTCAGAGCTTCCATTGTCCGCACCTGCAGATTGACCTTGGAGCAAAGAGAAAAATGCCAGGCTGGCACGAAACCTTAAGATAAGCATGTGAACGATCTCAGTGGAAAAGTACAGCTTCAAGCAGAAATACACGTTTATTAGCACATTGGAAAAATACGAGCATCTAAATCGTGAGACCAGGCAACTAGGCCGAAGCCTCCACTAAAGTTAGGCTAAGCTAAAACATTTCAAACAAGCAAATCATAGCACACGTTTATGATTATGTCGGATTAGTGCAATTCTAATACATCACGTTATATAAAGCACGCTTATAAATGTCGGCAACTACTCTGAGGGCACATTTTGTCCCCGTACAATCTTTATTAGTTCGATTAAAGTCACACTCGATTATTGCAGCACTACGTTTATGCGCTAATAAATGTAAAACCTTTATTTCTGCGTCATCAGTGGCCTCAACATAACACACCCGCTGAAAGAGCTCAGTGTTTTGTTTCCTCTAAAAGCAGAAGACTAGCCTCTGATGGGCGGTGTGGTATCCCCATCTATAAGGAAGAGTTTTTACCCCCTCACTCCCTCGTCGAGCCATGGAGTGATACAAGGCTTATGCCAGCTGAAAGGCAGGGTAAAATGCTTTTTATCTATACCCCTAGGAATGGGACATTTTGAGCCTCTTTTTAAAAATCTCTTAAGAACCCAGTAAAAGTGGTTCTTCTCTTCCCCTTGAATGTGTGCAAAGTGGATGGACTGTGTCCATAAGGACTATGTGCTGTCCAACTCTAAGAGGGCAGGGCAAGGCAGAGATCCCTTGCATGATAGTTCACACCATATCAGTCAATAGGGATGCTTCTGGGGGCTGCTCCTCTGAGACCTCATATTGTTTCAACTAAGTCTGTATGTAGGCACCCATGGCAAAGATGTTCATTTGTAATTAGGACAAAGAAAAGTAGGATTCTGAGTAATGAAAAATACTGGCATTGTTGAGCCGTCGCGCACTCTGGCACTACCAGATGAACCAGTGCGTTAGTTATTTTGGGCATGTGAGCCGTGATAGGACCCAATTAAAATGAGTCTCCACACACTGGGGAATTCAAGCAAGCCCATCTTTGCAAGTGGAGGCCAACCCAATCAGAATCCTGGTCTTACTAGACCAACTTTCAACTATGGTATCCTACCACCATCAGAACAGTGTTTTTTCTAAGAACCAATGGGTTTGCCTCGATTCCCCAAAGAGAATATTAAATATTATCATTTTGGACCCTCACACACCCTATTGTCGTAATGCTTCATCATCGAGCCACACCCTGGTCCCTATAAAGGGAGGTACTATTTCCTCAGGTTTGCTGAAGACAAGTTCTGTGTTATCCCATGTATCTAAAAGTATTGGTTTTGATGGGGTGAGCAGGGAGTGTTTGTTTTTAAAATTTTGAAATTCTTTGTTAACGGTTGGGGCATAGGTTCTTTTGTGTAAAGGAGAATGTAGAACAATGTCAAATTTATGTACTACTAAAAAAAGCAAACTGATGATAAAAATGCAGTGTGCAAAATTTACAAGATAATTCATTTTTGTCAAGGATTCAATGAACCAACACCCACCATGCGCCTCTAAAATTGATACAACAGAAGCGAAGACAATACATTTGGGTGGAAATGTGTCTATAATACATTTCTATTGCATTTTATCTTCTTAAAGCTCAATCCCCTTTTTCATATACAAGTCTAGGAGAACAATATAAAATATAAATGAGAAAATATAAAACAGTGTCTTGGTAGTGTAGGCAGTCATCCTTTTTAGCGGTTTCTGTGTGACTAGAAACTGTTTCCCTTTGTAGGCCATCAGGGTAGCGTAGGTACTTTTCCATATCCCTGCAAGTTATATTAACTTGCCTCGAGGGGCCTGTAACAGACGACTCTAATACAGAATAGCAAAAGTGCTTATGAGTAAGATACGCAAGAAGGACTTGAGTCACCTAGCTTGGTGTCCAGGTACCCTCTTTTCCAAGGTTTATCGGAGGTATTTGGACATATAGTTTCACATTTGCGTACACAGCTTAGGTAGGCAGAACGAGGTAGCTTTGTCAGTTTTGTTTTGTTTTTGCATTGAGAGTTGTTTAGTCCTGTTGCTCATTTTATAAAATCAGGACTGCTCCCAGAATGCCTTAAAGCCTCTAGGCTGGATGAATTACTCAACCAGGGCCCTGGGATTGCCGAGAACTGCTATGCATTGTTAATCAAATTAAAGTCATACATAAATATCGATAGAACGGGAATTGCAAGTGAAATTATACTTATTTTGAAATACAAATCACTTCTAAACAAAAATTGCCCTCGCCTTAATCTCTCTTTATTGGGTGCTTGCAAATAAACCCTCATTTAGCCACACTTGTAACATGACTGAACAACCATTATTTTTTTAGCAAGCATCTTTTTTAACCTGGCGCCCTGTAGCCACCTTTTTAGGTTTCGCCTGCATGTGCGCATTTGCGAAATCTTTTGTTGGGGGTGCGGGAAAAAATAAAAAAAAATAAAAGCCACTTACTTATTACCATTGACTTGGTCCAATGTCACTGTAATTTACTTGCATCTGATTGGCCAGCATGTAGTGTTCTTTGCCATTCATGCGGTCAGGTTGCCTCTGGACTGAGGACTCCTTCCGGTCACTTGCCATTGGACACTGGCCAGTGGCCTTCCTCTGGCTACGACACTAAAGATACTTCTTTTTCCTTTCAGCATGCCATCTTCTTTTGTCACTGATATCTTCTTTCTAGGATGCTGTCTTTTCTGTCTTCTTTCTTTGTTGCCGTCTTCTTTCTTCTTTACTGCATGCCATCTCCTGTCTTCTTCCTTCATTGCTGTCTTCTTTCTTCTATGCTGCATTGCCATCTTCTCTTCTTTCCTCACTGGTGTCTTCTTCCTTCACTGCTGTCTTCTTCCTTCACTGCTGTCTTCTTCCTTCACTGCTGCATGTCGTCTTTGCTGCATGCGGTCTTTGCTGCATGCGGTCTTCTGTTTTCACTGCCGACTTCTTCATCTCATGTCATCTTCTGTCTTCATTCTTCACTGCTGTCTTCTTTCTTCTTCGTTGCATGCTGTTTTCTTTGCCTCATGCCGTCTTCTGTCATTTTTCTTCACTGCTATCTTCTTTGCCTTATGCCGTCTTCTGCCATCTTTCTTCACTGCCATCTTCTTTCCTCTTCACTGCATGCCATCTTCTTTTTTCTTCACCACATGCCGTCTTCTGTCTTCTTCCTTCAGTGCCATCTTATTTTTTCTTCGATGTGGGCTATCTACGGTGTCTTTGTTTGCAGTCTTTCTTCTTTACCGCATGCCGTCTCTACCTTCTTTTGTCACTGCTGTCTTCTTTCTTCTTCACTGCATGCCTTGTTCTGTCTTTTCTTCACTGGTGTCCTCTTTCTTCTTCACTGCATGTTGTCTTCGCTGTCTTCTTTCTTCTTTACAGCATCCCGTCTTCTTTCGCCTTCACTGCATGCCAACAGGTTTCACTTTTGTTTCTTCCTTCTCTCTAACTGGATTACAAAATAATAGAAAAAATGTATGCTTGTTTTAAATTTGTTAAACCGTTAATAGTTGTTTATGTTGTTGTTTAATAAATCAACATACATCACAACATAAATGATTAACGGTTTATCAAATTTAAAACAAACATTATTATAACAGTTTTCTAATATTTTGAAATCCAGTTAGATAAAAAGAAAAAAAAAAATTAAAAAAAATAAAGGCAAACCCTATTGGCTTTGCTAACGCTTGTTAAACAAGTGTGTAACCTCCCAACATATCTGTGTTTAGCTGCACACTGATGCCTGATATCAAATGCTTAAAAAACAATGATCAGAGTGGGCAATACTATAGCGCGTAGCCTGCAACTGGTACCATGGCAGAATGGTGGCGTTCACCCAGTTGTAGATTATCAATCAATACCACAAAATGCTGAGATTTGTAGGTCCATACATACAGTGGGAGGAGCGAACCTACCAGTTCCAGAACACTATGTTCGTTTGGATAAAAATCAAGGACTAGATGGCAGTAAACTTTATAACACAAGACCAGAAAACACCCCGGAAATTGTTTGATACAGTGAATAAACATTGAGCACCACAACAAGAGTTCAAACTTTTAATTCACTTCCAAAAAAGTACACTAATTTATAAAAAATAAAAAGCGACCAAGTCTAACAAGCGATCATTAATCAAAACGAGTCGGCTTTGTCAATAGCTAAGCAGCAGAAAATATACACAAAACATTTAGGGCCTGAATAAGAGTTGATCATAATATTCCGACCCATGGGTTAACCCCCGTTTATGCATGTGTCGGAATTATGAGTCAGAAGGTATTTAACGCTTCTGATAGTTATCGGATGCGTTATATAAAACTCGTCCTTCACTTAATGTCAGCAGGTCAAGTCTGCCAAAATTTAACATAGGGAAACATATTGTATTTACCACAGTATGCGGATTTTGATGTGCTAAGCACCAAAACACGTTATTCCCCACAAACTCACAATTTGTGTTATTTATTGCACCAGATAAATAAAGTACTCCATGGTATTGTTGTGTATCAAGGGGGATAAATGACGCCTCAACTTGTAATCATGCCTTTGTGTATCTGACAATTGTCAGGAGAATAACTCCTCTAAAGCAGAAATTTGTCAGACCTTGCTCCATCATGATGTTTATCACAGAAAAAAAAGTCACTCACATGCGGCCAAATTAAGTCACTAATCTGCATTAAAAAAACCTTTTTAAGAATGTTTAAGGTCTCTGGAGTTGGCCAGCCTTCATTGTGAGTAGCTCATCCTATCTTTAACTCTGTCCCGGAAACAGTGTTAGTTTTCGGTCTATCCTCTTGTTTTCCAAAGAATCATAAGCAAAACACATGCAGATATTTATACAAAAGGGCCTTTTGATCAGCACTCTTCATTCATTGGTCTAAGTGTCATTCGCCTTTTGTTTTTGCCCACCACAGCCAACAACATGAGGCAATGGGTCAGGACAACTTAGCAATTAGCTCAGTTTACTGCGTGAGGGCATTTTGCTCTTGTACATGTGAACATTCACCTACAAATTATTCCATTACAATGCCGGGACTCGTACTCCAAACTCGATTCTCATTTAATTTTTAACCTATTCTTGCAATTGGTCGTTTTCGTGATGTGTCATTTCTTATGCACCTTTTGAAAAATGCATGTCATCTACATATATTTTTGCTTTTCAAATTACTTTTCATTACTTTTACACTTTTGTCTATTGCACAGCTTTGCAAAAAAAAAAAAAAAAAAATAGGCTGCTGCGGGGACAAGCTCAAAGGTCCAAAGTATTTGTATAAAGGACGCCACCTGCGTCTCACGTAGGGCAAAGCTTTGGCATGCGGCTCCTTAGCACAGCATTCCCCTGCTGGACTATACACCCCTCCCAACAGTTTCAGCCCCCCTCAGGGCTTGGTTATCAGGGGTAGAGTGTTTGCACCTGGGAAGTGGGACATCCTCCCCAGTGAAAATCACTTCCGGGACTGGATCTACCGTTATAAGCCCCTCTGCCCCAGGGTCCCCCCCGCCCACGCCTTTGGGAAAGCCTGCAGATATCTTGATTTAAATCATGCAGTTTAAACCAGATTGGAACTACAGTGTTTGTTTGGTTTTTTTTATTCTGTTAGTCGCACAAACCTGACCCAACTGGTGGTTATTTATGCCTTCTGATCAGAATCTGTGAGTTTGTAGATATTAAGGTAAGCTGAGGTTTTCCTAACAAAGTATTTGTTGTGAAGGGCATGGAAAATGAGAATGGTCAGGTCTATTTGCGAATCTTTAACTTTTCCAAGGACAAGCTGTCTAGGGTCAAGGTTAAGGTGATTATGGAGTTTACAGATGGCAGGTGGACTTTGTTGCGGGGGCTGAAGGATGCGGATGCATGTCATACAGACATATCCTGGAGGTGGACTCTGCCAGACTACACACTGCTCATAGTTCTTGATCTACTATATAGCATCCAGTCTCCGAGTCCACCTCTGGCAGGAGAAGGAGGTACTGCATCTGCAAACAATACATGCTGTTTATAGAAAAACAAGTGAGGGTCAAGGAGTTACAGAGCAGTTATCTCCCATCTAATTTGCTCCTCTATTTATCTTACAGAGTGTTTCCTTCAATTGTAATCTGGGACATATGCATAACTTACAAATGAAGTGCAGGAGTGTTGCTGAAGCAAGTATTTCAGGATTTGAACTCTCAGTGGGGACCCTTAGTTTCGCTCGTAATGGGGTTGATATGATTACTCCTCATCACCGATATAACCTCTCCATGCCTGGATTTTTTTTTAAATTTCAGTTTTAAATTTTGCTTCTTATTTACATATATTGTATTAATCTGTTACTATTGTTTCATTTTTAAGCACGCCCTATTAGTGAAGGGCATCAGCACAACCTCACGGTTCTTGTTTTTAGGATAAGGAAGGGTTTCTAGTCAATACAGACACGAAATTAAGTAGAACACCAGGGGTACCTTCAGTGTGTCCTTGGGCCATGGTCAGCTTCAGCTTCTCCCAGGCCTAGGTTTGGGTGGTTAGAATCACTCCATCCATCCACGCGGAAAGATTAGACAGCTTCAATTGGATGAGCCATCTATTCAAGTTGCTTACATTTGGGGAAGGCTATGTCTCTTATCCCAACTGGAGCAATGCACCCACAGTATCTGAGACAAGAGACTATAACTAACACACACACACACACACACACACACTTCACAATTAAAAAAAAAACAGGCACCCTCTCTGCATGTCGTTGCAAATGGCTGGACCACGAAGCAGTCAACTCCGTACACCAAGCTTGATAGAATATGTCCCACAACTGTGGAAAAAGTGGTTTGAAATCACACCCCATGGGACCTTTTGGAAAGAGTATATATGGTTAAATAGGAGTTAAGATAACGGTTGTTAGGCTGACCACAAGCAATAGCTTATTAATGTAGGTATACTCACAACACTGCGACCTAAAATAACTTTGCACACCGGATGCAAAAAAGCCACACCTGTTGAAGAGTGACATACCTTCATAACGGCATCAAGCAATTTTAAATTATGTATTAATGATGGGTGTGGTGCAAAATGGGTACATTTATAACCCATGACAAGATCTGGGGACAGTTTGACAGAGCACTACACAATTTAATGACAAGTGCGTCATAGTTTCTTTAGCAATTCAAGAACCAGCGTCAACGCCTTGACAAGCATAATTTGCAAACACAAGTAGCCTCTTCATCCCATGTTCCTTTAGGGTCGCAAAGGGGCAGCACCTAAGCGGAGACAATGGTTTAGTCTCTCTGCTTCAGATTTTTCAAAGATGTGCAATAGTGTTGCATTGGTTGGCAGGAATAAAACCAGCTGCAGTGGGGGGTGATCCCTGCTGCCGGCGCAGGCCCATCACCATGCCCCTACCTAATGAAACATAAACAGTGTAAGCATGACTTGGGGTCCTGCCTCCCTCAACCCCCACCCCTCAGCGCTCCCAACCCTCCCTCATGATCAGTGATCGAATTAAGCAGTTTCTGTCTTCATAAAAACAGCATTGTATATAGCTGATCTGTTTTGGAGGGACAGATAAATACCATCCACCACACCTTGAAATTATGTTTGCCAGGGCACCTTGAGTTATGCTCACTGTACACTACAGTAACATTTGACTGAACCCATGGTGGCAGCAACTGTGCTTGGCACTAAGAATGGAATGAATTCAGGTCAGATAAAGTGACAGGTAGGGGTGGGGGACACAGGGCTGACAGTTGCCACCCCTGAGGTTTGGTGGAGCTAGAGGGCGATCCAAAGGACTTTGGTGCAAAAAGCAACCACAAGAAGGATCCCAGAGGGGCTTCAAGTCAATACCCTGCGAGCCCTTACAACAGGGCCCCGGGATTAAAGCAACAGCGTCCCGGGATTCCCAAAGGCAGTTCTAAACCTGAGCAATTGAGGCTTGCCTGATAAAGCTCTGCAGCTGGGCGGGAGTTCTTTTTTCTGGATTAAGGGGTCCAGATGTGGGGTGAACCCCCAATGGTTCTGTACCAGATGTTGTGTATTCCTGGTCTGCATTGGCTAATCAGGAGGACAGCCAGTTTAGGTCATATCATCACTGGCTGCCTTTGAATCGTCCATAAATTGACCCGTTCGGTCATTTACCTCTGTACTTCTCCTTTGCATGCATTTGTACAGCGTAAGTTAGTGTGTGGGCCTGGCTATGGGATACCGGTTCTGTGTGACTTTTCTGCATCGCTGCCAAGATTCCTAGATCCCTGGGTGATGTGCTGCTCCATTCCAGATTTTTTCCTCTAAACCAAATACGTTAAACTGACTGTAACAAGATAACCTTGGAGGTTTAGTCGTTACCCCCTCTCTCTGATCCGGGGCATATACAAGGTATAGCTTCCAGCGACATACCTAGAGACTGACTTTCAAGAACTCTAGGCCCATGCACGTGTAGATAAAGTGAAACTGCATGTTCCAGCATGGTCCGTGGTGCTAGCTCCGAAACAGTGACCTAACAAAACTGGAGCCTCCCTGCGAAGAACACGAAGGGGGCCACCCTTCGGACTGACTTCAGATAGGTGCTGTGGGGTTCCCCCTGGAGCTCGGGGATCCCTTCTGCACCGCCGGTGCTACGGGGTCCTTCGCTATGCCAGTGCACAAAAACCACTCCCGACATGAGTACAGTTTAAATACCTATACTCGGCTAAAAGTAATAAAGTATGTTTAACACGTCTTTGGCCTCTTACCCCCATTTTCACATCTGCACTCATCTATTAGAAATTAAAACATAGCGGCCTCGTTTTATTTTACGCAATGACTTTTTCAAACAACTCTATTATCCTGCTCTCGATTTGCGTGGGATCATCTCACCTGTAAACAAGTTTGGCCCAAACCCCTCCACCTCCCGTCATTTTACTATACGTCAGTGCTTAATTTGTGAATAAAAACGTACCGGTGCCCAAAACTCTCTTGTAAAACACGCGGCTGCTACAATTAAATGTGCAAACACAGACCATCAAGGTAGCATAATCCTGAAGCCTTCTCCGGCCTCTTTAATCCCTCCACAGCCACTCCCTGAATCTTCAACTCGCTCTTGCAGCCTTCTGCTCTCTCGCCTTTGTACATTTTATCGTTTTTCTCTTCCTCAGCCTTTCCCTTAAGTCTTTTGCTCGAAGTAAATGCCTGATGCAGAAAACTAAGCGCCGGCCCTCAAAAATAAGTGCCGGTGCTCAGCACAGGAAACAACAAGCACATATTAAGCACTGCTATACGTCCAAAGATGATTCCATGTCATCAGGGATGCTGTGTTCTAGTCCTGAGCACTCATTTACCAACTGAATGCATTATGGGTCGGAGTCTTTGATCACCTGGGTTGAGTCAAGAATTCTGTATATTAGAGGTTTGTAAAAGTAAACCCCGCGCTGTCCACACGGAATAAACACTATACACAGATCATAATGTTTTTTGGTTAAAAGACAATAAATGCATTTTTAAATCCGATTTACATGAAACGTCTGGCTCAGTAACATAACACTCACCTTCAAAATCGCTTCTCTGCAGGATCTTCTCATAACGGAATTGCTTAATAGAGCTGTGTGTTATGAACCTTAGATTCTCTTTCGTCCATCAAGTTATGTGAAGTACTCACAGATCCTGGCGTTTGATAAAGGCGAAAAGACAGCAGAAAAACCGACACCAGTCTAAATCCCGATGGTGAGGAAATGATTCACTCTTGCTGATTTACCAGAGTGATCGTGTCAACCTCAGTCCGCCGCCACACGGGGCTATTGTTTTAATAGTCGCTTCTGGATGACGTGTAACTTCATGCCTACCACTGTTGGCCCACGGGAAATGAGATGGAGTCTGTAACATTTGCACTACAAATCGTTAGTCTGTTTGATCACGGATAACTGAACCCAGAAAAAAGTCACCAATTCTACAGATCACAAGATAGACCAAGACAACGTGTTGTTCACAAGCTGTCCTATATCAGACGTGGGGTGGTCAAACAGGCTTTCATTGTTTTCCTTATAGTATCTGTACAGTTTTAATTCCGCGATATAAAAAGATGGCTACAAGTACCAGAATGCAAGGTTATGAAAGCTGCTGGTTCAACATTTCACATACTTCATGGGACAACGTGCTTTGAGTGCTCTGCCAAAGTGTATTCCCACGTGGGAAACAGAGTAGAATGAACGTTACTGGTAAGCCGCAATTTGTTACTTTAGGTTGATCTTTCCTATTTATCTGTCTTTCATTTTTGTTGGAAAATAGCCATTTTCAGAGGGCCACAACAAGTTCCCTCCAAGTACACTGTTTTGTTCTCTAGGTCTGGTGCCAAGGAAACCCATGCTTTACATCTCTTATAAGTACATTTAAATGTATTCGTCAGATGCATAAAATACGTTTTGACACTCATTACAAACTACTTAACTTCTTAGCTGGCAAGTTACCAAAGGTTAGGTATGGGGCGTACAGCCACTTCTGGCTTTTAGTAAATACATTTTTGGTGCGTCGCAAACCTGCACTTTTATAAATTCGAAACTACAAGTCCCAGAATGCAAGGTTCTGCTGGCTAAAAGGTCAGAAATGGCCCAAGAAGCAAACTATTGAATTCATTCTTTGATTTATTAGTCACCGCCGTGTTGCCTAGACCACTTTACCAAATAAGGAGCAGAGCACAGGCCAGGGCTAATCATTCAAGGAGGGTTGGTGAGAGTTGACGTGCTAATACAGTGGGGGTAGTACAGTATGACAGTCTTGTCCTAAAAAGAGATGTGGCTATAGATAGAGTTTCCTTAAGGGCCGGATATTAGCAGTACTTTGTGCATAGAGCACCTTCATCAAATTTATATTTTTAGAAATCGCCACACAAGTTATCATGTTACCTGTGCCATAGGAAGGCCCAACATGCTATTTAACATTGTTAAACATTTAACAATGTTTTCCAAAAGGAGAAACAGTCCTGTGACATTGCAATTCTATATGATGCATGTTAATAAATCTGATCACCAAGAATTATACATAATACAAGGTACACAGGAAAATACGCTGAAAATTATACTGGGCTCTTCACCACTGACTTGCATGAACTTGTAATTATCTGAGAGATAAACGAGGTAAACACTGGGAATTCTTGATTGGAGGTGCAGCAGTGCTTAATTTGAGCCAGTGGTTTGCGATGCTCAACACAGATTCTTAATTGTTAGTACTGCCGCTTACAACAGTCTGCCACATGGCGGTGCTATCTGCCTAATTTAGGTATGAGCACAACTGCTGCTTATGAATTCAATATACATTAACAATAACTACTACCTGCCACTGGAGACATTCTTATGGAGTTGGGGGCCTGGAATAGTAAGGCTTGCCACACTTGTAAGAGTGTGATGGTTAGTAGTTGTGTTGGTTCTGTCATTAGAAGCTCTAGCAGGAGCAATGGATGGTGCAAGCTGCAGTGTCCTCCTGAGGAGGGCCCTGGCATGTATTTTTTTTTTTTTTTTACGAATAAAGCACTGGAGTGCAGTACACGATAATGGAAATGGTGTTATCCAGTTTTTAGATAAAGGAAAGGTGTCCCTTTTGGACCGATATGGATACCGTAATTTTTTTAATTCAAAGTCCTCTCTTGAGATCTCGGCTAAGGATGTCTAGGGCCTGCTTCTGTCACCACCTTACATCTTTCAACTGCTTTCAATTTCAAGGCAGTAATGGAAGCCAAGACAGGGCCAATCAGATTACGTTGGGTCTCTTCTGCTGCAAACAACAGCCATACAAACACCTATCATGCAGTGCCATCTTCCAGGTTTTTATAGCCCTGGGTAAGACACATTTAGAGGTCCCCTGTTCAGAACACCTCAAATTTTACTTTTTTCAGCTAATTCAAGCCCTCAGGATTGATGAGTTTTAGAGAAATGAGTCAGAGAGAGGTAGGGAGTGAGGTGGGATATACTTATTCGTGAGGCAGATGCAATATAATAGGTAGATGGAGATGCTATAGAGAAAGATGAGGTTGGAAGAGAGGTGCCGAAGGCTGCTGAAGGTAAGACTAAGTTACAGAGATAGTGAGAGGTTAAGAGGCTGATCATTATAGGGAAATAAATAGACGATAGAGCAAGAGGTAAGTGAGGTGCAGAAAGAGAGGCAGGTAAAAAGGGTGAGAGAAGTGAATCGGTGACAGAGAGAAGCATAGGTACAGATACTGATGAAGCTGGACAGAGAGAAAGAACAGAGAAAGAGAGCATTAGCAGTTCGATTCTGAAGTTGCTTGGAGGTGTGAAAGGATGGGTGGTGGGCTGTCAGTAGGGGCGGCCATCACATTGCTTATGGTAGCCCCTCCTCTCTTTGGTCTCAGTCCCTGGGGCTCTCAAAATCCCAGAAGATTTTAACCACTGACCTTCAGCACAACAACAGTGAGATGGCTCCTGCCACCCCCGTACAGTGAGGGGGCACTGGTAATTTTAAGAATTACATTTAATGGAAAGTCATGCATGCTCCCTGAAAAAGAATTCCTTTGCGGACACCTCATGTTTTGTACTGATTCTCTTTTGTCAGGGGATTCAGTCCAGGCAAGGTAATTCTTGGATTACCGTGCACATTTCCTTTACATGAGGACAGCAATTTGACACTATACCAATCCCCTTCGGGAACTGGAAAACTATGGGCAAGGAGGTTACATCTTAAATTCTGAAGGTTTTTTTTTTTAACTGGCTCTGCCCGACAGTTCCACTCACAAATTAGATAGAGGCTGGATACTCCCAAAGCACGTGCTGGAAATGGGGTTATTCATTTAGAAGATGGATAACCCTACCAACTGAATAAATCCAGTCTGTTAGACCTGTCAGGTTTTTGGCATGTCTCCCCTGTCTTTATGCCTTCTGACCTGCTGTTTTTATGGTGTACTGGACTCTGTTTTTGCTGGTTTATGGTCTCTATGCACTTTACTACTGCTAATCAGTGCTGAAGGGCAAGTGCTCCCTATATAATGTTGATTGGTTTTTCCATGATTGGCATATTTGATTTACTGTTAAGTCCTTAGTAAAGTGCACTTGAGGTGCCCAGGATCAAATGCTACTAGTAGGCCTGCAGCACTGATTGTGCCACCCACATAAGTGGCCATGTGAACATGTCTCACACCTTCCACTGTAGTATCTGTGTGTGTAGGTTTATACTGCCAATTCGACCTGAGAAGTGTACCCACTTGCCAACCCCAAACCTTCCCTTTTACTACAAGTAAGGCACCCCTAAGGTATGCCCTAGGTAGCCCCAAGGGCAGGGTGAAGTGTATGTTGAAGGTGGGACATGTACTGATGTGTGTTACATGTCCTATCAGTGAAATACTGCTCAATTCAGTCTGTTGAAAGGCCCATCTCTCTCATAGGCTAACATGGGGCTGCCTTTGGTCCTTTAAATAACTTTAAAATGCAGATTCCCTTTGACAGCAGATAGAAATATGGAGTTTGGGGTCTCTGAACTCACAATTTAAAAATATATCTTTTAGTGAAGTTGGTTTTTAGCTTGTTAGTTTGAAAATGACACTTTTAAAAAGTAGACATTTTCTTGCTTAAACCATCCTGTGACTCTGCCTATTTGTGGATTCCCTGTCTGGGTCAGTTTGACAGTTGTGCTGTTTACACCTCTCCTCTAGACAGTGACACAAAGGGAGCTAGGGTGTCGCTTGCATATCCTGATGAGCCATCTGAGCTGGCGTGGAGGGAGGAATGGTCACGTAAACCTGAAAGGACTGTGTCTGCCCTCACACAATGCTGTCTCCAACCCCCTGGTGTGTGTCTGGGGTGTGGCCTGGATAAGGAAGGGTTTCACAAACAACTGAGACTTTCCTTTGAAGTGGGAAGTGTGTGTTTAGTTCTGTTCAAGACGAAAAACCTCTGCGCTGCCGCCGCCAACCACGCCACTGGCCTGCACTGTGACCTGCCGACGCTGCACGGAGCAGCATTGCCCCACTTTGCACTGCAAACCTGGTATCACTAACGCCGCCACTGCTTGCACAGTGACCTTTTGGCCCTGGATTCCGGCATCGCCTTGCTCACACCGCAGCCTGGGCATCCCCTATGCCGCCGCTCCTTCTGACACCGGCACCACTGCCTGCACTGTGGCCTGTGGACACCGCTCGTGAGGTACACATAGCACTGTACTGTCCCTCACCGCAGCCCCGGTCCCTCAATGCCAGCACCATCAACTCCAGTGTTGTTACTAGGCATTCCTGCCTGCACCGTGACCGGTGGACGCCTCATGGAACCCATCCCGTGCCGCACCGCCGACTTGGGCCCACCTCCGACAGTGCTTCAGCAACGACGATGCCGCTGTCTGCACCGTGACCTGGTGACACCGCACGTTGCACAGCCCTGCTTCACACGGCAGCCCTGGTCTCACTGACATCGTCACCAAGCCGCTGCCTGCACCGTGACGTGTGGGCACCGCACATCACATCGTTCCACTTTGCACCGCAGCCCCAACGCCATCCACGTCAGCGCCCTTGACTTCATCAGCCCGGCGTTCGATCTGCAACATATGACTTCAAGGGCCCGATGACCCCCGCACCGACCTCCGGAACAGACACTGCGACGTCAGCGAAGCCGCTGCCCAGACCTCATCGCGAAGATCACAGCGCCCTGCATGTCCAAGGTACTGTTTGCAGGTCTTCCCGATGCCGTAGCTGGCTCGCGACACCGCGGCTGGCCTGAACTGTTGATTTCTTTTTGTTTTGTTCTTGATGCCATGATAGCCACTGACGTAGCTATAGACTTCAAGGACCTGTTTTTTAAAGTAATTTGTGCAAAGTTTATATCTTTAATATTGTATGTTGGATTTTTCTCGTTTTGGTCTTGTTTTATATAGGTACATATTGGCTATTTTTCTAAAACTGGTGTGGTGTCCTTTTGTAGTGTTTTCACTGTGTGACTGTGTGTTATGTGCAAATGCTTTACACATTGCTTCTGTCGCGTAGGCTCTCATTATTCTAATGAGACTACTGGATTTCGAGTGGCAGAATTGCCTGCAGTGTGGGAGACTGAGTCTGACCCACTACAGGTGACACCTGTTGCTCCAATCCAGGTTCTGCTCCGGCTAACTAGCAGTGCTTCATCTCTACCCCAAGGCAGGGATGATTGGGCAGCTGAGCGCATGACATAACTGGTTTCTCAGGTACAACGTGGTCACTCAGGTCTTATCCATTTCTCTCAGTTACATTAGTCTCACATACACAATGACAAACAGGGGCAGTATATATTTCAATAATGCTTTAAGCATCTTAGATAGCAAAGCGTGGACTGCAATAACCAGGACGATACAGCAAGACAAGATTAAAATTGTGACAAGGAGAGTAAAACATATAAATAATGCTATCATATTGTCACAAGAGTCAACAGACTAATTCCTACCTAAGCTATGACAGAGCACAGCGTGTTAAGCTCTATTTCTGCCCTTCAGGTCCCCCTGGGAAGACATCATCCCCAAAACCTGAGCAAAAGGCCTCGAGTCTGCAAAACAGTTGTAGCGCAACATTCAGCAATCAGCATTTAGTCGTGGTTATCTGGCTGTTATCTCCCTCTAACGTGTAAGGGACAGGGAAGTGTTTTTATAATAAAACAGCTGGTGTTCTAAGAAAATGTCCCTACGAAAGGATGTGTATTTTCTATAAATGTCAGAGACCAAACTTATACCACGTTCACCGGCAACCTATCTTACTGCAGCCTTGGAAGAAGCACAGAGTGAGTAAGAATGTCTTGTTTGAGAACAGAGTGCTGCCCTAGGCAAAAACAGTCAGATAGGGAGAAAATAAAACAAAACCGTAAAAGTGGCTCCTGCAACAATAATAAAGCTAAGCCGAATAAAATATTATCTAGGTTAAAGTGCACAGTGGCAGGCCTAGTCTGTCAAAATAACGTGCATGAAGCTACTAAAATGGCTACACAACACTTCTGAGATAAGCCTGACTGCTCATGCCAAGCTATCATGGTGGTGAGCAGGGGTTATCTGAGCAGGTATTTGCCTTATCCTGACTAAAGTGAGGGTCCCTACTTGGACAGGGTGCAAATCGATTGCCAACTAGAGACCCCATTTCTAACACACTCTATGTCTTATCAAAATAGGTTAAGGGGAACCGAGATAGGATTTTCAAAGGTATTGATACAAAAATCACCTAGGAAAAGTCAAACACTATGGTAAAAGAACAGTTTGCAGTGGACCGGGACCTAGCTGCAATTTCATGCCGCTCGTGATGGAGTGGAGTTTTGAAACACTAAGCAGGTGGAACCAGTCAAAGACTTTACCTACAGATTTAGGCCCTCATTCTGACAATGGCGGGCGGTGGGCGCCGCCCGCCAAGCGGAAACCGCCATTTGGCCGCTCCGCGGTCAAAAGACCGCAGAGGCCATTCTGGCTTTCCCGCTGGGCCGGCGGGCGCCCGCCAAAGGAGCGCCCGCCGGCCCAGCGGGAAAGGCCCTGCAACAATGAAGCCGGCTCCGAATGGAGCCGGCGGAGTTGCAGGGGTGCGACGGGTGCAGTTGCACCCGTCGCGATTTTCACTGTCTGCAATGCAGACAGTGAAAATCTTTATGGGGCCCTGTTAGGGGGCCCCTGCACTGCCCATGCCAGTGGCATGGGCAGTGCAGGGGCCCCCAGGGGCCCCACGACACCCGTTCCCGCCATCCTGTTCCTGGCGGTAAAAACCGCCAGGAACAGGATGGCGGGAAGGGGGTCGGAATCTCCATGGCGGCGCTGCTTGCAGCGCCGCCATGGAGATTCAGCCCATGCAGGGGAAATCCGGCGGGAAACCCCCGGATTCCCTTTTCTGACCGCTGCTTTAACGCCGCGGTCAGAATGGGCATTGAAGCACCGCCGGCCTGTTGGCAGTGCTTCCGTGGGCCCCGGCCCTGGCGGTCTTGGACCGCCAGGGTCAGAATGATCCCCATAGTCTTCAACTATTCAGAAAGCTTTTTCTTGACAGTCCTGCAGCCCCATGCTCCTCAGGGCAGGTTTTGGTATCCCAGGTCTCTCACCAGACAGGTCTCCTGTAGGGTCTAGTCATCTTTAGTCAGCTAGGCCCTCTAGGAGTCAGCTTTTTGTGACACTGAAGTAGGCAAAGAGGAGTCCAACCACTTAACCCTTAAACAGCAGTTCCAGTCCCTAGGTGGCAGCAGGATTCAGGGATCCCATAGTCCTTCTGTGAGTCCTCTTCCAGCAAGAGCTAGGAATCAGGAGTCAGAAGACCTGCTTTTTCTTCCAGCAGAGTAATCTTCTTTAGAAGGAGCCTTCCCAGGTCCAGGAATGTTCTTAGGAGGTGGTATTGCAGGTGACAGATTTATCCTGTGCATTATCTAGTGATTGGAGAAATTCTACTGCACAATCCTAATAATTGTCTATGATAATCTTGAGAATAAATAGAAGTCCTCCATGGCATCTTCTAGGCATCCTGTCTTTACTGTAGTGCAATGCATTTACTTCATGTTTTTGTACATTAAGTGGCACACGTGTGAGTGTGAATCGGGGTCACTGGAATAATGCAGTGGGGAGGATCACATTTTGTGGCAGGGATAACTAAATTATGCAGCATGAAAATACAAATTGTGCAGCACATTTTGTGATGGTATTACTGGAGGAAGCTGGCCTGGTGTGTGGTGGACACATGTGGTGTTGGCACCTTATACCAGGTCCAGGCAACCCTATTAGTGAATGAAGACAGTGTCTAGGAAGCCAAGGCTCTATAGAGGTAGCTGTGGATGAGCAGCCAAGACTTATCTAAGAGGAGGGCAAAGCACTTGCAATACCACAGCAGTCAGGCAGCAGCTTATCCCACCTGAAAGGAACCACACAGTATTGCAAAAGTAAAGGTACTTTATTATAGTAACACTGAACTAGATTACTTGTAGGCAGCCCCCCCCCCAACTGGAGGTAAGTGCACACTATGTATATCAATACACAATAATAATTAGAAATTAGCATAGGAAACAACAAGCATTGGCAAGAATTGTAGGAAATAGTAGGGCCAAAGCATATACTGAGATAGTGGAATACGAAGTGAAGCCCCCCACCCAAGGACATGAAGTTATTAGAGGGGAGCTGGGAGAACTCTGGACCCGAAGAGGTGAGAACCTTAGTGACCCCCAGCGACCAGGAGAGCAGAGGTAAGTACATGGTCTTCCCAAGGACTAACAAGAGGACTTAGAAAATGGATTGTGCAAGAACAGGACCAGACCAGAGGAACCCAAAGGTATATTCTGGCCCAATCAGCACACATGGAGAGGAGTCCCACGTCACTGGAGAAGCAGAGGAGAGACTGACCTTGCAAAGATAAAGTGCTGGCCAGGGCTATTCGGGCCTGAAGATCCCTTGGAGCAGGAGACAACAAGCCTTGGTTGCTACAAGAGTCGCAATGCACAGGTGTACTGTCCTGCAAGGAGAGGCAAGGGCTCACCATCTACCAAGATGGGCAGGGGGCAGAGAGGACCAAGGGGACAACTCCAGACCACCACCTGTGTTGCAGGATCTATGCAGTTCAAGAGGAGAGCAGATCCATGCAGCCGGACGTTGTTGCTGTAGGCGCCTGCAGATGCAGGGGAGTGACTCCTTCACTTCAGGAGAGATTCCTTCTTGCTTCTTGGTACAGCTGAAGCCTTGCTGACCCCAGAGGATGCACAACAGTGGAAATGTTGCAGTTGCTGGAAGGAGCTGGGGAAACAATGTTGTAAGGTGAGGCTGTCGCAGAAGTTGCAGTCTTGTCGGTTCCTGAAGTGTCCAGTTGCAATTCTGGTGGCCAAGCGCAGAAGTAGATGATGCAGAGGAGTCCTGGTGGAGTCTTGTACACCGAATCTGGGGTCCCACCCGCAAGGAAATCCCTAAATAGCCCTAACAGGGGGTTTGGTCACTCCGCACAGTGACCACCTATCAGAGGGGGGTCACTGATGTCACCTGCCTGACCTGGCCACTCAGATGCTCACAGGGGCCTCTGCACATCTTGTTTTCTAGATGGCAGAATTGAGTGGCCACCTGGAGAAGCTCTGGGCACCACCCTTGAGGTGGTGATGTACCGAGAAGTGGTCTCTCCCCTTTCCTTTGTCCAGTTTCACGCCAGAGTAGGGACCAGAGGTCCCTGGGCTGGTACAAACCGGTGTATGCAAGGGGTCGCCAAATGTGCCCTTCAAAGCAAACCAGTTGCTTGGGTTGACTACTCCTCCCAAGCCTTGTAACACCTATTTCCAAGGTAGAGGGTTTTGCCTCCCCTCTCCCACAGGAAATCTTCTGTTATGCCTTCCCCTACCTGAGCTGGTCAAGCAGAAGGAGGGCAGAAACCTGTCTGAGGGGCTGCAGCAGCGTGGGCTGCCCGCAAACCCTGGAAGACCGGTAGGAGCAATACTGGGGGGTCCTCTAATGAGCCACCAGAGTGCATGGAATTATGCAACCAATACTGGAAATAGCATTGGGGTATGATTCTGACATGGGTGGCACCAAACATGCCCAGGTTCACAGTTACCATTATGTAGCTGGACCTGTGGCCTGTACATGAGTAAAATGGCTTTTCCGCACTTACAAAGCCCAGTGCATTGGAACTGGAGTTCGTAGAGGCACCTCTGCTCATGCAGTGGTGCCCTCACACACAGGGACATGCACCCTGCCCTTTGGGCTGGAAGGGTCTACCATAGAGGTGAATTGCAGTGGCCTGGTGCAGTGACCTGAAGTGAAAGGGTGCATGCACCTTTTCACGCAGGCTGAAATAGCAAGCCTTCAGGCACATTTTGCAAGGGCTCATATGGGTGGCATACTGCATGCTGTAGCCCTTGGGACTCTAGGTGTCCCAGTGCCCTAGGTACCTAAATACCATATACTAAGGACATATAAGGGGACACCAGTATGCCAACTGTGGAGTGCACAGAGGTCCAACGTAACCAAATTGTGAGGGTGAGAGCACAGTCACTGGGGTCCTGGTTAGCAGGATCCCAGTAAAACCAGTCTAATCACATTGATAGCAGGCAAAAGTGGGGGTAACCATGCCAAAAAGAGGGTACTTTATTACAATTACTTCATTTTTGTTACACACGTTAACACTGTCTCGACAAAGCTGTCCCCTTTTAGTATCAGTTTAAAACCCATAAACGACAATAAACAACAGAAAGGTGACCTGTCAACCTGTTAGAATGGGTTCAACTCCTCAATCCATATAAAGCCACTCCCCGCACCTTCAGCTCACTCTTGCAGCTTTCTACTTTCTCCCCTCTTGACGCTTTTTCGTTTTTTCTCTGCCCCCGTCTATCCCAAACGTGTCTTTTGCTCGCAGTAAATGCTTGAGGCAGAGGATTAAGCGCCGGCCCTCACTCAGCACCGGAAACAAGCACAGATTCCAGACATGACTGTCTAATCATCTCTGTGTTTTTCCTCGCAGACTAGTCTCATTCAGCTTGTGGTGATGTGCTGTTATTGGTGGTGTGATAGAGTATGTTCGGAGTCAAGGTTAGTGAGTTGTGAATGAATGTTCTAGGGGTTGATGGGTATGCCCGTATGGGTGAATCGAGAAAGGAATGTATATCCTTATTAGACAGATGTATAGGTCTGTCAGGCATGATGTGGTGATTGTGACTGCTGTTGGGTGCCTTCAAAGCATATTAATATCATGGAGCTGTTGTTGTGCAGACACAAATAATTCCCCATAGCTTGGCATTGTGAATGCCATTTTGTACATGCACATTACTCGAGCTCGAAAATGTATTTTGTGCATAACCATGGCCAAAGATACTACATTATCATACATAGGCTAGGTATAAATTGTAATGATAACTTACGGTATGATGTTAAGGCTCTCCTCAGCAGATGGCACATGCAGCTAAAAGGCAGTTATTGTAAAATATACGTTTCATAGGTGCAGGAAAAAACGTGAAGGAAATTAATGAAGAAATTCTTTTATGGAAATGTGGATCGTGAAAAATAATACACTTCTATTTTTTGCCATCTATTAAGAAGCTTAAGAACAACATGTTCTCATTTGCTAAGCAGCTTCAATATGAAAGAAGAAAAAGCAGCGAACAAGCCTGACCTAATATATATCCCGTGCAATGTTTTCCACCGGCAGGGAGCGACTTATTTTGTTGCTAGACAAGTAAACACGGTGACTAATCAGAATACAGAGGCAGCTACCTTTTTATAGTGAGATAAGCTCCAAGCAGTAGGAATTCAGGAAAACGTGACGCAATACAATGGGAAACTGACGGCAGCAGAGAACAATCATCAGCTTCTGGCACAGCTGTGAACCTGGAGTTTATCCAAAGTGGGTAACCATCAGCAAATGCATTAAATCAGCCTTATTCACGAGTACAATATGTTCTGCAACATTCTTAAGTCCTGGTGCTGGCATCTGTGCCGTGCTATCTGCCATTATGATGGCACTTTAACACTTTCTTAATTTAGGCGCCCTTTGTTGTCGACGGGTCGCCACTGCTCGATTGTGTGTTATTTTCAGTGTTTAACTTATTTGTAAAATAGTAAGTGCCGTGCTCAAAGTTTCGCTCTGAAGATCCAGTGTAGGATTGATTTTAAAATAAGAAATTGTTATGATAAATAAGTTCGTATGAGTGTAACATTAGTTTGAACCAAGTAAACATCTTTGTAGTATTTTATGTGGATGTGCCTCCCCAAAAACTTTTTAGTATTTTCTCTCAACTGGAAGTCTGCTGTCCATTGCTTGGCCATGGCAGAATGCTCTCTGTATTGATATCACAGTATAGGAAGGTAAATAAGCACAGTGCTTAATTTGAGCTGTTGGTTTCCGGTGCTCAGCACCTGCGCTTAATTTTTAGCACTGGTGATTGTGGCAGTCTGCCACATGGTGACATTGTCTGCCAAATTTTCGTATGAAAACGACAGCTGATTATTAATTCAATATACATTAAAAATCTCTAATACGTGCCGCTCAAGCCATTCTTATAGCTCTGGGGAGCTCGAATATTATGAATTGTCCAACTTGCAGGAGTGAGATGGTTAGTAGTTGAGTTGGTACTGTATTTGTCAGAGTTGGCAGGGGCATAGGATGGTACAAGCTGCCATGTCCTCCTGATGAGCCCCCTGGAACTTATTGTTTTACAAATTAACCACTGATTACACTGTGATGTTTGCAAGGGTGTGGTGTGCTTTTGTTAGTTTTATCTGAGTGACTATGGGGTGTGTGTTGGTGTGGTTGCATAATTAGAATACCGAGGACTCAAATACAGCTACAAGGCTAATTCCAGTTTGGGTGGAAACTCGCATTTGCACCTGAGCCAGGATTCCAAAGAAGGCAGTATTTGCCTAAATGCTATTGGCACATGGGCTATCCAGGGTTGGACAGAGACACAAAATAGGCCTGGGCCCCTTTTAGTGAACCAGATAGCTAAAAAGTGACATACATTTGCAAATCTGGCCATTTTCGAGCCTGTAAAGATATGTATGGGTATTTTGAAATGTATGGGAGGCTGCATGCCTTTGTGTTTGCTGCAGGAAATGCTTGTGGTAATATCAGGGAAATAAACAGTAAAAACCGGCCCGCCTGATCATAAAACCAGCCCACAAATTGCTAAAAAATGGCTCACACAATGATCTGTCAGAATAGCCCATTAGACACTGCCTTATTGCCTTAAAGGCCAGTCAATCCCTGGTGCTATTCCCTTCCAGGGTGGGAAGGGGACACCCACAAAATTTATTGGAGGGAAGCGTGTGTTGCTATGGGAATTAATGTTTTCCCTGTGAAGAAAAATTAATTAAAATAAAAGAAAGTGCATTTGCACAGTGAGTTTGCCTTTCCCCAATGTCAAATTGTACTTTTTGCAGTTCCTCATAGCAATATGAAAAATGTCACATGACATTCCCACTAGCAGTTTCGAAAACCTGTGACTAGCACATCTTTCCATGTGTATTACTGGCCATATTTTCAACTGTATAGAGTAGTAAATTTGTACCAGTTTCTTGGAGTACTCACACAAATGCTGCTTTACAACTTTATTGTAAGAAGTTGGCCCTATGTGTTATATGGGTGCGTTTGTTCCCTTTGCCAGCTTTGCTGTTTTCTATTATGTATATGTTATTCCAGTTAATTGTTACATGGTTGCTGATTTATCGCAGTTTGTGATTAAGTTCCCTTCTTAATGTATTTTGTTTTAGAACTGATTTTCTTTAAACTTGACTAATCATTATGCTTCATCTTTGTGTGTTTCATGATAGTTTGTCATGGACAAGGTTAATAATTACACTTGTGTGTAGTGGATCCTGGAATTAAGATGCTGTTGTTAGCAGCATTTAAATGTTATTGTTTTTCTGATCTAAATTATCCAGGGAGTACCAGTGTCAGTTAATTTCTGGTTTGATTGCAGTAATTGCTTTCAGAGGTGTGCAATTTTATAAAAATGAAGTGGCAATCACCTGGGTCACAACCCCATTTATGATGTGATTACTGGGTGTGCTGCCTTTACATCGCAATCAGTACATTGAAGGTAAAATACAAACAAGCATTTGCAATGCAACGGGTCTCGCGTTTGCTCGTGTTAGAGCTGATAGCGTTGTAAACTCCTAACCCGACTTTTCACTGGTAATGAAACCTATCGGCAAAATTGCATTTATGTACTAACCGGAAAACGTGCAATTAACTGTGAAACAGGGTCGATATTATGTAAAGCGCTCGACTTCTGCCAAGCGAGATCGCGCTGGGAAAAGAGAGAAAAAGTAGTCCATGAGCCGGATAGAAAACAGCGAGCCTCGCATGTTTTCTGTACTTGGTCGATGCGCTCGAGGAGGGCTATCCACCGGAAAAGGCATGACCTATGCATGCCTTCCACTAATGAAATCAAGCAGATTCTAACAGGCAAGCCCACAAGCCAAACACAAACACTGACGTGACGTGGATGGGGCTCCGAGCCCTTTTTAATTACAAAAGCGTCTCGCTTAGCGAAACGCATGCGCAAGCACATGCGACGCAGGCTCGACCCTAAAAAGGAGTCGTGGGCAATGATCTAATCTTCTTCACCAGCAGAAAAGCTCAATGGAGGAGAGCCATAGCCTCTATGCTACATATCAACATGTCTAAGAAAACCGCACATGGTGTATGAATCTCTGTAATACCCTCACCAGCCTTCAAGGCCAAAGCAACAACAACAACGGGAATGTTCTAATTCACGCATCGGACTGAAGTCTAGAGTGGTTTGACGAAATGTTCATGAGGATTAAAAATACGATGCTACCACTGACTCTGTCAGTCAATGTCTCTCCTCCAGTTCCACGTCTGAATCACAGACATCATCCAGTCCCATCTCTACCCCATCATCTATGCTTCCTCATGACCATCCTCTCTACTCCAACACTTGGAATCATCACTGTTGGTTACAGACCATCTACTCAATGTGATGATTTTTGCCTTTCCCCCACATTCCACATATCTGACATGCTGTATCCCTCAGCTCTCTCCTCGGGATGGGAACTAATGCCCACTGCACAAAAATTGTCAACAGCCCTAACCTGGAGATACTCAAGGCTTCTAACCACCCTGTTCCGATCAAGTGCAACCCCTCTCCTACCCACATCTATGACCCAATGGGCGACTGTAATGACGGAGTCTTTTCTTTATACATGAAGTCTCTTTATTGTGGTTGTAACAACAAAAGCTTGCCGAGTCTACAGTCCGTGTGCTGCGCGTCTCTCCTCCGACTCCAAATCCACCACAATGAATTCCGAACATCAATTCGGAATGGAGGAGACACGCAAATGTACACTATCATATAAATACAATAACGTGCTTAACTAAACATTACACATCTTCCATCTTTAAATAAAAATAAATAATAAAAAATAAATAAAACAATAAACAAGAATTATGAAACAAAGTCACAAATGTAATCATCCAACCATTTGGGTTTTGAAAGAATCCTGTTACCCATACGGCCTGTGCATTCCTTTAACCCCTTCTTTTATTAATAAGTGTACCATCCTCCTTCTCTTGGATTGAATGCTTTTCCATAGGTCCAACACTTCCTCCCTCTTTAGTAACTGCATCTGCCATAATCTCATCACATGCCGAAACTTCATCCTCTTCAACTCGCTCCAGATTCCTACTGGACTCACCAATCTCAACTCTGTCACCCACGTGAATTTTCTTTTACAAACTCCCACTCACCTTATTCCTTTCCATACCAACATCCTTTAAGGGATCACATAAATTCCATCCATTGGCAGGCTGCCCCTTAAGTACTGCTATTCTTTTAAGGTTCCAAACTTTTCCATCACTCAAATGAACCGCGTTACGCAACACCTCACTAACCTGAATAGGTTCTGAAAATTGACTCTCACCCTTCCTTACTCTCCAAGGTTTCTTCAACATAACCCAACATCCTACACATGTTTACATTTCTCTTTGAACCCATTTTCCAGTCAAAAGTTTGTTTATAATTCAAATGCTTCTTCACAATTTGATCTCTAACTTTTCCAAATGGCACCTTACACTCAGATGCTTCCAATAACCACTCCAGGTTGCACTTCGCCCTTGGTACTCTGCTCCTCATCAACTCAAAAGGAGATAAACCAAGAGCTTCATGATAACTTGTTCTGTAGGACTACAATGTTTTAAAGACTTGAAACTCCCCAGCACTTCAATTTTTACATGCAATTTGAATAGCATCTTTTGTGACTCTATTAAACCTTTCAATCATTCCATTGCCACTCGGATTATACAAAGATGTAGTCCTATGTTTAATTCCAATTCTTTCCAAATACTTCCTTGTCAAAGCAGATGTAAATTGCACTCCATTGTCACTAATAATCTGCACTGGTAAACCTTCATCTACAAAAGTACTGTCCATAAATGTTACAACTTCCAAAGAATCCATCATATCCACAACTTTCACTACTGGCCATCTGGAGAAAACATCAACCATGGCAATGATATACTTCCCTGGACTTCCAGTAGGACCCATAATCTCAATTGCAACAGTATGCCATGGCTTATTCGGTACAATAGTCTCACACATATTAGGTCTTAAAGTCTTATCTGAATTTGCACAAATAACACACTCCCTTACAATCCTTTCAGCCTGAACATCAATTTCTGGCCACCAATACCATCTTTTTACCCTCTGTTTGGTTTTAACTATACCACAGTGAGTCTCATGAGATAACCTCAAGATATTATTCCTAGGTGTCTTATAATAATACAATAACATGCTTAACTAAACATTACACAGACCCACTCAACCACTTCAACTCCCAACCTGCATGCGACCGCCCAACAATACATGAGGCCCGTTGCTGACATACATAGAAGACCTCTTCCTACCCATCTTCCACTGGCACTTCTATTATACCATCTGCTATCCCTCATAAGCCAAGCACTTCCCCCTATTACCTCCCTCACCCCCTCTGACTCTTCCAATGTGTGGTCCACTCCCTCCAACTCAGAGGGACCACACTTGTCTTCCTTCCCCCAGGTCACAGTACACTCATCTGTATTATTGACCCTCCCTTCCTTAAGGATAAACTCTCTGATCTCAATCAAGACCTTCAGCTAGTTAAAGCTGACCTCCAGAACTTTATATTTATCATCTCGAAACTCAAGAAGCTTTGGAATCCCAACCAAATGTCTGGAATTAACAGAACCCCACACACTAAGCTATATTACCCACCCACGAGGGGAAGGCCAACCTATTCCTGGCATGGGACAACGATCACCGTGAACTCACCGATCATGTATTGGAGATCTAGACCTCATCTCAATCCCTCCTCCAGACCACAGAGGATTACAAGCCATTTATCTGAGGCCGACATTCACTCCCTTCTATTATCAAATACCACTACACATTTTTTTTCTTTTTCTTTTTCTTTTGAATGAAGTGAATTAAAACTAAAAACAATATTACAAACAATCGATAATAAAACCCTTAACACTTTTTGCCTTTCATGAAATCTAAAATCAGGCATTAAAGTATGTCAAACCGATTTTCTGTATAACGATCATTCATAAGTATACTAGCTATTTGATTGATCTGTGCTAAAAAGCTTGTAAAACGTATAAAAGCAAGAAACATTGGAATACGTAAGACCAACATAGTGTCTCCCTGACCTAGTTTTGGCCAGGAGTCCTCTCGGCTCCACCAGCCTGCCCCCATGATCCTGACCCCCAACTGCCGCCCGGACAGTAGTTCGAGGCCCTCCTCCACCCGCAGGCCCCTGCGCCTGCGCCTCATCCCTGGTGCCTAGTGGTAGGCTTCTCCAATATAGTGTAAGTGCTCTCTTTTGACTTTTCTTTATTCCTTGCATCTGCGTTTTTATGGCTTTGTATTTTGGTATCTGTATTTGAATTGTATTCCACGCCGTTGTTTCTGCCTCTTTGTTTTTCTCTGTGCCCCTCGCTCTTTCGACCCCCTGCCCCCGCGCTTTTACTCGCCTCGCTCTCCCTCCCCCACCCGTTTCTCCAAGCCCTCCAGCTCCCTGCCGCTGCCTCCCCTGCGGCCCTTCCCCCAGCACACACCCTTTGCCCCCCTCCCTCCTCCCACACCCTCCCACCCCACCCTCTTAATGGCGCCCGCTGTGCGGACACGCTGCGGCAAGCCCGTCTGCGCCGGTCCTTGCCTGGACCGCGCCCAGTGCCAGTCCCCCCAGACAACTCTACTCCCACCTCACCCTCCACTCACTCAACTCAGGCCCCCACCCCACATGCCTCCTTTCCAGCCCCACACACACACAAGGCCCATTTACCTGCTGCACCTGTCACTTCTCCTGCTCCACACTCCTCACACCACACACCACCATAGCGACCTCCAACAAACAAAACACCGCCAACACAACAGACACCTGCTCTGCCCCCACGCCCACCAACCAGCCCGACCGCACACCACCACACAACCAGAACACACCCCGCAACAACACCACCACACCACACACCAACGCCACCCACCACAACCATCTCAACTGCCTGCTTCTCAACACCCGCTCCCTTCACAAACATGGCCTAGAACTCTGGGATCTCATCACATCACACTCACCAGACATCGTCTTCCTCACAGAAACCTGGACCAACCCCTCCTCAGAACCCGACATAGCCACTGCCACCCCCATGGGTTACAAACTCCAACGCAAAGACCGCCTTAACAAGCCAGGAGGTGGCATCGCCATCCTACACAAAGACACCATTAAAGTCACCACCAACTCCCAAGACACTATCGACAGCACAGAACACATGCACTTCCTAATCCACATTAACAACAACTCCACTCTCAGAGGCACACTAATCTACAGACCTCCTGGACCACACCCCGCCTTCTGCGACACCTTCGCCAACACCATCAGCTCGCACGCCCTCACCTCCTCAGACTACATCCTCCTCGGTGACTTCAACTTTCACTTGGAGAACTCTCTCGACCACAACTCCACCGCCCTCATAGACAACCTCACCAACCTCGGACTCAAACAACTGGTCACTGCACCCACCCACTCAGCAGGACACACACTCAACGCAATTTTCACCTCAAGCCAACACATAACCTACACACACACCAGGGAACTCCACTGGACCGACCACCACTGCGTCCACTTCTCCTTAACCAAACCCCCACACACCACTGACAACACTCCACACCCTACCGCATGTGGGACAAGATCCCCACAGAACGCCTCAACTCCCAACTGGCTCGCAACTCCCCCTCCACACCAACGACCCCAACATAGGAGCGCACAACCTCTCTAAATGGAACACTACCTGCGCAGACATACTAGCCCCCCTCAGAAAACACACCGCTACCCACAACATTAAGAACGCTCCCTGGTTCACCCCCGAACTCCAAGCGCAAATGCCGCCAAGTGGAGAAAATCTGGCAACAAGAACCCTCTACAACCAACTTCTCAACCCTCAAAACTTCCATCCGCACCCACCACCAACTCATACGCATCACCAAAAGAGCTCACTACAATACACGCCTGGACAACAACTCTCAAAACAGCAAAGAAGTCTTCACCATCATTAAAGAGCTATCCAAACCCAATGCCAGCAACATAGACCCCCCCCACATACACACACACACAACTCCTATGTGACGCCCTCTCCAACCACTTCCACCACAAACTCCTGGACATTCACAACAGCTTCCTACCACTCACACCCCTCACACACACCCCTCACTCGCCCAACTCCACCCCCACTCCCGACCCCCCCACCACTCTTACCACCTGGGCCCCTACCACACATGAAGAAACCAAAAAAGCCATGAATTCCATCCACTCCTGATCCCCCTCAGACCCATGTCCACATCGCATCTAAAACAAAGCCAGCCCAACCATCGTCCCCATACTCCGTGACATAATCAACTCCTCCTTCAAGTCCACCACCTACCCAGACCATTGGAAGCACGCAGAAATCACTGCTCTCCTTAAAAAAAAAAACAAAGCCGACCCGGAAGTCCTCTCCAACTACTGCCCATCTCCCTCCTTCCTTTCCCCGCCAAAGTCGCAGAGAAACTAGTCAACGCTCGCCTATCCCACTTTCTCGAGGAAAACAACACTCTCGACCCTGCACAATCCGGATTCCACAAGAACCACAGCACGGAAACTGCCCTCATCGCATACACTGACGACATCAGGACCGGAGTCGACAAAGGCGAGACCGTCGTGCTCATCCTCCTAGACCTCTCTGCAGCTTTTGACACTGTCTGTCACCACACACTCCGCACACGCCTCCACAACATAGGAATTCGCCACAAAGCCTTAGACTGGCTACCCTCCTTCCTTACTGACTGCACCCAAAAAGTCTGCCTCCCACCCTTCCACTCCACCGCCACCAAAATCATCTGCGGAGTCCCCCAAGTGTCCTCCCTCAGCCCCACACTCTTCAACATTTACATGATCCCCCTCGCCAACATTCTCCGACCACACGGAATCACCATCCTCCCCTACGCAGACGACACCAAACTCATCCTCTCCCTCACCTGCAACCCCACCACCGCCAAAACCAACCTACACGCCGCTCTCCTCGACACCGCCAACTGGATGACGACAAACCACCTCAAGCTTTACTCCGACAAAACTAAAATCATCATCTTTGGCCCCAACAAAACCATATGGGACGACTCCTGGTGGCCCACCACCCTAGGCCCCGCACCCACCCCCGCAAACCACGCACGCAACCTCGGCTTCATCCTGGACCCCTCGCTCTCCATGACTCAGCAAGTCAATGCAGTCACCTCCTCCTGCTTCCACACACTCCGCATACTTAAAAAATCCTTCAAATGGATCCCCTCCGAGACCAGGAAGACAGTCACCCATGCACTCATCAGCAACAGGCTAGACTACGGCAATGCCCTCTACGCCGGCACCACACTTAAACTCAGACGCAAACTCCAGAGAATCCAAAACACGGCCACACGCCTCGTCCTGGACCTCCCCCTCCACAAACATATCTCTCCACTCCTCAAAACCCTTCACTGGCTCCCAATAGACAAGCAAATCACTTTCAAGATCCTCATCCACGCACACAAATCCCTCCACAACACCGGCCCGACCTACCTCAATGAAAGTGTGAGCTTCCACACTCACACCCGCAACCTCCGTTCAGCCGACCTCGCACTAGCTACAGTTCCCCGCATCCAACGAACCACCACTGGAGGCAGGGAATTCTCTTACCTCGCCCCCAAAACCTGGAACTCCCTACCCACAAACCTCCGCAAAACCAAAGACCTCCTGCTCTTTAGAAAGGGCCTCAAGATCTGGCTGTTCTAACAGTAACCCTCCACTCCCCTACCCCCCCTTTCTCAAGCGCCTTGAAACCCTCAAGGGTGAGTAGCGTGCTCTATAAATTCTTTTTGATTGATTGATTGAGTGTCTATACCAGCAACACATTTCCTGCTGGATTTGGTAAAAAAAACTTCCCATGGCCCATACGGGCTGATTTGGTATTACTAGGTTCCTGCATCGCTATCGCTTCTATGGCTGTTTCATGTGTCTGCAAGAATTTGATTAGTTTACAGTTTATTTGTGTGTTTTCTGAGTTAAGGCTGCAGATAATGGCTGACCTACACATACTCGCCGCACTGGCCAGAAAACATTTTTTAAGTATGGCGACCCAGGCTTGCATTAACATAGGACAGATTCAACTAAGGTGTAAAAAGTCCTCTTTTTTGGATCCACATAATCTGCAGTTTGAGTCCGTTATATTTCTAAGGTGATAGGTCAGAGCTGGGAGATTACCAAAACGTAGTGCCGTCGACTTTCACTTAATATAGATCAAGAATATATGGGATGAGTATAACGCTGATTTCATTCTCTCATAATTTTTGATGACCATCCTGGTGTGCAAGCGTTTACTGAAGGTGTTCTTATAATCCATGACTGAGTGGACTTTTGCTGCTATATTGACAACTTTCTTGAAAGTTGAAGGGGGTGAATTATTTTCGCGGAGGTCTTTCGTATTCGTCTGTCTTAATGAAGAGAACAGATATTTATGATAACTGAACGAAGGATCGCTGGCCAGGGCAGCACATAGAGCATTATTTAACAAATTGTCCTGTGCCGATCTAATTTTCAAACAAGTTTTTATTGCAGCATATTCTCTGCCCAACAGCTGGGTTGAAATGTCGAATTCCAGGCGCACTTGTGAAGGTGGAGCATTTTTTGGGAGACCAAAGACTGCCTTATATGTTTTAATTTGCAGTCCATCCAAGAGCAGAGCGTCCTTCTCCTGCAAGGTAGCACTTGCATAGGCTATTGTCGGAAGAAATGTGGCTGCTACTATGGACAAAAGAGGCTTAAAGGAAGGACCGTCCAAGTTCTTACACACATGCACTCATCGCCCTTGTCATTCACTATCCAAATCATTCCCTCCAACCTGCTCTGAGAACCCAGTCTCAAATAAAGAAACATGAACAAGCACAATCTATTGCATGTCCCTGTAAGACACCAAGAGACATTAGTAAACAAATCTCAAGACTATGCCTCCTAATTGCGGGGCAGCGGTAAAACACGCAGCAGACATCACCGATCTCATCCTTGCACAAGGTGTTGACCTACTAATATTAACTGAAACATATCTCAATGATACCTCCTCACACATTCTAGATATTCTAGTCCACCCAACTATGACATTGTCAGATTGGATAGAACTGGAAGAGTTGAAGGTGGCATAGCATGCATTTACTGCTCCTTGCCTACCTTGAAACTTGCACAGTCTGCTCCACTGCCCTCATGTTAATGCCTAGGTTTAAAAATGTGGAATAATGACAAGATCATGTGCAAACTCCACACAATTTACCACGCCTGGGAAATAACTTAACTTTCATCAAACAAATAATGGAAACCATCTACTCTAACACAGACCAACACACCAACCATATTTTCCTTGGGGATTTCAATATTCACTGAGAGTGTCATACTATATACAGATGTTGTTATTAAGCCTTTATGAACTCCAATTCACTGCCCGGCCACTGAGTTTTTTGAGATTAGAATTGGTGTGGACTACAAGAGTTGTATATTGTATTTATATTGCACTTATGTCCCTTGACAATGCATTGAAGCAATTTATGCTGTGCAGCATTTGCTGCTTCTGACCCAAAGTTAGTGTTAGTGTTATTTTGGGTTATTGGGATTAGTCTTGTGCTCTTAATTAAACCATCCCATGCAATTACTCCAGTTTCAATGCGGTAGTTTAAACTGATGGGAGTTAGATGTAATCCTTAGTAGGAAAGGAGACCTGTGAATACAAGCAAATGGAATTAATGATGAGCTACAGGAGAAACGTTATTGTTAGGTACAGGGGTATGGCTTTTAAAGCATTGGTTGTGATACCTGAAATGAGGTGTGAACAATTTGCAGAAATACAATAGAGAAACATGCATGTGACTTGGAGTAGGCTGTGCTAAGTGAGAGGAGGCATACACAGACTGGAAACTAAGGAAAGGTGAATTTGAAAAAAGGAGAGAACAATTGGAAGTTTTTGGTCAAGGGTAATTTTCATTGAAAATATATATGCATGCAATCTCAGGATACAAAACTCTAGAAAGAAACATTATATGCCAGGGTTATGCTGGCCTATATGACAATCAAGCAGTGCTCGACGGGCTGGCCTGACAGGTCAGTGTGTGGGCCATTTATTTGGCTGTTTGTGGGCCTGTTTCATGGACAGGTGGGACAGAATTTACTCTTACATTCCTTGATATCACCACAAGCATTGCATGCAACAGGCTAAAATCCATGCAGTCTTCCATACCTTGCAAAACACTTATACAGTGTGTCCTCACAAGTCACAAACTGCCCTAATTTGCAAACATGGATCACATTTTTTAGTTATCTAATTCACTAATGGGTAGGGCACTTTTATTTTGGTGCCCAGGCATATTTTCTTTCCCAGTTCAATACTGTTATTAGGTATGTATGATGAAAACTAGCATCAGGAAAACAATTTATCCCTTGAAAAACAGCCTCTAGACCTCCCCTATAGCAAGCACAGCTGATCATCTCAGGGTCCTGAAGCATAAATTACAGCTAGACTCTTATGTAAGGAAATATCAAGGGTGTGCTTAAAGGCAGACGTAACCTCATGATCATTGCAACATATGAGAGTTCACTGGGTAAACAATGCAAACATTGAATAGGATGTTCTGCAGATGCTCGAGCAGATGTCTTCTGAAGTTCATCCTTAAAGTTTGGCTTGTGTATTAATCACAAAAGTCAAGTGTAATCCATTTTAGTTATGGTATATCATAAAATGGGAGTGAGGATATCTTCCACAGTGTCATTCATGTGACTAGAGGGCAGAGACCCAAAAATGAAGTGAAGAGGATGTAGACAGGTCTACGTTTAGCAATTCCATGAGACTTGTTATGAAGGATGTTGGCTGATTATTAGTTTTTCCTGAGCACTGCCATTTAGTAGATGGTAGGGACGAGGGGTGGGACTGCAGTTTCTGTTGTTCATGGTGAGAAATAGTTTAGGCCAGGCCAGCTCCCTTTCTCTGTGGCTACGTTTTGCTTCAGAAAGGTTACTGATGGCCAGATAAAGAGATCTCACACTTTATTGTGACCATATTGTGGTTACTCCTAGTTGGAGCTGCCCCAGTGTTGCCGGCAATAAAAAGTATCACTTTACACAAAGGCAGGGTGCCCGAAAGGGTACTTGAAAAAGAATCAAGCCAGTTCCACAACCACACCATTAAATGGTCTTGTAGGGGTAGCTGGAACAGGTTTTTGACTTATTGATACTGGGATTGTTTCACTATATCCCTGAGTCATGATTTCAGATTTAAGTTTGTGACTTGAACGTTGCAAGCAGATCTCATCAGTGACTACTTAGTTGACAGAGATATGCCAACAGTAAACAGTAGGAGCGCAAATTATAACTGTGTGGAATTTCCCTGGGTTGACAAGTGTTTGTACTTTGCTTAACCCATGTAGAATAGTAACAGAAGGAAACATAAAATACTAAATCAGATTATGACATTGTACATACATTTGCACACACTTACTCACTCTCTCTGATGTGCTTAATGTTATACAGTTCAAGAGTATGAAACGTGTGAACCTCTGTAGGATGAACAGTAGGGAGTGTGATCCACGGTTACACAAAGACCTTAGCAACAGGCACTCAACACTCTGAGCTACTTTGCTGGCTTTAAAAAAATATTTCCAGCAAGTAAAGAGTCAGCTACATGGATTATTATTAACAGACCTCTGTCATGCTCTCAGAACGTGTTTTTGTGTCCGTAGGAGGTGGCCTGCAACATGGAAGAGACACCTTTAAAATACTGCACATAGAGCTAGATGATAAATCACCAGAGCTCCTTAACAAAAGGTAAAGAGCAGGAGAGGAAGGAATCGGGTACCCGATAATAATTTACCAGCCTATGACTGACATGTAACACAGTACGGAGACCCCCCAACCTAAACTAAGGATAAACTGGTGTTTCAAGGCGCATGCTTTCCATAGGTAGGTGCCTCCTCCTCCATTGAGACACCCTCTGCACCAGTTTCCCCCCAGCCACATTGAAATAACCCAATTTCAGAGATCGTCACTTCCCTGGTAGTGGGTGTATAGTAAAAACAAGGCACATTGGCTCTGTTTTCGGAGATGAAAAGAAAGTACCTTCTCACAATAAATAAGCATCTTCGCACCTTGAAGCCTCTGCCCACAAAGCACTTACTTGAATGCCACAATGGAACTTTGGTGCTATGTACATGCGGATAACATATCACAAATATGATAACATAAAGCAACATATTGTAACATAATGTATCACTACATTTTGCAACAACAAGGTCTGTAACAACCCATAGTATTACACCGTAACCCAAGCAATCATAACAAAATATTGACAATTACTATTCTGATTCATTTTCCAAACACAAGATTGTGATACAGTACAACTTATCCTAGTACAACCTACAGTAGTCTAGACTATCACAGTATGATATAATTGTAGCATAACATAATTCAGCATAACATTTAATAGCATAACATATAACACAACAAGATATAGGATAATATATGATAGCTCTGCATAACATAGTGTAACATAATATTAGTATGACATAACAAACCATTGCATAACATAATTTAGCATATCATATCACAACAAAACATACGCAACACAACATATGACAAAGCAGAACATGATGCAACGGAAGTGATGTGGAGAATTCTATCCCTAGGAATGCTCTTTATAGAGTGACACATGCATCTTCCATAGGGAAAAAATCCAGCCATGTATGTGATTATGTTTTTGCCCAGAGTTAAAAATACATGGCCTCATTGCGAGCTTGAAGGTCTGAGGACCGCCACATTTGCGGTAATGGTTGGACTGCTCTAGGTGGTCCCACTGCCACATTGCAACCCTTGTGGGCGGACCCACCAGGGGACCACCAGGAATATTGTTCCTAATGGGCTGTTGGCGGTCTGAGTTGTACTCGCCCACAGCTGCACTAAACTCAGCGCAGTCGTGCTGATCACGACTCCTTTTTTCGACCAGCCTTTCCATGGCGGTCATGCTGCCATGGACATGCTGGAGGAAAGCCAGTGCCGGGGACCAAAGAGGGAACCTGCACTGCCCATTGCATGGGCAGTTCAGGGCCCACCCCTGCCCAGTACTATCAGAATGCGCACGTTCTGCTTTACAGACTGTGCGCATTCCGGTGGTGCTGGTGTGCTACGGTAGTCCAACCACCAAACTCATAATGAGGCCCTTAGCTTTTAAAGCATTGATGGGGAATAAAAGGGATGAAAGTAGAGGGATAGGGTATTACCTGGGGATATCATAGGGGGATTGTGAGATGAATGCAACCTTTCAATATAATTAAGAATATAAACAGGGGTCTCTACTGCAGTAAGAGCTACTCATGTTAAATGAAAATCATCCTAAAGTACTAATAGTAGTGTTGTAATAGTGACTACATCTTGCAAGAACCCCTTTGTGGTTACCCCATGCAAGATTCCCAGAAGTAGTCAACTCAGTGCATCAGCAGTGGCATAACAAAGGCCCCCGCAGCCCCTGCCAAACTCCAGGGGGCCCCCTCAGAACAGCACACTGCACCCGAGAGCTCCCAAGAGATCCTGGAAGGGGTGGGAGGGCCTCCATGTTCCTTGCATTGCGGCCCCCTCCAGTTTCGTTATGCCACTGTGCATCAGACAGGATAGTCAGCAGTAATGTAAAAAAGCCTTGGTCAATTTTGAATGTCTGCTACATGGGTAATATGTAAGAGTCATGCAATGCCACTGGCACAAAGGTAATGATATCAGTAATACATCTTCCGAATGCAACATCATCTACCACTCAAATACCAGCTTTAAATAGATTTTGGAATTCTGTCATTTTTTTCTACCCATCAGTTTATGCTTTTCATCTTAAAAACACACTCTGTTTTGGGTATACATATGTTAACTCAACCAAGCAAAAATGTCTAATTTAGTTAACTAGGCTGCACACAGGAGAGCTGCATACAGGTAGCTGGAAATCTACCAGCAGCTCACAAGCTACTTGATAGAGAATCCTGGATTGAAAAAATCAAAAACATAATAGACTTAAGTGGCCGTTTGATATTGTACTTTCTAAGCTATGCAAATAGAAATGGTTTGAAGGAAAAATGGGAAACTAAATATAAAATACTTGAAAATAAGTTTTTGCCCTTAGAACCCAGATGCTTTAAAGTGAGTTGACATTTCTCCTGTTAACCCTTTAATGGCCTCTGCATGCTTGAAGAAAGAGGATCCCCTCAACCCATCCTTGATAAATGAGAATGAGAGCGAGGCCTAAAGCCTCACAGTGCACTTGGCCACATTGATTGGATATCGTAAAACAAAAGGGATGCATCCAAACTCACTGCCCTACAATTACTTCTTTTATTCGGTTGGGGATTCAGGGTTTGCTATTTTCATATTCAAGAAGATACAGAAAATGTATCGTACATGAAATACAATCCGAAGGTTTTGTCTCAACTTGATGAGCACAAATGACATATACTATACAAGCAAATTACTAAGTTTCACGTTTAATATTTATTGACCATATTGAAAATGTGACGTGGCATACCTCTAAATGAATGTAAGTGCCAGTGTTTAATTTGTAAAAAAACAATAATAATAATAAATGCAGATAAGCAACAAGCAGGCTATTTTTCATCCCTGGAGTTTCCTTTTCATCACCGCTGTCAGTTTTGTCTGCCCCTTCCTTTCACTTTTTTCTCTTTCTACCTTTATCTTTCGTCTTCTGGACTAAACTCTCATGTTAAGAAAGAAGTTAAGGATTCCAATAATGAGGGCTGGTGCCCACCACTTGCATACATTAAGCACTGGTCATCACATAGCTATGTTCTACATTCTTACTAGAAAAATGTAAGACTGTAGAAATAACATGTTCGGAGGCAAATATCTATGGTGCAGAGTACATCCGTTGACCATTGAGATGGTACTATTGAACAGAACTTTCCTTTAGTTTTATGTATATCTTACATCGTGGCAATCACAGGACTGAACAATCTGAAGAATAATGTTGTGGCTGCCTTTTTGGGAGTCGGGGATACCCTGACACCATAGGTCTGTGGGGTCATGTAAAAAAAAGAAAGAAAACCAACAATCCTCCCCTGCCCTGCACAGCAGAAAGCTGTACCCGGCAATGGTTCGGGTGCAGGACCTGGTTGTAGGGGTTGGTCGTCAGCATTTTGTAATAAAATATTACTTTACATTAAAAAAAAACAATAGAAATTCACTGAAAAAAAACAAAGGTTATAGATAAGGAAAGTAGTAAGATTTCAACTTGCATTAAAAAAACTTGGAAATTCAATGAAAAAGCATTACCTTTTTGAAAACCATAAAACCAGGGAAATTCTCCAATTAGCCATTACTGACATACGTAAACCTTGCACCCCAGGGATGCAATTCTTATGACTTCACATATTACATCACTGATAACATCTGAAATCTAAGGTGGTGCAAGTTATACTTATCCCAGTTATGTCTAACTAGCACATTTCTCTGGTTTTGTGCTTTTTAAATGGTACCATCTTATTTTTATACACATTTTAAATAGGTGACTTAAAGTAGATGTTTCTTCAGATGGCATTAGTTAAAGGCAAAAGTGTGATGCATGCTCAAAGTGTGAAAAAGAAAAAAACATAAGCTATGTGCTTACATAAGAATCTTGCAGAAAAATGCCCTCTTGCCTACCTGTACCTGTTCATATTGCTTGATGTATACCATATTTTGACACACACACACACACACACACACACACACACACCCACGCACACACCTACACACCTAACAAATGGGGGAGCTGAAATCACCAGATGTGTATTTTGTAATACAAAGGAGACAAAATATATAAATAATTTACCATGTTAAAGAGTTTGAGACTTTTTTTGTTCTATATGCTTAGGCTACTTAAATTGTTGTCAGCCGACACATTGCATCTTGGTTAGATAATTCAGCACACATACACCTTTGAGACTTCGTTGTTTTTAAACACATAAGATACTTCAATAAAACTTTCACTCAATCAGAAAACATTTACCATAAGGTTTAAAATAAGAAAACCTTCACATACTTTGTATGTAAGGCAAAATATTGAATAAAAAATATATAAGATCAAAATATGTTAATACAATTGTAGAATACATTGACTTTAAATATTAAACATTATATTAAATTAAAAAAATATAATACTTAAACAAAAAATAGAATTATAATATGCAAATATATGAAATACAATCAATAAATAAAATTATTAGAATATAAATGTAAAAAAAGTAATATTTCAATTATATATATATATATATGCATACAAATAATTTAAATTAAAACAACTTTTAAAATTAAATCACAAAAAATTATGATGGGGAAAAATAAGCTAAACATGAAGGATCAAATTCACTTCTTCCACTCCAACCTGAGCAACAGTAGGGAAAGTGTTGGGGTTTGGATGGGTTATGATTTTTATTACCACTCCAACATGAGGAACAGCAGGAAAAGTGAATTTGCATTGTTCAAATATACTATTCCTACTCCAATATAAGCAACAGTAGGAAACATGCTAAAATTTGGAGGTGAGTAGTTTACCTACCCCATTCCAACCTAAACAGTAGTGAAAGCATTGGACCTTAAAGCGCTCATATTTACTATTTCCACTTCAAGGTAGGCAACAGTAGGGAATGTTTTGACTTGAAGTGGTCATATTTAGTAGTCCCACTCTAAACTGAGCAACAGTAAGCAAAGTATTGTACTTTGGAGGGTCCAGATTTACTATTCCTGCTTCAACGTAAGCAAAAGCATGGAAGGTGTTGGACGTTGCAACCCCTATTTTTTCTAAAGCTAACTGTACATAAAATAAGTGAGCATAAGATATATTTCAACAAATATCTAAAACATTGTATAGTTAAGATGAACAATTAAAAACTAAAATGATTGAATTTACAATTATAATTCCACACAAAATATTTAAACATTTTACCAATTTAAACATGAAACAAATAGTTTTAAAATATTAATATTTCCCTCTCTATTATCATAAAAATCCAATAACTACAAAAACAAATAATTTAATACTCGAAAATAGCAATGGACAATAATTAAAATAAGAAATACAATTATTTATTACATAAACAACCTAAAAGAAATTTCAATTAATTACTATGCAAAATACTAAGAACAAATAAATGATTTACAAAATTATGTAATTAAGTAATTCAATTAAAAAAGTTAATGCAAGTTTTATAAATTATCAAAAAATTAAAAAAACTGTTTACATATTTGATAATCAAATTAACAAATTAAACATTATGAAATAAACTATTTGTAAACAATTAAAATGATGTATTAAAAAACTTTCCATCCTATTTCCCTACGCACCCAACAGCTTGCCAATAAATAAATTCAAATAACAAAAATAATTTCAAATATATTATCAAGTGAAAGAAAATAAATATAATTGCACCTACTCGACCACAAACTAATAAGAACTTATTACATAAAAGGTAATAAATACAACAAAATATTAGAAACCAATATTATATCCTAAAGCTCAATGGGAAAAAACTAGCTATCCCATTATATAGGAAGGTCTATAGTGCTTGAAACAACTCATGGTGGTCTACTTTGTTGGACTCAGCCCGAAGCCAAAGCGAGTAGTAAAGAGCTTATGCTTTATGATAGATTACTCTTTTCTTCAAGGACAGGTCAGTGCTCTGTTGAGGATTTGTTTGGTCTTCTGCGATCTCTTCGCAGGATTCCTATTGTCTGGCACAAACTATTGTATACGTGCTCATTATGAATCGTCTGCACTCCAGAAATGCTTTGTATGTAGGGGTGGCAGACTACCACTTTACAATGTATTTAAAATATGGTGGCACAACTGATTTGTGATCTTCCCGCCAGGACTTCAGTTTTGGCCAGTCTGATTTTTCTCCACTGGCTATCTGTCCCTAAAATTGCTGTTTTCAGACTGGTCTGCCATGTGCATCAAGATGTCTGTTCCACTGGGCCCATGGTTCTAAGAAGTAGAATATCCTTCTACAAGCCAACAAAGGGTTTCTTGTCAGCTGCCAGGTTTTAATTCAACACCGGCATACTAGGAGACCACATACTGGAGTTTGCTTCACCTATTTGACGGTCACCCACTGGAATGCCCTTCCCCTCAATCGGTGGATCACTCTTGATCTTATGACATTTTGTAAATTGCTGAAAACTTGGATGTTTCATCTCTGAAGCTCTTTGTGTCTGGCTTTCTGGAGCACGTTCGCATCAGACTGCTCTCTAGCACCAGGATATCCCTTTAGGGATGAGAGTGCACTTTATAAATACTGTAAATAAAATAAATAAAAATAAACATCCAATTGTTCTTAAAACAATGATATATATATATATATATATATATATATATATATATATATATATATATACATATATATGTATGTATAATAAAATATAATATATTTAATATCTTTAAAGATATCGACTCTCAAACAGCAGCAAAACTAATTACAGGTTTGAGATGTTTCAACAACATCACTTCATCTCTTAAATCTCTCCACTGGCTCCTTTTCAAAGTCACGATCCAGCTGAAGATAGCCTGCTTGATGCACAAAGCCCTACACTATAAGACACCCGTATATCTTGCACTGAAGCTCACAACAACAGGAGGCAACCGCTCCCAAAGGGGTGCTAGTTCCCTCCTGCTAGAAGCTCCAAAATTCAGAAAAAAAGACTGAAGCCCAAACCCTTTGAGTCGATCCCTAGAATTTGAAATTCTCTTCCTCCTGAAACATGTGCAAACCTCTCAACTTTGGCCTTGAAGAAAGGATTCAAAATTATCTTATTTAACAGATTCTTTCCATGACATCTCCATTTCAGGATCAGGCCTGATCGTTCGGACACAGAGGGGGTCATTCTGACCCCGGCCGGCGGCAGTAGCCGCCGGCCCGGCTGGGACCGCCAGAAGACCGTACCGCGGTCAAAAGACTGCAGCGGTCATTCTGGGTTTCCCACTGGGCTGGCGGGCGACCGCCAAAAGGCCGCCCGCCAGCCCAGTGGGAAACACCCTTCCACGATGAAGCCGGCTCCGAATGGAGCCGGTGGAGTGGAAGGTGTGCGACGGGTGCAGTAGCACCCGTCGCAAATTTCAGTGTCTGCTGAGCAGACACTGAAATTCAAAGTGGGGCCCTCTTACGGGGGCCCCTGCAGTGCCCATGCCATTGGCCGCCAATGGCATGGGCACTGCAGGGGCCCCCAGGGGCCCCACGATACCCCTCACCGCATCCTGTTCCTGGCGGTCAAAACCGCCAGGAACAGGATGGCGGCCAGGATTCCCATGGGCAGCGGAAAGTCGGCGGTACACCGCCGACTTTCCGTTTCTGGCCGCGGCTGTACCGCCGCGGTCAGAATGCCCAAAGGAGCACCGCCAGCCTGTTGGCGGTGCTCCCGCGGACCCCGGCCCTGGTGGTTTTTACCGCCAGGGTCGGAATGACCCCCAGAGTCTCTAGAAGGTTTGAATGGAGGATGCCCTTGTGCTATATACGTACCGCTATAGCTGTACGATCTGTCCTCTCCTCACTCAAGGTGGTATGGCACAGTGCACAGCTAGTTTTTCCTTTGATTATATGTCACGTGTGATTATCTGTTTTATAACAGGATGGGAGTTTCTCGCTGTACAGTGCTCTGATGTTTGCGTTTTATAAAACGCTCTAAATAAATATAAAGTACTGGAAAAACTATACCCTTACCTGCAGTATTCTGTGCCATGAGAGTCTTGATTTCATGATATTTCTGACATATTATTTGCACCAATTAATATTTTGGAAGAACAACAAGCCACTTGATGTCACTGTGTTAAAGGGACAGACGTAGTGCACCATTCGGGTGCGTCATGGACATTTTACAGATGACAGGGGGTAACACAGGTGACTGGTGCAGTAAGACATACCTAGTTTGCAAGCCATTTAGTCAGCATGCCTCAACCTACAATGGGGATAAATGAGGGTCATTATTCATAGGGAAATATTCATACTCACTGTAGAACAAAAGCACAGTATCTAATTTTCTTCTGTAGGTTGGAAACTATCCTTTTTTTTCATCTGTGATTGCTCATATTTGGAGTAACATTTTATGAAAGTTGTGTAAATCATGGTTGGGTCTGTTTTTATAGAATGCCTAATGACAAGAGCATGCATGTCACAATATAGCAGGGAGTTGCTCCACATCAGAGTGAACAGCATCTTTGCAAGTATGAACATTTGCAAGAGATGAAACCTAGTTGTCATTGTAACCTTAGAAGTACGGTCATTTAAAAAAAACTGCTCATTGTACACATAAGAAACAGAACCACACTGAGAGCGTTTGTCAGAGTTTCATAACAGAAAGCAATTGTGTCGCTTGTGATAGAGAGACACATGCCGAGAAATTCTACACTTCACTTGTTGACACAATTTGATTTGGCACACTACACATTTTATTCTACCCGTCCAGATGAAGACCATGTGAAATAATCTTCTGGGGTTGAATTATCAATATCATTATCCGTTTGCACCGCTCCCTTTCTGTAAAGGGTATTTTGAGACATAGGCCCTCATTACAACCCTGGCGGTTGGTGTTAAAGCGGCGGTAAAACTGGAATCACGACCATGGCGGAAACTGCCAACATAGACAGCCACTTTAACACTTCGACCGCCACGGCGGTACAAACAAACACCGCGGCGGTAACCCCCAACAGAGAGGCAGAAGACAATGTACCGCCCACAGTATTACAACAGGCCAATCAGCCACCTTTTCCGGGGCGGTCTCACCGCAAACAAAAACATGGTGGAAACAGGACTTGGAAGGGAAATTGCTCACCTCTACACACCCCACGAGGAACCAGTACGCCATGGAGCCAGAACTCCATATTCTACCTTCCTTTTTCTTCCTGCTCCTTCACCAGGAGCACGAACGCCGGCGGCAAAGACCACGGTGAGTACTGCACCCACAACACAGGGGAGGGGGGAGGGAAAAGTGAGTGACACACACGCCCACCCCCACCCTCACCCACTACAACACACACACACTAATACATGTTGATACATTACAGTCACACCCCCTAACCCCCCTGGAATAATGCGAAGACAAAAGGAAATGATTGTAATGATTGTAATCAATTAAAATTTGGTACTCAAAAATATATATACACTATTAACAAATATATACACCAATAATACAAGTCCAGGTATTGCACCATTTATAGTCCATAGACCAGTGGGCCCAAAATGCATGGGCGAGGCCCACACTCGATACCCAATCAAAACGGAGAGAACACTGCAGGGGCATCAGATAGAAATACAACAGGCACCTCAGGGGGAAGGGAAGGGCGGCACCTCAGCTGGATCCACGAGGGGGCTGAATGCCCACTGCTGTATCCTGGGGAGTGCTAAGCCACAGTCTCTCAAGCCTCTCCAGTGGGTGGTTTGCCCACTGCTTTATCCTGGGGAGTGCAAAGCCACCTTCTCTCAAGTCTCTCCAGTGGGTGGGTTGCCCACTGCTTTATCCTGGGGACTGCAAAGCCACAGTCTCTCCAGTGGGTGGTTTGCCCACTGCTTTATCCTGGGAGTGCAAAGCCACAGTCTCTCAAGTGGATAACAGTCTCCACTGGTTCTGGATGGGGCTTTGTACCCAGAGTGCTTCATCCAGCCAAGGACAGAGGTAGTGGATGTGAATCTCCACTGGTTCTGGAGGGGGCTTTGTGCCCAGAGTGCTTCGTCCTGCCAAGGACAGAGGTAGTGGATGTGAATCTCCACTGGTTCTGGAGGGGGCTTAGTGCCCAGAGTGCTTCATCCTGCCAAGGACAGAGGTAGTGGATGTGAATCTCCATTGGTTCTGGAGGGGACTTTGTGCCCAGATTGCTTCATCCTGCCAAGGACAGAGGTAGTGGATGCCTTTCTCCACTGGTTCTGGAGGGGGCTTAGTGCCCAGATTGCTCCATCCTGCCAAGGACAGAGGTAGTGGATGTGAATCTCCACTGGTTCTGGAGGGGGCTTAGTGCCCGGAGTGCTTCATCCTGCCAAGGACCGAGGTAGTGGATGTGAATCTCCACTGGTTCTGGAGGGGGCTTTGTGCCCAGAGTGCTTCATCCTGCCAAGGACAGAGGTAGTGGATGCCTTTCTCCACTGGTTAGGAGGCTTAGTGCCCAGAGTGCTTCATCCTGACAAGGACAGAGGTAATGGATGTGAATCTCCACTGGTTCTGGAGGGAGCTTCGTGCCCAGAGTGCTTCATCCTCAGTAGCGGCGGTGATTGCGGCTCTCATTGGCCTGTGGTGCTGGTGGGTGGCTCAGTGAGCATGCTGCTGGCAGCGGTGTCCTTGGCAGCGGTGCTGCTGGTGGCGGTGTCCTTGGCAGCGGTGCTGCTGGTGGCGGTGTCCTTGGCAGCGGTGCTGCTGGCGGCGGTGTCCTTGGCAGCGGTGCTGCTGGTGGCGGTGTCCTGGGCAGCGGTGCTGCTGGCGGCGGTGTCCTGGGCAGCGGTGTCCTTGGCAGTGGTGCTGGTGACAGCAGTGTCCTTGAAGTGGTGCTGGTGGCGGCGGTGTCCTGGGCAGTGGTGCTGGTAGCGGTCTTGTCTGCCGTGCAGGTTGGCGGCGACTTCCCTTTCTTTCTGTGCCCCTTCCCCACCTTGGATGGTGGCGCAGCTTACTTCCCATTCCCAACTGTAGTCCTGGGAGGGCCCTTGGTGGCAGGTGTTTTACCCTTCTCCCTCTGGGCAGTGGCCAACTTCTTATGCTTCTGAGGTGGGGGACTGTCCGTGGTCTGGCTCCTTGGCACACTGGCTGCCCTGCTATTTGGCGCACTCCAGAAGCCGGTTACTGCTGGCACCACTGTTCCCGCTGATGTGGTGGCTGAGGTGCTTGGTTGGGACTTGGAAAGGTGTACCCTAGGGGACTGAAGGGGAGGTGAGGGGGAAGAGGTCAAGGTTGGACAGGAAAAGATTTTTAGACACACTGGGACGGGTAGATGGAGGGGGTTTGGGAGTGGAGGGAGAGGTGGTTGTAGGAGGTGTACGTTTGCTGACTTTAGGTAAAGGTGCATGGGCTGGAGGCTGTCGTGAGGTGGATGGCTGTTGGGTGGGTGTGTGACTGCGTTTGTGTACCTTGGGAGATGGGCTCACAGACACACTGGGAGAGGACACAAGGGATGTGTGAATGGTAGTGGGGGTGGTGAGTGCACGTGAGTGGTGTGTGGTGATGGGTGTGCTGGTTATGGACGTAGTGGATGAAGATGTAGTGCATTCAGGTGTGAGTGGAGACGTGACAGGGAGGGAGGAGGGAGACGAGGAGGAGGGGGATACAGTGGAGGCAGGGGCCCGCCACTGCAAGGGAGCGCCCATCAGAGGAGGAGTCCATGTCGCTGGTCTCAGCTCCTGTCCCTGCTGTGGAGCTCCCCTCGCCCTCCGTCCCACTGGTGCCTTCAGACTCCGTTGTCTCACCCTCCAGGGCCATGTGGGATGCAGCTCCCTCCTGCTCCAGTGCTACTGCTCCTCCGCCTGATGATGCTATTGCACACAAGAACAGGGAGACCAAAAAAAGGGGGAAAGACAGAAGAAAGACATGTTCAGTGCATGCAATACCGCTACCGTTTTCGGACACTACAGACACAGAAGACCTATGCACTACGACGTGCACTTTGAGTTCCCTAATTAATCACAGGGACATGGGGTACAAGGCCTATGTCCGATTGATGCACACATGGAAGTCACACGAGCCTGACTAGGTGTAGTTGGCTGTGAACACTGGTGGAGTGGGGTGCCACATGGCCTGCCTTACGAAGGGACCTTGGCTACTAAACTCGCCCTGGCCTAGGGGAACCCACTGCCCACCTCCCCCACCCAGACACCTTGTAATGCGCGCTGAATCAGCTGAATGAGAATGTACTCACCCCCTTGTGGCTGCTGTGAGGCTCTCAAGCCCCCATCCAACTCCGGATACACCACCACCAGGATACGGAACATCGGTGGGGTCATGGTACGACAGGCACCCCTGCCACGTTGGGAGGCCATCTCCAGCTGGGCCTCCCCCGTCTTCTTGCTGCAGCAGTGAATGTCCTCCCATCTTTTCCGGTAGTGGGTGTTCTGTCTATGGTGGACCCCCAGGGTCCGGACTTCCTTGGTGATGGAATGCCAAATATCCTTCTTCTGGTGGGCGCTGACCTACAGGAATAGTACAGGGGAAAAGGAGAAGATATAACCGTCCAGGCTGTCACAGTCATTGTTCCTACCCTTGCCATGACGTACATGCACTCACCGTCGTTTAGTGCACGCCTCATTCTCCCCCCCCCCCCATCTTCCATCCACACCACTCCACACAGGCATTGCCCATACAGCATGCTAACAGTGTACTTACCTGTTTGTCTGGAGGACTGTAGAGTAGCGTGTACTGGGGGAGGACCCCATCCACTAGTTTCTCCAACTCCTCCGTGGTGAAGGCAGGGGCCCTTTCCCCAGACACGAGCCATTGTCTCATCCAGACTGAGGTCACAGCAGCACTTGCAGTGTAGGTCCTCTCCTGTTGAAGATCAGGTATCAAGTGAGTGAACATATAGAAAATGGGGGTCACGTCCGTGGTGGTGCGTACCGTCATTTTCATTGGCTCCTGGGACCCATATTGTCCAATGTTAACCAATGCAGGATTGCGCCGCGGTCTTCGACCGCCTACTGCGACGGAGTACAACGTCAGCGCAATTACCTCATATCCCCTTGTCCCACATTACAGGTCAGGCAGCTGCCATTTCAGGGGGCCACATGGAATTAATTTTAAATGCGTCACACATATCTAGGCCTTGCATACACATTAAGACAGGGACATAGCGGATTGAAAAATGTGTGCAATAGTGTTTTCGTACCTCAGAGTTGGCTGACCCTCTGCTCGCTGTTCTCCTCCATAGAGCACGTCCACTGGGGCAGGTGATGAGATGGCGGCATCCTCCGGTGTGCAGACCGTTGGTGGACCTGTCGACAATGGAAGAGCGACATGTAATTGCCACCTACAGACTTGATCGTGCCACAATCCAGTAACTGTGTGCCCAGTTGGAGCCAGACCGGATGTCAGCTATCCACCATCCCACAGGAATCCCCCCTCTAGTGCAGGTCCTGTCAGTACTCCATTTCCTGGCAAGTGGGTCTTTTCAAACAACAGTGGCCATGGCATCAGGGATGTCCCAGCCTATGTTCTCAAACGTGTTGTCCAAAGTGTTGTCTGCCCTGCTGAAACACATGCGCAGCTACATCGTTTTCCCTCAGGTGGAGGATTTGCCTACAGTGAAAGGTGACTTCTATGCCCTGGGACATATCTGCAACATCATAGGTGCCATTGATGGGACACATGGGGCCTTGGTACCCCCCGCAGGAGTGAAGAAGTGTACAGAAACCGGAAGAGCTACCATTCAATGAATGTGCAGATGGTGTTTTTGGCCGACCAGTACATCTCCCATGTGAATGCCAAATTTCCTGGCTCAGTGCATGATGCTTACATTCTGAGGAATAGCAGCATCCCTTATGTGATGGGGCAACCCCAGAAGCACCGTGTGTGGCTATTAGGTGAGGACAAGGACCCTATACAGTGTGAATAGTAGTCTGGGTCTGGGGTTGTACCTAATGGTTAGTGTGTGTCTAACAGTTGTCCCTCGACATTTGCAGGTGACTCTGGGTACCCCAACCTGTCATGGCTACTGACCCCAGTGAGGAATCCCAGGACAAGGGCAGAGGAAAGGTACAATGAGGCACATGGGCAAACTAGGAGGGTTATAGAGAGGACCTTCGGCCTCCTGAAGGCCAGGTTCCGGTACCTCCATATGACAGGTGGTTCCCTATACCACTCACCAAAGAAGGTGTGCCAGATCATCGTGGCCTGCTGTATGCTGCACAACTTGGCTTTGCGACGACATGTGCCTTTTCTGCAGGAGGATGGTCCAGAAGGATGTCTTGTGGCAGCTGTGGAGCCTGTGGACAGTGAAGAAGAGGAGGCAGAAGAAGAGGACATAGACAATAGAAACACCGTGATCCAGCAATACTTCCAGTGAGACACAGGTAAGAAGACATCACTGCCTCATACATCTTATAAAATTGTTCGACCTATCATCTGTCTGTCACATTCACCCAGTGTATGGACCCTAATTTGTCACTTTCCCTTTCCATTTCACAGATGTAGGTCCCACTGTGTGACCTCTGCTATGTTACCGCATGGACTAGAGCTATGTGACATAGGTATGTTGACAATACAATGGACATTGCTATTTTCCTCAGTTATTGCAAATACACATTTGAGAAAGCACAGACTGACTCCAGATTGTTTTGTGATTCAAGGGTGTTTATTTAAGTGCTAAATAGTGGAGGGGTTGTAAAATGGGCAGGGGTGATGGTGGAGGAATGTCCATGGCAGAGTCCAGTTATTTGTCTCACAGGTGCATTGTCCAAAGGGGCATTGGAAGTGGAGCTAGGGCAGTTTAAGGATGGACAGGGTGACAAAGTGGGACAGAAGGATGACATTCAGGGTGGTCTCATTTCTTGGCGGGGGTCTTGGCATTGTTCTCTGTCTTTAGCCTGGATCTCAGGGACCGCTTGCGGGGTGGTTCTCCATCTGCAGGGGGTGGGGTGCTGGTGTCGTGGTCCTTTGGCGGTGCCTCCTGTCTACTAGTGCCGGCGGAGGTGATGGGCAGTTTATCGTCCAGGCTAGTGTCAGGGGCCCCTTGTTGTGCCACAGTGTCCCTCGTGGTGTTCACGAGGTCCTTCAGCACCCCTACATTGGTGCCCAGGGTAGTGTTGATGGACTTGAGTTCCTCCCTGAACCCCAAATACTGTTCCTCCTTCAGCCGCTGGGTCTCCTGACACTTGGCCAGTACCATTGCCATTGTCTCCTGGGAATGATGGTACGCTCCCATGATGTTGGAGAGGGCCTGGTGGAGAGTGAGTTCCCTGGGCCTGTCCTCCCCCTGTTGAACAGCAGACCGCCCAGTTCCCCAGTTTTCCTGGGCCTCTGTCCCCTGAAATGTGTGCCCACTGCCCCCAGGTCCCTGCTGTTCTTGGGGCGGTGGGTTAGGCTGGGTTCCCTGTAGTGGTGGACACATTGCTGCTTGACGGGTCCTGGGGACTGAGGTATGGGCCCGCTGGGTGGGAGCTGTGCTGGTGTTTCCAGAGGGGGGAGGCTCTGTAGTGGCTTCTGACTGTGTGAGGGGAACCGACTGTCCTGAGGTCCCAGATGGGCCAGGCTGGTCATCTAGATCCAGTTTGACAGCGCTGCTGTCATCACTGTAGGCCTCTTCTGTGGGGGGAGTGGACATGTCTGGAACCTCCTGTCCGGTGACGTTGGGTAGGGGGTCCTGCAGGGGTGTAAAGGCATGATTATTGCATCTGTGTGTGCCATGGTGTGCAATGGGTGGATGACCCTGTACCCCAGTGCTTACATTCTTCTGTAGGACCTTGTGTGATAATTGTTTAGGCGTCTGTGTGGGTATCTGTAGTGGATATGCATTGGTGATGGTGTCCATGCTTTGTTGCATGCAGGGCTTGGTGTTGGGATGTGTGGTTTGTGATAGTGGGACATATGTGAGGAGTTGAAGTGATGGGGGTGAAGGCGAGGGTGGGGGTATGTGATAGCATGCAGGTAGGTCGGGGATGAAGTAGTGAAAGATTTGACTTATTAGAGTCCATTCCTCCAGCCACTCCTGCGAGGCCCTCAGGATGCAGTATAGCCAAGACCTGCTCCTCCCATGTTGTTAGTTGTGGGGGAGGAGGTGGGGGTCCGCCGCCAATCCTTTGAACCGCAATGTGGTGTCTTGAGACCACGGAACGTACCTTCCCCCGTAGATCATTCCACCTCTTCCTGATGTCATCCCGTGTTCTTGGGTGCTGTCCCACTGCGTTGACCCTGTCGACGATTCTGCACCATAGCTCCATCTTCCTAGCTATGGAGGTGTGCTGCACCTGTGATCTGAATAGCTGTGGCTCTACCCGGATGATTTCCTCCATCATGATCCTGGGCTCCTCCTCAGAAAACCTGGGGTGTCTTTGAGGTGCCATGGAGTGGTGTGAGTGATGTGTGAGGTGGTGTGTGTTGTGATGTGTGGGGTGATGTTTAGGGGTGTGTGTTGTTTTGTGCGGGGATGTGTATGAGTGATGGTGTTGTGTGCCTCTGTCTGCTGGTGTGGTCTTTGCTTTGCTCTCTCTGCTTCTTCCAAATTGTTTGTTGTAAGGGTTTGTGGGTAATGTGGGTGTGTGTTTTATATTGTATTGGGTGTGTGGGAGTGGTGTGTGTGTATGTGTATCAGGTGTGTGTATTTTGATTTGTCCAATGTGGTAGTGTTTTGTAAATGTGTGTTTATTTTGAGCGCGGCGGTGTGTACCGCCAATGGAATACCATGGTTGAAAGACCGCTGCGTGCATTCGTGGGTCGTGATAGTGTGGGCGTATTCCTGTAGGCTTTACGGTAGAGGTTTTGTTATCGCCAGTTTATCACTGACCTTGGTGTGGCAGTCTTGTGTGGGTGTCTAGATCTTGGCAGATTCTGAGCTGTGGGTCGTAATAGCTATGGTGGGATTCCACGGCCGCGGCGGTTTGTTGGCGGTCTTCTGCACGGCGGTAAGCGGGATTTACCGCCAATGTTGTAATGAGGGCCAAAATCAGGCCCTATATCTTTAAAACAATTACATGACAATCAAGTTTTTTTAAGTTTAAATAAATGTTGGAGCTTTTCAAAATGTAATTTTATTTCTAAAAGATGAAGTGATATGCTAGACAATAGAATACCACTGTGCCTTTTTTGCTCTTGATGCATGATCTTTTTGTTGCTGCAGACAAGTGCTGCTTTAATTGAGGCCACCATTCATTTATACTAGATTCTGTTCATTGCACTTGGGCTTCTCCCACGAATCAAAGAAGAAAACCAAACTTCATTTTTAGCTTCCAGTTTCTAATTCCTTTATTTTATATAGCGTTTTAAAACTTTCAGTTTTCAACTTTACTTTTTTATTCATATGTACTTTATTAATTTGTTAGTATTATTTAATTATCTAAACAGTCAAAGTCTTCCAGAGTAGGCATTGCAGATCCCAGAAGTTCTCAGACCCCAGTTTATGAACCTCTGACCTGTACTGCTAAGTGTTGCTCAAATTATCCTGAAGGAATTGTTGTGGTTCTCTTGCATACATTTACCAAATGCCCTAGGATTAGAGAGCCTGATTCACAAAGGTAAATTTAAACCTGTAGATTTAGGGCCTGATTATGATTTGGCGGTCTGTGCACCGCAACGGCTGTGGTGGTGGTCTGACTGCCATTGGCTTAGATGACTGTATTACGATCTTGGCAGGCCTATGGAGCAAAGACCACCGCGGTCCCTCCAGCACTGCAGGGCAGCGCAGACCGCTGCAGTGAGGAGGCAGGAGAAACAGGCCAAGGGAGCCAGTGTTTCCGTCAGACTCATTATGAGGTTGCACGTCGCCAGCGTGACTGTAGCTGTTCAACCCCTACATGCAAATTGGCAGAAACCAAGAGTATAAAGGAAGCAACTCGCTTGCAGCCAGAGTTACATGTCCTGTGCCACCATGGAGCCCATCGTACACATCCTGCCGCTGTCGCTGTTGCTCATCGAAGGTGCCTAAAACCCATGCCATCGTGGACACAACTGACGGTAAGTACACACTCGTACCTGTGTCATTAACCTTCACAGCAGATCGTTGCACCGTTGTTCCATGATATGGGGCCCACACTACGGGCACCAAGTACACATCATTGTGTCCATAGTCATTCATTCACAAAGAATGACACATTCACAGCCATAAACGCCCCCTTTGGTCAGGCCATTCACACTGCACCACCACACTACACATAAGCACAATTCTGACCATCTCAGGCACAGGGACAGACAAATGTACACAACATTGTTCCACACAACAGCAACAGCACAGCAACATCACATCTACCAATACAAGTGACATGCTCACATTGCAAACATGCTATGGACTGTCATCAGATTGAACACTGATCTAAATGGATGTGTTATGGAACTCAAACACTCCTCCAATGAAACAGCCCTGCTATGGACCCACACATCACCCATGTTGCAACACAATGGAAGGACAATGGGATGCACAATAGTTAGAGAGACACATATCCAAAGCTCACTATGCAAACAATACCTGCACAATAGGGATCGGGGCACCAGGAGCACTCATGAAAGGATGCTGCCTTGATGCACATTACACTTTGCACATGCCCCTAAAACAACATTTGCACTGGAAATGGCCCTTTAGGTATCTCGGGGACAAACAATACTAGAGCCAAGTGGCAAGCCTGTCTGCATAATGTGGAAGTGCAAGTCAAAAAAGCACATACAACTGCAATAGCATGGGCCATACATCTAGATAAAGTAGCTGCAAGGTACTACAGTAAAACAGACACATGTGCAGTCAAATGCAAAGGAAGCTAGCACAATTGAACATCCTCCATGTCTGGACAAACAAAACTAAAGCTTTCACACACAAGACAAATGTACATTTGGTATCTGGGGGACAAGTCTAATACCATACATGCTGACATTGGACCACACAAGATGAAATACATACCATAGCAAACAGAACACAATGCAATGACACCCCATTTGGATTAACACCCACATATCCATACAGTAAACATCTACCTTTGTCTTGGGTGACACCAACACTGCCCACAAAGTCAGATATTGCAAACAACAGCAAATGGATCAGCAATTACGCTGAAGCACACATAACTGTAGGCATACAACACAAGTTACTCATGAACAACATAAGGGTAGAAAAGGAATTGCAGGAGAAAGGTGTACCCAGAAAAACAACAACTTGGGTTTAGTAACTCACAATGCATAAGAGCAAAGGCCATTGGTCAGTCCATATAGATATGTCCATGCACATCACTGTACCCACATTTGACTCCAATCAGTGCCAGTGATCCTCCACAGGAAGGGACTTCAAGTGGGTAGGCAGGCAGGCACCTCATGGATCATCTTTGGGTGGGGTCAGATTTGGATGGGTGGGTTTGAGAGGGGGGCTGCTTCTTTGGAGGGGCGGGCTTCTTCTTGGGGGGGAGGGGATATGGGTGCTTGCAGAGGGGCAGATTTGACAGGGGAGGACTTGGATGTGGAATCGGTGGGATGGGATCTGGGTGGGGGCCTCATGTTTGGGAGGGCCTTTTGGAGGTAACAGGGGAAATGGCAAGGTCGAAAACGAAACTCCTTGGGATCACTGGGACAGTCTGCAGAAGGGGTTGGTGATATGGAGGTTGAGGGAATGGTTGTCTGGTGTGTGGGTGTAGATGTGTGTGTGTATGTGTGTGTGTATGCTTCTGTTTGGGAGGTGTATGTTGCATGTGTGAGTGTGGGCGTTTGCGTGTCTTGCGGGGCTTGAGGTGGAGGTGCTGGGCGATGGAGTGCTGGATGTGTGTTGTCTGTTGGGCTGTTCCTGTGGGTATGCTGGATGTTGTGGATTGTTTGTGTGTCCGTTGGGGCGGTGTCCGCGAGTATGTTGGACGTGGTGGATATGTCTGTGGGTATGCTGGATGTGGTGGATATGTCTGTGTGTGTTGTGCTGGTGTCGGGGTATGGTGGGTGTGGTGGATGTGTCACTGGCTGTTGTGGGGGTGTCTGTGGGTATGCTGTATCTGGCGTGTGGGTCGGTGGGTGTGGTGGGAGTTTCTGGTGAAGTAATGGCTGATGTCATATTTGTGGGGGTTTGTTGAGTGCCTGCCTGCATGTCTTGTGGTGTTTGTGTTGATGTGTGCTGCTTGTGTGTGTTGAGGTGGTTGCGTGCAAATGTATCTGTGTACTTGGGACAGTTAGGGGAAAAAGAGAATTTGGATTGGGAAGAGGGAGGTGGAGGGGGGGAAGGAATATGGGAGGGTGACTGGCTGCAGTCAGTGAGGAGGCCAGCGCCTAAAAGGATCTCTGTAGGCCAGACATGGCACTATGATTGTCTTCCAGGAAAGCATTGGTCTGCTGAAGTTGGCTGGTCAATCTCTGGATGGCATTCACAATGGCAATCTGCCCCACAGAGATGCCCCTCAGGAGGACAATAGCCTCCTCACTCAGGGCAGCAGGGTTAACAGGGGCTAGCCCGGAGGTGGCTGTGGCAAAGGAGATGCCCACCCTCTTGGATAAGTGGGCACAGCCAACTGGGTGGGGAACAACAGGGAGGGTGGTAATAGAACTGGGGGTGGCTGACAAAGACGGTACAGGAGTAGGTCCCGATGGGTCCGCCACCACTAGGGAGTGACCACTGGAGGTAGAATCCGATGGTGAAGACATTGATCCTGTCTCCTCAGTGGCATTCCCCTCACCCTCTGGGCCATTTGGCCCCTCCATTTCAGTGGTGTCATGACTGGAGGTATTGTGGCCCGATGCTTCCCCACTTGGTTGTGCCCTGTCTCCTTCACTTGCCTGGGCTGATGCTGAAAATCCAAAAAGGAAGAAGCCACCTCATGTCCCTGAACAAACTTAAACTGCTGTGATTAGCAAACATTACCATGACGTCAAGTAGGCCCCAGAAACAAATGACAACAAAGTAGCTCCTACATGTACCATACCATATGCTTGTATGCCATCTGAACTGTCAACAGTTTTCCACAGGAAAATCAGGGTCTCAGACAACTACAATTGCAGGGCTGAAGTTATTCAATCACATAAAGCATTGAACTAGTAGGAGACCACATCACCTTCAATGCTTTGCCTTGTGGAGCATACCTCTGTTACCTGTTGTCATACAACATTAGGCCAATGTCAGCTTGATTCCCACAGATCCCACACACAGTCATACAGACATCTATTTGTCACACATACAATAAAACATCAATGAGAAATGATGCTCCTAAAACCTGACATGTTGCTGACAGCAATACAGTAACTTGGAAAAGGTGACATGGAAGCACTCATGTCACACTGGAAACATGTCAGAAAAGCACACGTCACCATGTGAAATTTGTCCTAATGGAGTCATGGAGGTAGTACTAATGTTGCTCAGATATGATACACATTTGGCATGGAAATGGACACTGTTGAATTTTTTTCGAAATATCAGGGAGGTATGTCCTTCAAATCCACAACACAATAAATTAGCAAGCCCCTGGGAAATCACCACTAATGTCTAGCACCCTTTACAGTGACATACTCCATGATGCATGCCATCAGTCAAGTAACAAACCTTCCCCATTACACATGTGCAATGCTCTTTTCCACATAATGCCACATCAATGGGATAGAAATCCACATTGTGGCAAACAAATCTAGTCATACCTGTCATGTCCCTCATTGGTACTGCAGTTGTACATGCCAAATAACATGCTATGACAGGTGAGGGTATGTGTCAGCCAACAATAATGGTGACACACTCCTGTCTGTGCAACCACATGAAATGTCCCCCCATTACAAATGTCCTTTTCCAAACACAGGTTGGCACGCACATACATGGTAGGGAATACAGAAGTCATCCCATGAAGACAGGTAGACCATGCATGAAACAGCAGTGTACACATTTTTCAAAAGAGAAAGTGACACATGCTAACATGCATGCACAAGGAATGTTGGCAATAGAGATCGCACACAAATCATGTCAATGGACATCCCCACGTACCAAGGGAATGTATTGATCTGTTGCTGCACCTAAAGAACAATGTATGCTGTCACATGTATGATGGCTAACTTGACATCACAGACAGTAGTGAGGCACCAGCACTTGTCACACGCTGAAGACAAGTGGCCAATGGGGGGGGGGGGAGGGGCAGAGGCGAATATACTCATTTGACCAGACACATTGCTGAGGACAGTGACCCATCACTTCTTTTCCTTTGGCCTATAACACTAAGGAATAATGGTCTGTAGCGTTGAATTTACACCCCACAGCAAAAAACAATCATTACTTGATTGATCAATGTACACAGCCATGTGATGTGCTTGGAGAGCAAATTGTTTGTGGATTGTACCCAGTTGTATCCTAGGTCCCTGGGCGAATAGGCAAGGCACATCAGTATGCACCACATTACATATCCAACAGTCACTCATCTACTGTGTTACACATTGCTCACCTCTAATTGTTAGGGGGAGATGTCAGAACCTAACAAATTAACGTGCCAATGTGACAGGCAGGAATGTCCCCCTTGTGGCTGCTGTAGGGCATTAGGGGGGCTTATGGTCTGATGTGGGCCCACCCACATTGGGAGGACAGCTGTACGTAGACCTCTGTGATCTTCTGGGCCCTGCATCTCAGGTCCTCCCACCTCTTGTGACAGTAGGCGCTTCACTGGCTGTGGGCCCCCAGTGTCTGTGCCTTCTGGGTGATGGCTCTCCATATCTCTTTTTTCTGATGGGCGTTTGCCTGTATGGATGCAAGAGGCAAGTCAAGCCATTACAATCACAAGTGTTTCCACAAATGGTTGTGTCTCACACGTCAGAAACACCAAGCAAAAAATTGTGCAATTTTTTAACACACCACAAGTGTAAAGCGCACAAGCCAATAAGAATAGGAACATGACTACAGATGTTTGTATCCATCTGCAGACTAACCTACTACCGTGCTCCTGACCTACAATGACTACGCAAGCCTACTCACATCAGGTAGCCCATGCCCCTGCAGCATGTACTGTGATGTGACCACATTGAAACACTACACATATATGTGGCTTCTGAAGGGTAAACTCCTTGGGCCTGAATGGACCAACACATAAAAGGCAACTTCCATAGTACAGACTTCACCCTTACACTTGAGTGAAAATGAATGGGACTGGCATGGAGGGTACAGAAAGTATCTTCCCTGTGCATGTGTGGACATGTGGCCTACCTAATGTAGACTCATGCCACTTCAGGGGGGGTTCTCTGGTATGTACCTGTACCACAGAACACTCCTTTGGACATATGTTTCTAACCTACAGAGATCGCATCCAACATACAAAAGTATGCATTGTACAATTTCTGCTAAACTAATGACTCATGTCATGACCTCCCAAGAATCAACACACTGTTTGCACTTTAGGACTCTCATTCATGCAAAAAGCATGTACAGGACAGTCATGTCTTATGTGAAGGTGACAACAGAGCTGTGGGAGTAAGGAACCTGTCATGAGTCAAAGACACACATTGAAAATGATACAAAATGCACATATTGACTACTTCTGGGATGTACCTCTGTACCCATTTCTTATCTGGTCAATGGACTGAGGCATTCTGGGCAAGTTTTGCCACTAGAGCATCATAATGTCCACATGACAGGATCTGCTGGAGTTCAGGGATTGGGCACAGTGCCATAGTTGCATAGCCACATTGACTTTCCCACAGCCTGGACTAGGTCCCATACTGGGAGATATGTATGACAGGCCCTGGTCTTTGCAGGCTGAGCATACAGAACCTCCATGACTCTCACATTTCCATCACTTCCATGCATAAAAGTACATCATGGCCATCAGCAATGTTGCATGCAGTTTGTGTGGCAACCTGAAAGGCAGAGTGAGTCATGATATGCCTTCCAGACAACAGTTTTGCAAGGCCAGATATGGGTTGAAAGATCAGTGGCACTATACACATTGCTTACAAGATCCTCAAATAACTCCGAAAAGAAGCATACACAGCTCATGCTGTCGTGCACACACATGTTGTCCAACATTTACAAACATCATGAAGAAAGAAATGTCATTGGATGGCAGTAAAGTCTCCTTGCCTAGTCATGTGCATCCAACTCAAGGAGGATCTAGGACCCCAAAAAACATCACACAACACAATATTAATGAACACAGCGTATAATACCGGTCACCAATACCTGTACATCCCATTGATGCCACACAGACTGAAAAAATAGGCACAAAATAAGTCTAACTGGCACACAAGGTCACATTGTAGCCTGTGAGGAGGGAAAGGATGGTGTTGAACAGAGTCCGAGTCATGAGGTACTGTCCTACTCTGGTGAGCTATACAGCTGTCAATACAGGCGAAGGACCTCATTCACAAGCCTCTCCGGCTCCTCTGGAGTGAAGGCAGGGGCACTATCACCTGCTGGATGTGGCATGATTGCTCACAGAGGCAGCACACAGTAGCTCTAGTAGCAGAGGAGTTGCTGGCAGCAGTGTAAAGAGTCAAGTGAGTGAATTTGCACAACATGGCAGTCACTCCCACCACGTACGTGCTCATCACCACTGACCGGCGTAGCCATTGGGCCACGGCCCCCAAAGGCAACAACGTTAGTCTCTGCCTGCTGTGGTTAAAACCCCCTACTTTCCAGATAACTTCCGCCGGTGATAGCGGGCTGTTCCTAATGTCCAGTGGAGTGGATTAGGTATCCGCCATTTTGGCAGCCTGAAATACTGTTTATGGCTTTGTAAACTGTGCCACACCTACAATACATGTGTTGTAGCATCACAAACATCCTTATTCTGTTTTGTTATGTAGGCCTGACTACACAACAACCAATGTAGTGTGTTGCATGGCACGGATAACATATAACGGCAGTGCATGGTCCACCACCACTGACGGTATTTTTGGCGGTCTTAAAAACAAGTCACTTTTCATGGGGCAATTGTGTAGCAGATGTTTGGGTTTCACCCGAATCCGTTATGGACATGAGTTCACAGCCATGGGGGTCACATGTGATCCTTGTATAGTTGCCAGCTGGGGTGTCTACAATGTGTCATGTATATCCAGTCAGAAATACTTTGTCACATGGTATTGTTGGCATGCATCACATACTTTGCTGTGGACACATTGACTAATGTTACAAATCATGTCTTGTCATACATAGGTACCCTGGGAGAGGGAGGATCCAACAACTTCCTGTCTATTGTCTATTGCCATACCTTCAGACCATGGAGCAATGGCACATAATCCAGTTATATCACCTGGATAGGCAAACAATAGTGGACTTATGCCGTCAGTTGGAGCCAGATCTTATGCCAGCTGACAGTAATCCAACCTGCATACCACCCATTGTACAAGTCCTGTCAGTATTACACTTCCCAGCCACAAGGTCCATCCAACATACAGTGGCCCTATCTGCTGGAATGCCCCAACCTATGTTCAGTCTGGTGTTGAAGGGTTTCCTCTCAGCAATGTGGAAACACATTGCCAGCTTTATCAGGTTCCCCCCGACGTGAGGGTTTAGCCATATATGAAGGATTACTTTTATGGTTTTGCCTGCCTCCCACATGGGGTGGGGGCTTGGTGACACTGCAGGCCACTGATCAAGTCAATGGGGAAAGAAAGAACTTCCATTGCATCAACGTGCAAGTTGTCTGTTTGGCAGATCTCTACAACTCAAATGTGTGTGCATATTATCGTAGATCAGTACACAATTCCCTCATAATGTGGAACAGCACCAAACCCCAGCTAATGTTATAACTACACACAGAGGGCCTGGCTGGTTGGTAAGTCACGCCTGTCCTAATTGTGTGTGAGCAATGTCAGGTGCTACAATCATGAAGTGAGACTCATTGGTTCACTTATGTCCCATTCCTTAACAGGAGACTCAGCATATCCAAACCGTCCTTGGTTGTTGACGCCGCTGAGGAATCCAACTATGTCAGGGGAAGTCTGCTTCAATTAGACCCATGGAAGAACACAGCGGGCAGTGGAGCGGGCTTTTAGGCTCATGAAGACCAGATTTAACTGTCTGGACAGGACTGGGGAAGCTCTCCTCTACTCACCTGGTAAAGTGTCCCTGATCACTGTGGCATGCTGCATGTTCTACAACATTGCCCTGCGGCGGAATATCCCATGTATCCTATAGAAGGGTGAGCCTGCAGTGCCACCTGGTGAGAATCCTAGAATGCCAACTGAGGATGACAGTGATGAAGAGGAAGCAGCTGACTTGAGGGAAGATCTCATCTACAGCTACTTCTCATGAATGTAACTATGGTGGTCATTATGATCCTGGCGGTGTGGCCACACTGCCACATAATGAACCCTATGAGGGCACCATAGGTGGCCCTCACTCACCGCCAGGCTGCCACTGTGAGGCAGCCTGGCGGCGGTCAGAATCATTATCCGGAAGGGCAGCGGTGCTGCCCCTCGGATAATGATCCATAAGCCTCCAGCCTTTCCCTGGTGGGTTTCCCTGCCAGGGAAAGGCTGGCGGAAGGGGTGTACCGGGGCACCCCTGGGGGCCCCTGTGCTGCCCATGCACTTGGCATGGGCAGTGTAGGGGCCCCTGTGCAGTGCCCCATTGCGCAGGTCACTGCCCAGTTTTCAGGCAGTGATCTGCGTGATGGGTGCAGCAGCACCTGCCGCACAGCGGCATTGGCAGCGGCTCCATGTTCCGGCCAGGCATTCCTGTGGGCTGGCAGGCGGAAACAATGTTTCCGCCCACCAGCCCACAGGAATGTTCTTAATATGGCCGGTGGGGATCCGGGGGCGCTGGCGGTCAGTAGTGTGACCGCCAGCATCATGAGGGCCAATGTCTTGTGATGTCATGACTGTGACTGTACAATGAACTGTAGTCATGAGAATGTTTTGAGTTGAGTATTTTGGATTCAGCTAGAAAGCTAATACTCTGCAATAATCAGCCAAACACTGCTTGATGAGATATCTTTTGAAACATCCCCATCTTGATAATGTTGCTTTGTTTTTGACAGTTTCCTTGCAATGTACTTTGTTTTCCAGATGCTTGCTATGTGAATTGTGTCATATGTATGGTTTAAAGCCTATACGTGATGTTTTGTTCGTGGTACAGGTACCTTCACCATGACATCTTCATGTGGGCATTTCAGAGTTGTGACATTGGCAAGTATGTGATGTTGTTTCGACATATGAAGTGAACATTGTGACCTATGTTACCAGGAACAACCAGAGTTTGGGTGTATGAGACCTTTGCAAAGACAGCTTGCACAGTGTATGGGTGGAAGTTCAGACGTGCCCACTGGACTTTTGTGTGCTGTAGTGGGCCTGATGCATCATGAGTGTCATTATGTGGGCATAAAATATGTAGTTCTAGCTTATGACCAAGTCATTTTTACATCACATTGTCTAAATAATCTGTTTGTATGACCTGCATGTAGCTGTAGATGTGTTTCATCACTGTAGGGCACAGTGCCTATGCCACAACACTGACATGTGTTTGTGTCATACCACCAGATGCATGGGCATTGTTTATGATGGCCCTGTGATTGGGGACTGTTGTACTGTCTGTATCTTGGATTATGTGATGTTGAATTACTTTAGTGTGGTATATGAGAATGCCAAGCAGACAACATCAACCACATCAATGTTTGCCTAATCTACAAAACAATGCATGACAAGTCCCTTCCTTCCGTGTTCTGGGGTCTGTACCTGTCGATATGTGCATTTACTCAGTATGAGTCAATCATTTTTGATTTCTAGTAGTCCTGACAAATTGACAGTCTATGTGCTGAACACTATAATACAATTTATAGTTTGAGCAGGCACTTTTATGTATGTGTTGGGAGGCTTTTAATCCTGAGCTGGACATTGTGTACATGCAATGTATCTCATCTTGACCAAGTAGCTTGTATCATCATTGTATGGTTCACATGCTCTGACATATTTACATGGCTAAATATGAAATCAAAATCAGCAGACAAAGAGTCAATGAAGGGTGATTTTATTGTGCAGCTATGACTAACAGAAAATATTTGTGACATAAATTAACAAAAATTGAAATGTGAAGGCCTCAGTCATGGTGAATGAAATCATTGGAGTAGGTGCCACACCAATGGGACTCCAAATGTCAGTGCACTTCTCCCATTGGAAATGGTAGGTGGTTCAGGATCAGTCTAGAGTGAAGGAGGTCCTTGAGGAAGAGGGTTATTACTGGATGCCCCCACTTGCATATAGGGGGAGTGATCTGCTGCTACAGAGGCCAGGGTGTCTGGGTCTTGTTGTTCCTCTGGCAGGGTCTCCCTTCCAGTGGCTGGCACTGATTCTGCTGGGCCTGCTTTTGATTGGCCGAAGGAAGGGTAGACTGGTGTTGAAAAGCCCGGCTCAGGGTGCTGTGTATGTACCCCTGTTAGGGAGGTCATGTTGGTATTGTTGGCCTCCATCTGTTTGCACATGCCGCTGTGCAGGTCCCTCTATAACTGCTTGATTTCCCAGAGTACGGTCAACACCTGACCCATCACACCTTGGGACACCCTGTAGATCCCCAAGTTGAGGCTATGGTGTCCTGGCGAGGAGCAGCCCCAGTGGCCTCATCCAGCTGGCCCACAGCATCCCTCCCACGCACCCTACCCCCACAGTGGCACAGTGGTTGTGCCCTTGCCACAGGATGCCCTCTCCTGCTGGTTCCTAGACCCCCATTGTCTGAAGTGTTGCACTGCAACTCAGGATCCAGGACTGGGGGGCACGAGATGCTAAGGACACAGGTTGGGGGCGAATGTGTGCATGTGATGTTGAAGCAACAGGGTTGGGAGGTGACGTTGTGGGCACAGTGAGACTCACAATTGAGTCTGACTAGGTTGCTCAAAAGGGCCAGAAGCATACTCCACATCCAGGCATCCAGGAGTGTTGTTGTCACTGAGGGCTTCATCCAGGGGGGTAGAGGCAGCCTGTTCTGTGGCCTTTGTGTGACCAGTGGCATGTCCAGCTGTTGATGTAAAATGTACAATGTTAATGGTTGTTTTATGACATCTACCTCCAACAGTTTAGAGTTACAATAAGAAGAAGCCTTGTACAAACTTAAGTTGTAGTTAATCCAATTGTGGCAAGTAACCATTGTATTGGGTGAATTGATATGACATGTGTGAAACATGCCAGCTCATTTGGACTCAAGCAACTACTGAGATGTGCAGATCATTTGCACTTGGGAGGGTGGCCTGAAAATGACATTTTGACACCAGTGCAGTCAAAACAGTGGATAGGCAAGATATTGCTTTGACCATATGAAGGCCTAGTTGAGTGAGATGCAAGCAGACCCAGGACTTTGATGCATATGTGACTAGAGTCATCAGGTGCAATATGCTGTGCCAGTGTGTGTGTTGCTGCTGCCAATCTGCTGATACATTTTGAGACCATAGGAATAGTTGTTCCACACACTGAGTAAGGTGGCCTTCCTTTCCTCAATAGTTTAATCTTGGGTTAGCAAGTCAAGATGTAGCTAGGTAGACAGACATGTCTCTGATTTAGGCATGATCTGTGCTTGATTACGCCCAGGTGAGTACACTTTATTTGTGAGTTGTCAAACAGGTGTCTTTGGACAAGAGAACACTGGGCTGGTGGTTGGATTTACAGGAACAGGGCCTATTGTGCTTTGCAGTCAGGTCACTCTCTCTACTACACACGCTTGACCAATGTTATCCCTCCACGTGAGTAAACTTTATTTCAACAACCATGGGTCTTTGGACAAGAAAACACTCGGCTGATGGTTTGAATTGCTGAAATAGTGCCTCCTGAGACTTGCAGTCACATCACTCCCTGTACTACACACACTAGACAAATGTTAAACTAGACAAATGTTAAACCCCAGGTGAGTTAACAAACAAGGGTCTTTGAACAAGAGAACACTTGGCTGGTGGTTGGAGTTACTGAAACTGTGCCTCCTGGGAGTTGCAGTCAGGTCACTCTCATTACTCCCCTATACTTAACTGTTGTGTTTTACATATCTGAATGCAGGCTGCATTTATGTTTGAACATGCATTGTCATTTTGAGACATGCCAAGGATCCTATCACCTATCATGTGTTTCTGAGATTGTGAGATTTCCAGGCACCATTTGGACATATGGCATGTGTTGGGCCTTGGTAACTGTGATGATGGGTAAAATGATACACATTGACAGTGTTATATCTCATATACTCTGGGTATTGAAGGTGGGTGAGGTACATGAACAAGACAGTGGGTAAAGGTGAGCTGTGAGCATGCATTACATTGCATTTTGATGAAATATTTTGTGCTGTAACTTACCAGGCTCCACTCCCCCAGGTATTCATGTCAAGTCCTCATATGCAGGATGGCCAAGACCTTCTCCTACCAGAGAAAGAGTATTAATGGGGCATTGGGAGGGCCACTGTCAATCTTTTTGGCTTGCAGCTGGTGCCTGGAGACCAGGGAATGGACCTTTCCCCTGAGGTTGTTCCACCTCTTCCTAATGTCCTCCTTTGTGCACAGGGTGGTGCCTACAGCATTAACCCTGTCGAAGATCCTGTCCCACATTTCCATTTTCCTACTGAGAGGAGTGTGCTGGACTTGTGCTCCAAACAATTGTGGCTCTACTCTTGTGATTTCATCCACCATGACTCTTAACTCATCTTCAGAAAAAAAGGGCTTTTTTGAACATGACACAGTGGATACAAAATATTAAGGGTGACAGGGAATTACATAACAGGGGAAGCGCAATAGGGTGTGAATGGACAAAAGTGTGTGCAGGGTGTTCAATGGAATGGTGAAAAAGGGGTGCCTAATGTGTGTACTCTATGGAATAAAAGGAGCTTGGGCTTCTTTAGCTTGCTGTGTAAATGCAAAGGATTGTGGTCTGTGACGGGGTGTGTTTTGTAGTGTGCTTTGCAGGTGTGTCCACAGGAGCAACATGTGTCAGCTCTGTTGTTTTTGAATTCATCCAATGTGCAGTTTTCTGTTACTTTGCTGACCGCGAACTGCTGTGGTCCTGACCGCCATTGGCTGACCACCATGAACGGACCATCATACCAACTGTATGATTATAATGTGATTGCTGGTAGGCCAGGGCACCTATATCCAGACCGCTGCACCGCTGGCAGTCTGCCTTTCTTGCTTGGTGGCGGTTCTGCCTGTGTAACACTAAATAGGGCAGTCTGGACGCATGCCTACGTGGTGGTCTTTTCAGGATTGCAAACATGGCAGTCTGGCAATTTGGTTGTGTTTCTTTTTATCTGATTTACTAAGGCACCCTACAAGTTTTGTATTTTATTTCTTAATTGCCTCATGATCTCTTAATCTTTTCTTGATGAAAATCTCTATCTTCTGTTTTGAACAGGCAGGGTTGTTTTCTCCCCATTTCAATCCTGTAAAATACCATTTAATGTGTCCTGAAAAGTGGGCACTGGAAAACCTCACTGCCCCACTGGGACACGATCAACTTCTAAAAAAAATTGTATTGTGATGTCTCACCATTTGTTTAGTTCTTTCTTATTCAATGATTCTAAATCATAGACTTTTTTGTTTTAAGCCTGTTTGGGAATTATCTTGTATATTTTCTTTTTTTTCAATAGCATTGTTCCATTAGATTCCCTGTTTACCAACACCTTATTAAGACTCACACACTCCAAAGCTTCCATTGTTAAAAATGTGTACTTTTACTACTAATTCCTCACCAAAGCTGACTTCCTGATGTGAGCTTCTATTATACTCTTCTAGTATTGTTCAGGATTGTTCCTTATTGTATTAGCAGTGGGTGTGACGCCACGAAGACTGGCGGCGCCTCACTTACGAGCCATGGTCAGATCGGCGGTTTCTCGTTTCAGACAGCCATTTCTGCTGCGGTCTGCTTTTTGTCTGAACATTCCCTTTGGGCACTGTTTATGCTGTCCTCGCTCTTGCCCTCTTTAGTTGCTTACCTGTTCTTGCTGTTTTCCTCTTTTCTTCTTTTTTCTTCCTTTTTTCTTTTCCTTGCCTTAGCCATGTTTCTTCTTCCCAAGAGTCTGTGTTCCTTTCCCTGCATGCCTTGCTCTTTACCTTTCTATACTATGGCTATTTTACCATTCATCTGAATGTGGTATTTTCCAATCCAAGATGGTGTCTTCAATATTTCCTGTATGTCACCACCTGTTTTTCAGTATATAAGCACGAGTTGGTTTTCTGTTCCTTGCATTGCAAACACTTCCTTCGTGGTTGTGCTTCTCGCTCCCCTATCCTGTGATTTTGGATTTCTCCTGTTGTTTTTCCACCTGCAGTTTGTTCCAGTTCTTTTTTGTGGTTTTGTTCTTCTTTTTCCAGGAGTCGTTGATTCTGAGGTTTTTCCCACTTTGGGTTTTTTCCTCTGGGACTCATTCTGGAAGTTACAGCCTGCTTGGTGTTTTATTATCAGCAGAACTGTGGCCACTGGAAAGGGTTGCCCCTACCTTGGTTAATCCAGAACAAGCAAGAAACCAAGTGGAGCCCAGTGACTGGCTGATTATAGCGGTAAGAAGCATTCAAGTCGTGACAGTGGGAACCTGTCAACTGCTACCTTAAGCAGGGCTTATGGAATTATGCGATTTTGCAGTAGTGCAAGTTTGAATATGAATTTGATGCATTTGCCACATAACACATCTTCTGCTACTTGGCCTCCAGAACTTAGCAAAAATTGTTTCTAGCTCAAACGGATCAAACCTTACTAAAAACGCAGCTACATTTGTTGCCGCAAAATGGAAGGTGTTTTGCAAAGGCTGACCGGTCACCTTTCTGTTGCTTACTACTTTATTTTGGTACTAAACCAGTACTAATGAGATGAAATCAGTTTAACACCTGTAAAAATAAAAAAGTAATACCATCACAAAATGTGTGTAATTACTCCACATAATTTGCCATTTCTTGACAGATAATCTAGTCAAATCTGACACGTAATTTGGTCCTCTACTGCCACATAATTCCACTGACCTCCACCGTGAGCTACTGGCAAACACATCCTGTCGAGCATGAAATGGGATAACAAAGATGTCCCTTTCTTTGTAAAGTTTGTCAGATTAGTGTCATTCTCCATTCATGCTGTACCAATGCTTGTGTTCTCACTGTTATTTTGAAATCATTTTCTCAAGCTCAGATGCTTGGCTATTGTCGATCTTGGTTCATTTTCTACAACACAAAACAGCTAATATGATAATCTATCCTTGGTGAATTAGTCCCACGAAATACTTACAGACCAGTTTCTTCTTCAAGAAGACAGATGAAGACCCTCCGGGAAGCAGTTTTCACAATATTCCAGCATTTACTGCTTCCACTTAGAAGAAAACGCAAAGTACAGCGTCTTTCTCCCTGAAAAATGGGTGATGTATTATTGTATGTCTTTTGGTTCTGCACTGGTCTAATAAAAATCAACCTCATAAAATGAATAACATGTGGTTTGTAATTACAGAATTCTGTTGTCAGTGCTTCATGAAATGTCGGTAAGATTAAGGCATTGATCTTTCTCTGGCACTAATCAGGATTCTGAGGTGTGTCTATGATGTACAACTGTGAAGTTCCCCAGGACATGTGGATCATCCCACGATGGGTTAATTAAGTAGTAGTAGTTGAAGAAAACTGGGCTGTAGGTAGCCCACCAGACTGTGGAAAAAACAGGATAGCTGTAAAGCAAAATAAACTTACAAAATGTATGGCTGAGAAATTGCTCAGGATTTCAGGCTCTATCATTGCTATATCTGGTTTTCAATGTTTCCTTACTTCTAACAAAGAGTTAAAAAGCAAACCTTTAACTACATTAGCACTGCTTGACTGCCTTTAATGGTTAGCCTGAATTCTTTCTGAGCGCGGGGACCCACTAAAAAAGGTGTTGCATCTCCAGTTAAACTGTCTGTTTCATTCATTATTATAGTGTGCTCCGACGTGAAAGTTTCAGGCATTGATTTAGAAATATCCGGCATTTCCTTTGATCACCATACGTTCTGATTGGTGGTGGAAAAGCTACCGTAGACTATGAAGATTCTGTGTCTTGTACGTCTTTCACCTTTAATTTAGGCTGTAATTCTGTATCTCTAAGGCTTCAATCTTATCCAAGAACTCCTACATTGTCTTCCATAGCATTGGAAAATGCACCCAATCAAGTTTTTTTTCTCACAATTTTATCAGGCTCTAAAACTGATGTGAAGTTTCAACCTTCACTCTAGTACTGATAACACCACTGAACGGCAAAGAGAAGATAGCCAACAGTCTTAAGATGAGTGTTGCCAAAAGCTGCAATAAATTTTACCTGAATTAGATTGTGCTGAGGAAACTGCGTAAAAGTGAGTGGAGTCAGCAAGAAATTACCTCAGGAGGATTGCAAGTAATCAAAGAAAAGACATTGGAAAAAAAGATATTAAGATAGACTGGAAAACAGTTGGCAGAATACAAAAGTTGGGGACATTAATAGGAAATGGAAGACTGTAGATGACGAGCTGGGACATACAAAGGCCAAAGATCTTCTTATCTGTGTGGAGAAGAAACTGTTGTGAAACACTGAACAGGGAGAGACAATGGCCTAAATTGATCACAAGTGAGCTGTGCAGGGCAGACAACATTAGAATGTTCACTGATCCTCAGGCTATGGAAGGGAGCGTATTAAGCAGGATCAGAGACACTGCTCACTTGCACAGGGACAGAATAACAGAGGGCACTTTTGAGAAGATGGCTTATTAGGTCAAAGCCTACCAGACAGTGCAGCTGTCTGACTGCAAATACATATTGGGGACATTCTGAGAGCTTCCCTTGGAATGCACAGCCTTTGTGTTTTCTAACTCACATTTGCTTGCTTTATATTTGCTGGCTTTGTGTTAGGCTGTCCCGCATGTTTTTGTCCCTCCTGTGGAGCATACAATTGTCATTACCTCTCTGACTGGCTCCTTGTATTCTTCAACAAGTGCTTTTGGGAACTTTTTTAAAATCTTTTTCGTGAGGCACTCCACAAGAGTACGTCTTGTCAGTTGTCTCCCTAGTTCACAGCAGTAAACATTTGTATTTCTTTTAAATGGTTTCCTGCCTCCTGTCTTTCTGCTTGACTTATTCTACTTATCTCTGCCACTACCAGTTAATCAATCTCTCATGCCTGTGAGTAACAGGCTTGAGAGATTTTGTCTACAAGCTTGTTTATTTTGGTTGGCGCTCTTTACTAATACAATATCTTAGATGATCCTCTTCTTGCCCATGCCATTGGTGCTGGAAGGTGCTGAAGCATCCCTGAAATAACCATGCTGGAGTACAGAACTATATTGACATGCCTTTAAATTTTGTTTTTATCTTGTCACATTTGCTGTGCATTCAAGACCGAGATCTAATGTTAGGTCATATCATCTGAGGAGGGTTGGTGTTTACTTTTCTTTCTCTGACTGCAAAGTGAGAGGATTGATGTGACAACCCTTCTGTGTACTGGGGGTGTGAAAGAAAAGGTGGCAGTATGTTATTTTTTATAGCACACAACAAAATTGAAATGCCAGAAAATTAACGTTCCATATATTTCAGAATATATCAGAATTTGGAAAGCACAAATGAAGCACTTTTTTGTAATTCTGAAGTGTGGTGGAAACAAATATTTGAAAACGATCAAAACAAATCATTACACTATGTGATGCTGATTTCCACATATCATTTGTGCGCTGTATAGTTTTATCAGTTAAATTATATGTGCAAATGTAATTGTAATTTTAATTGAAAATGTGTTGTCTGTAGTGACATTGTGCTACCACAATGTTAACTCCACTCTACACCACTCCCCTGTATGACACTCTATGCCACTTTCCGTCACCTCCACTCTGTCTCTACTCTACTCTATGCAATTTCACTCCACTCCCCTTGATGCCACTCACCTCCGCTCTATCCCAATTCACTCTACTTAACTCTGTTACTTGAATCTATCCCAGTCCACGCCACTTAACTGCACTTTATGCTACTAAACTCTACTCCAATCTACAACATTACTCCAGTCTGACACTCCATTCTATGCCACTCCACTTTACAACACTCTGGCCCTCATTCTGACCCTGGCGGTCGGCGGAGAGACGGCGGTCGGACCGCGAACAGACCGGCGGTATTAAAAATGGCATTCTGACCGCGGCGGTCCCCGCCGCGACCGACCGCTACTTCTCCACTCCGACCGCCACGGCGGTCATGACCGCGGGGCTGGAGTTTGCGCACTCCGGCCCGGCGGTCGTCCCAAGACCGCCAAGGGTATTATGACCCTGCCTACCGCCGCGGTTTCTTGCGGGCGGGAACCGCCGTGCGAACCATGGCGGTAAGCACTATCGGGGCCAGGGAATTCCTTCCCTGGCACTGATAGGGGTCTCCCCCACCCCCCACTACCCACCCGAGTCCTCCCCCCACACCCTCCACCCCCCTGCCACCCCCCAGAGGTGGTACGAACCCCCTCCCCACCCCGACATGCACATACATGTACCCCGACATGCACACACCCCCAACATGCACATATACACACCCCCTACACACACATACACAACGGGGACACATACCCGCACACATACATGCCGACATGCGCACCTGCCGAACAGCACACATTACCCATAGACACAGCAGCACCCCCCGCCCGCATACACGCACTCACACACCCCCTCTACACACTCACACGCACACCCCCATGCACGCCCACATCACACAACACCCCCCCACCCCCTCCCCTCACGGACGATCAAGTTACCTTGTGCGTTGGTCCTCCGGGAGGCGACGGGAGCCATAGGGACGTGACCGCCAACAGAAGACCGCCAACAGAAGACCGCCACACAGAAATGTGGGTCGTAATTCTGTGGGCGGTGTTCTGCTGGCGTGGCGGTGGAGGTTGACCAGTCTCCACTTTCCCGCCGACCGCCAGTGTGGCTGCTGGCGGTTTTCCGGCGGAACGCTCCCAGCGGTCAGAATGCGCACAGCGGCACACCGCCGCGGTCGGCGGTCTTCACCGCGGCGGTAACTCAGCGGTCTTGCGAAAAGACCGCCAAGGTCAGAATGAGGGCCTCTGTCACTTCACTTTACATCACTCTGTCACTCCACTTTACACCACTCCACTCTAATATATGCCACCCTACTCTGACACTATGGGGGTCATTCTGACCCCCGCCGGCTGCGGCGGAAGCCACCCGCCTGGCGGAAACCGCCAGAATACCGTACCGCGGTCAAAAGACCGCGGCGGTCATTCTGACTTTCCCGCTGGGCTGGCGGGCGACTGCCAAAAGGCCGCCCGCCCGCCCAGCGGGAAAGCACCAGCAACGAGGAAGCCGGCTCCGAATGGAGCCGGCGGAGTTGCTGGTGTGTGACGGGTGCAGTTGCACCCGTCGCGATTTTCAGTGTCTGCTAAGCAGACACTGAAAATCAATGTGGGCCCTGTTAGGGGGCCCCTGCAGTGCCCATGCCATTGGCATGGGCACTGCAGGGGCCCCACGACACCCGTTCCCGCCAGCCTGGTTCTGGCGGTGAAAACCTCCAGAACCAGGCTGGCGGGAAGGGGGTCGGAATCCCCATGGCGGCGCTGCTTGCAGCGCCGCCGTGGAGGATTCACAGGGGCAGGGGAAAACCGGCGGGAAACCGCCGGTTTCCCTTTTCTGACCGCGGCTTTACCGCCGCGGTCAGAATTGCCCTTGATGCACCGCCAGCCTGTTGGCAGTGCATCCTCCAACCCCGGCCCTGGCGGTCCATGACCGCCAGGGTCGGAATGACCCCCTATGTCCTTTATGCCACTCTACTCTGACAATCTACTCCATTCCAGTCTACAACAGTCCGCTCCAGTCTACACTCCTACATTCTATGCCACTCCACTCTAAGCCACTCCAATGTATGACACACCACTCTGACACTGTACTCCACTCTATGCCACTTCAGAACATTCTACACAACAGTACTGTATGCCACTCCACTGTATGATTGTAGACGGGTCTCCGCGACCGCGTCTTCCATCTCCCAGGGCTGGCCCCCTCCCTGGCAACTCGGACGATTAATTTCCGAGTTCCCATGGCAACATGGGAACGCTATCCGACGTCACAGTGGTAGAGTTCAGGACGGGAGACCTAAAACTGACGACGGACCACACGGCGGGCACGGAAGAAGCAGAGAAGGACGCGTTGGAACGAGATAGACGGACGGACCCAGAAACAGAAGGCGATTCCCGAACCCTACCGAGCCTAGAGGAAAACGAAGTGGTTGTCCCCGGAGAGGGAGAGACAAAGGCACACCCGCCACGACCCAGGAGGGTCGTGGCTTCTCAAGGTACGGTCCCTCCTAGGGAGGAGGGACGTAAGGGACTAAACAGGGGCACAAGGGAATAGGAAACCGGGGAGGTGGGACAGGGGGAAACACCAGTGAGCACGGGGAGCACGTTTGTGAATACTTCTGTCTACTTAGAGGAAGAGACGGAACGTGTCTTCAGTACTACTCCACCCCTCACAGTGGAATTCCCTTCACCCACTCACACTGAGGAATCCCTCCCTGCATGTACCCTTACTAAAAGAAACCATAAAACGCCCCACAAAAGTACTTACTCCAGTTTTCTCCTCTGTTTTCTTTTCCGGCACTTCCGGGAGGATCAAGGACCAGAGGACCAACGAACCTAGAAGAAGAACCAAAGAACAAGACAATTAACAGAGACTATAGGAAACACCACGATATATAATAAAATAGAGTACTGCACCGATATCAATAAAAATCATTTGTTTTATTGCACCCTAAACAAGACTCAGACCCTTTTGTACCGCCCAAAGCCTACCACAGTGGTGTCAGAAGTGGGATTTGTATCCCGAAGTCTACGGGCCGGTATACAACATGGGTGAAAAACCAACCTTAGAAGACATGATTAAACAGCTAGCAGAAGGCCAGCGCCACCTACAACTGGTCTGGGAGGCACACCAACGGGAAGCAAAGGAAGACGGAGAGGCACTCCAAACAACGCTAAAAAGCCAAGCTATGATCATGGCTAATAACCAGCTCATACATGAGACTGCATTACAGAAATTAACAGACACCATAGCAGCCAGCAAAGTCCACCCCAAAGTTCAGAGTTCTGTCTTACAAAAGTTTCAAGAAGGAGAAGATCCGGACTCCTTCTTCACGAACTTTGAACGCGTGGCCTCTTCCGCTCAATGGAACGGTGGGGCCAGTATATCGCGCCACTGCTCACGGGAATTCTACAGACGGCCTACCAGGCCGCTAATCCGGGTGGCACCACCCCCAACAAGGATATTAAAAGGAGTATTCTGGAAAGAGTAGGACATGACGTGGAATACTACAGAATGAAGTTTCGGAAAGTGAAATGGGGACAGAACGAATATCCTCGTACTTTTTACTTCAGGGTGAAACGTGGCTTCTCAAGGTACGGTCCCTCCTAGGGAGGAGGGAAGTAAGGGACTAAACAGGGGCACAAGGGAATAGGAAACCGGGGAGGTGGGACAGGGGGAAACACCAGTGAGCACGGGGAGCACGTTTGTGAATATTTCTGTCTACTAAGAGGAAGAGACAGAACGTGTCTTCAGTACTACTCCACCCCTCACAGTGGAATTCCCTTCACCCACTCACACTGAGGAATCCCTCCCTGCATGTACCCTTACTAAAAGAAACCATAAAACGCCCCACAAAAGTACTTACCCCAGTTTTCTCCTCTGTTTTCTTTTCTGGCACTTCTGGGAGGATCAAGGACCAGAGGACCAACGAACCTAGAAGAAGAACCAAAGAACAAGACAATTAACAGAGACTATAGGAAACACTACAATATATAATGAAATAGAGTACTGCACCAATATCAATAAAAATCATTTGTTTTATTGCACCCTCAACAAGACTCAGACCATTTTGTACCGCCCGAAGCCTACCACAATGATACTCTATGGTACCCCATGATATGCCACGCCACTCTACTTAACACTACTTCACGGCACTCTACAACACTCCATGACAATCCACTCTTCTCCATTCTATGCCTCTCCACACTAAACCACTCCGCAACACTTTACTCCACTCTATGCCACTCCACTCTGTCACTTCACCCTATTCCACTCAAATCTACTCCATCCTATGACACTTTACTCCACTCTGTGCTGCTCCATTCTACTCCACTCTATAAAATGCCACTCCACGCCACTCCACTTCACAGTGTCACTCCGCTCCATAATACTCTGGGTCACTCCACTGTATGCTACTCCACTCTATGCCACTGCACTCTACTCCACTCTATCCCACTTCACTCTTTGCCACTCAACGCTACTCCACGCCACTCCTCTCTATGCCACTCCACTCTACTCTGTACCACTCTACGCCACTCCATGACTCTCCACTCCACTCTGTCACTCCATGCCACTTCTCTTTACAACACCCTACACAACCACTCCACTGTATCACACTCTACTCCACCCCACAATATGTCACACTACTCCACTATGTGCCAATCCACTTAACACCACTCCACAGCACTCCACTCCACGATGCTCCACAACACATCATGACACTCCACTCTATTACATTCTATGCTGCTCCACACTACACGGGTCCACAACACTTTACTCCACGCTACTCAACTCTCCTCTCTATGAAATGCCACTCCACTCTATGCCACTCGGCTCTACAACACTCTGAGCCACTCCGCGCCACTTCACTCTATGCCACTCCACTCTGCGCCACACTACTCTATGCCACTCCACTCTATGCTATTCTACTCCACCCTATTCCACTCCATGACACTCTGTTCCAGTCTACGCCACTCCAGTCTGTCACTCTGTGCACTCCACTTTGACACTCTACGCTATTCCACTTTACTCCACTCCACACCCCTCAAATCTATGCCCCTCTGCACCACTCCACTTTACGCCACTCCATTCTGTGCAACTCCACACCACTCTGTGCCATTCTTTTCCACTCCACTCTACAACACGCTACTCCATTCCACACATGCTACTCCACTCTATGCCACTCCACTCTATTCCACTCTACTCCACTATATGCCACTCCACTCTACGTTGCTCCACTCTGTGACTCTCCACTCTACAACAACCTACTTCACTCTACTTTACTCTGACACTCCACTCCATGACGCTCCACACCAATCCACTCCCTGCCACTCCACTCCCCGCCACTCTACAATGATCCACTCTACAACACTCCACAATATGCAACTCTACAGCCCTTTACGACTCCTATGCCGCTCCACTCTATGCCCCTCCACTCTATGCCCCTCTACACCACTCCACTCTAAAACACTCTACTCTGACACTCCACTACAACACTCCACTCCACTCTATACCACTAAACGTCACTCCACTGTATCCCATTCCACTCCACATTACTCCACTCTGAGCCACTCACTCTGTGCCACTCCACAACACTCTACTCCTCTCTGATACTCCACTCTATGCCACTCTAATTTGCACCAATCTACTACACTCTACACCACTCCACTGTATGCCACTCTATTCTACACCACTCTACCCTGCAATTCTCCTCTGCCCTATGCCTCTGCATTCCATGCCACTCCACTCAGTGCCACTTAACTCTACCTTATGCCACTCCGCTCTATGACCCTCTACACTAATGGTGGCACTCTACTCTGAAAATCTACTCCATTCCAGTCTACAACGCACTCTACTCCACTCTATGCCACTCCATTCTACGTCACTCCACCCTATGCCACTCCACTCTTTGATGCTGTACTCCACTGTACTGTATGCCACTTCCATTTGTCATTCTACTTTAATTCACTCTACTCCACACTGCTCGGACACTCCACTCAACTCTTCACCTCTTTGACCTACTCTTCACCATTCTACTTAATTCTGCTCTGCTGCAATCTAGGCCACTCTACACTTCTATCCCACTCTATACCACTACACTCTGCAACACTCTACTCCACACTGCTCTTCTCTATGCCACTAACTTTAAGCCAAGCTGAACATCAGCCACGCTGGTGTGCATCATGGCTGAAACACATTGGTGAAGCCAATTGCTCTCACATAGGCTAGAATAATTGGCTTGTGCTAATGCTTGTTACTGTATGCCGCTACCATTAACCATGTGATTTTGTCCCAGATTCCCAGAGACTGCAATGTCCAGACTGCTGTGGAGGTAAACGCAAGGGGGACATGACCTCGACCAGCATATAAACTGACACTATCGTTTTTGATCTTGGGCTATATTTATTTTTCTCTTTAATCTCCGGTTGAACTCCGCAAAATCAAAATGCTAATAAATGAATAGGCAGCTCTTGAAAGTACAACATACATGTTGGTAGTGTTAAGATATTTATCAGGTTGATGTGGGTTATTAGTGTTAACACAGCTGTTATATCAGGGAGTAACTACTGCTGATGAAAAACAGCACAGCTTCTGTGTTGGCGAAGGAATATGTTCACTCAAAGTAGCCTCCTTGGTTCGGTTCCACATGTTTTCTATATTTTAAAGTTAATCCTGTAACTGGATGTTTCTAAAAGTCTTTTGATGATGCCCCGTGCTGCTAGTTTTTCAGAAGTGTAATCGTATTATTGGCTAATCTGCATATTTCATCAACTTCATTGTAAAACAAATATATATCAATTCAATACCTTTATCGTGCCTGAGAACTTTCTCTAGTGATTCTCTAAAGAGAGCGAATAGGAAAGGTGGCAGTGAACAGCATTGTCTAGTAACACTGGATATCTCAATAGGATCCGTAGTTATGTATTTGAATCCATCCTGTGACAAGGTTTGATTTAAGCCATCTTCATCCTAACTATGAGTTTTTTTCTCATTTGCTGCCATAGGAGCAAAACAGAGAGCACTGAAGTGAGGATAGGAATTTTCGAACTGTTGCACCGGTCTTCCCAGTTATGTCTCGACAGTTTTGGTTTGAGGAAAACGGCTCAGTCGGGGATCTGCAAACAGATCTGGACATTTGCGAAACTTTCCATTCATTTAGATCTAGGTGAATGTTCCAAGAGAAAGAGCAAAGTCTAACTCTCGGGACCCTTCTAGACTGAATGTGCTTCCCATTTCAAGCCCCACTTAATTCCAGGTTTCCCATCCAAGTTCCACTTATTTCTAACTTGATCTTTTTGAAAGAAGGATTTCAATGACTTTTTCCGGATTTTATCACTAGGTTTAAGTGTTCATCGTGATACCACTCCCGAAGCCTATTGGCTGTTTGTGTCCCTTCATGTTCTGGTGTCTATTACTTCCATTACGAGCTCATGCTATGGCCCTCCTTCCAGTGGATGGGTGTGTGACCTGATAAGGGCACAGTATGAGCATCATTACTCCTGTCTCCCTGAGCTTTATATCACCCCTTATAAGGTTTAGTCAAACATCTTTCTTCTAGGGGTTTTCTTTCTCCTTCCAGCAACCTTTTTGTGAATCTCCACCACTGACTGCACTCACTCAAACCCATGATGGTGCAATATTGAGTAATCCTAGATTCCAAATGTTGCATCACATTGATTGTACCTTGCCTCTCACAATGACTGTGCCTGATCCCCAAAGTTGTGTAGCACTGGTTGTTTATGCCTCTCTGACTGTGCCACGGTCACAGTACGTTCCCTCTTAAATTTAACTACATTATACTTTCCCTTTCCCCTACTGTGTGGTTTTATTATAAATGCTGTAGTTGTCTGTCATTTGATCTTCACTAAGAGCTGTATGGATGAAAATCATTGAATAAACTAGAACTACAATACTATCCCTGCCCTCTATCCCTGAATATACCCAGGAACCTTTCTATGTTTACCCTGTCCGTAGTGTAGTACCTCTATACTTGTCTGTAGCCACGCTCAATACCACTACCTATACCATATTACTTCTTTTGCTACCTCTAATATAATAGTGTTACCTCTACCTACATCCTGGCACCCACAGACCTATCTTTACCTCATACCTCTACCCCTGCCTATTGCCTAATACATCCTGTCCTACCTAGTGCTTCGACCTCAACCTACACCCAGTACCTTTTGTTCAGCATACACTCTAGTACCTCTGGACCTACCTGTTCCCTCTTACCTACTCCACCTTCCTCCCTCATTAGGTCTTTTATCTCCTTACTTTGTTTCTTGTGCTGTGATCTCAGCCCAGGTGCGCCTCTCTTCTGATGCTTTGTGAAGAAATAGCCTCTTATTTTTCAAGGATAGTGTTTTCCTTATTTGACCTAAATGGAGACTCTGTAGTTCTGGTGTTTTTCTGTGGAATGAGGCGTTTTCTTCTGCGCTCCTTGAGTTGCCCGACACAGGTCATGAAGTAGTACATATGTACTTGGGTCCAAATACAAAAAAAATCCCTTAGTAGTATAGGAGCTGGAGGGAATATATTTGCTCAATTTACTTAATTATGACTTTATTTAGTACCCCTTCTAGTCCCCATGGACAGTGACACTATGCAAATACTCAGCAGGCACTGAGGCTGTGGCCTGAATAACTTACTAGCAAATACTGTGACTTTTTCGGCTCTTCCATTCTACAATGGCCTGCTGATCAAATAGCTGAACATGACAGTATGTAAAACTGACATATGTAAGTGGAATTATTATATTTGTAATTTCAGGAGAAATATATCAAGACATGCGCCTCTGTAGCAGAAATGTGGTAAACCAGATCATACAATGAACTGAGGCACTGCTAGCGCCGCTAATGAGGATTTTAATTAATTCTGTCAGGGAACTTGCTGTTATCAAACCTCAGCACAAATAGAGGGAAAGATCTCTGCTCTATTTTGTGTCGCTTCCTCTTTCTTTTTATATATTTTTTTATTTGGGATTTGAAATTGCACAACATTCAGTGTAGCTCAGACATATGGCTGTGAAGCAGACCAGGTTTGATAAGTTAATCCTTGCGAAACAACACAGTTATTTATACTTGAGTATAAGTAATCGTCTTTAAAATCAAAAGATCAAAACATTCGAATGCACTTCAGAACATATCGTAAAGGGTATTCTAAATGTCCAAAAACTGATTTTGAAAAGATTTTTCGAGATGAGTATGGGGAAAAAGGGAGTGTATAGTCTTCGAGAAAGGGAAAGCAGTTGAGGGTACATTTCGGGTTAAAAAAATACGACTATTAGTTATTAGACGCAAAAAATAGCCATCTAAAACCATATGTTTGTTCCTTTTATTCAGCGGCAGCTGGTACCCGTTTAAAGTGATGAGAGAAGTGCCCCAACACTCCGCAAAAAAAACCCAAAAAAATAAACACCCCGTCCTCCCTCCAAAACCTCAAAGTAAACCACCCCTCCCAGTACCCAATTACCAAATCGTAAAGTAGGCAAAGTTTGCACCGGCCGATGGGCCCCACTTCTTTTAGGTGTCCAGCCACAACAGATCAAAATAATATTGATTTGATCTTGAAAGAAAATTACAGTCAACCTTTCTTAAATTGTTTCTATAAGGCAGGAAAAAATGAATCCACTCCAAAAAACGAAATCTTTACATTAAAGACTCTAGAGAAAATATTGTATTAATGTAATGTACCCATTTACGATTTAAGGTACGTAAACCATAGACATCAGATTCACATAACAGTTGGGCCCATATTTATACTTTTTGACGCAAAACTGCACTAACGCAGTTTTGCGTCAAAAAAATTAGCGCCGGCTAATGCCATTCTGAAGCGCCATGCGGGTGCCGTTTTTATTGAATGACGTTAGCCGGCATTAGCCGCCGGCGCCGTCTGGTGTGCGTGAAAAAAAACGACGTACACCAGGCAGCGCCGGCGTAGGGGGATATGGGGCTTGGCCGTCAAGAAATGGGGCAAGTCAGGTTGAGGCAATTTTTTCGCCTCAACCCGATTTGCGCCATTTTTTTTCACTCCCAACCCCCATAGAAATGACTCCTGTCTTAGCAAAGACAGGAGTCATGCCTCCTTGCCCAATGGCCATGCCCAGGGGACTTCTGTCCCCTGGGCATGGTCATTGGGCATAGTGGCATGTAGGGGGGCACAAATCAGGCCCCCCTATGCCACAACATTTTAAAAAAAAAAACACTTACCTGAACTTACCTTAATGTCCCTGGGATGGGTCCCTCCAGCCTTGGGTGTACTCCTGGGGTGGGCAAGGGTGACAGGGGGTGTCCCTGGGGGCATGGGAGGGCACCTCTGGGCTCCTTCAGAGCCCACAGGTCCCTTAACGCCTGCCTTTTGCAGGCGCTAAAAAACGGCGCAAAAGCGGCCGTACGTCATTTTTTTTGACCCGCCCACTCCCGGGCGTGAATTTTGCCCGGGAGTATAAATCCGACGCACATGCCTCAGAGTCGATTTTTTAGACGGGAACGCCTACCTTGCATATAATTAACGCAAAGTAGGTGTCCACACTAAAAAATTACGCTAAGTCCATGGACTTTGGCGCTCGACGCGTCTAACGCCAAAGTATAAATATGGAGTTAGTTTTGCATCGGAATTGCGTATAAAAAAAAACCGACGCAATTCCGGCACAAACGGAGTATAAATATGCCCCTTTGTCTCTTAAAAGCTCATCTTCTGTCAAGTGTTAGTTTGTAAAAACAAAATTGGTGCAAACTACGTACTTGTAATGTTTAGTTGTGTGTAATAAAATTGGTTTATTAAAATTGTTGGTGGTAAAATTAAAAACGTATTAGGAGATAATTTGAGAGAGGGGCCTCCACTGGTTTAATTCTGGCACTGACCCCTCCCCCCAACAGCCCAAATAACACTATAACATGAACAGAACCACTGTACTTATATGCACTACACACTTAGTTACATTACACACATGCATTACACATTAAAAAAAAAAAGGCACTTACCCACACGCTGTGCGTCTTTCTCCATGTTCTTCTGCTTTCTGATAGAGGAAGAACTTCCCTAACCAATCTAGATGCTGCTCTCATGCTGTTAACCAGCATGAGAGAAGCGCCTGGATTGGGTGGAGTGTCCTGGCTGGACACTCCTTCAGGCCCTGGAGGCCTGCGCCTGGTCTCCTCCCAGCTGTTTTAAGACAGGTGAGTGGAGAGCTTCAAAGTGCACATCATTTTGGCCAGCGCAAAGTAGCCAGCCAAAGTGACATGCACACTTTGGAGTGTCCAGTTCAGGCACTGCTCCACACCTCCTCTGCCGGCAGCAGAGGCAGTCCTCTGCTGCCTGCAGTTGAGGACACACCCAGCATGTCTCTGGGCTAGTGTGCGCTGTGCAGAAAAAATAAAATGGCAATAAAATCTTTTTACTGCCGTTCTATTTTTTCCTGCGCAGCTCATAGGGGCCAGGAAGGCAACACTCCACCTCCCTCTAGAAGAAACTGCTGCCGCTTTTATCAGACAATCAAAATGATTGCCTGTCTCATATCATACCAACAAGTCCTATCCCAAAGCATTCAGTTTCTATTATTCCTAGGAAGGCAGTAACACCTTCCAAGTTTGGGTGGCTTGCTTCCCTTACCCAGTACTGTGACAGTCGGTATGTGTGGTTGCTTAAAATCTTGAAGTACTGTGCATAACTGCATAGGGTAGCTATGCGCTCTACAAATTCTATAACATAACTAATTGGATTTTGATTGTACACTTTGTATGGAGTATGTTATTGAATAGAAAGTTGTGGAGCCTGTCTTGCAACTTATGTTATAAGCATGATAACTTATAAAATATGATAGATAGATATGGCTATTTTGTGTGTGTCAATAAGCCATTGTTCCTGTGTGTGTGTGGACAGGGGTTACTCCAAGAGTCATGCTGTCATGTAAACATGTTTTGACCATGGCTAATGCTGATGACAACCATCTTCTACGATGGTGGTTGGGGGGGGGGGGCGGTTTGGGGTAATACTAGATATGTCTGATGTGCCATGCAGTGAGACTAGTCTTATTTTCATATGTTCCAAATTGCAGTCTCATATTCCCCTCCCCAAAGTTGGGCAAGACCATAAAATATTTTTTGGCACATTCTGCTTGTTATCTTACCACAACCAGAGAGTCAGGGAGAGAGGAAAGACTAACAACCCATGCTTTCTCCCCAGAAACAGAACCGTATACACAGGAAGTATGGGGTATTTGTGTGGGAACCACTGGCAACCAATTTTACCTTGGACCCTTTTGTCTCAGATTTTGAGGTTTATTTTGCGTGCTGCTTAAAGCTATGTGTTAGGGGAAATGTCCTTTACGGACTAGGTGGTCTCACACACTATATAGTGTCTTGCATTCTGCTTGTTGACATCTCCAACATTGTGCATCTCCAGTGAACCCAGCCCTGGTCAATTTTTGCAGGTCCAGTATTAGTTCTGAGGAATTCTAAAATGACTACTTTTAATAAGCCTTCTCGAATACAAGTGTCGTGGAGTTCTAAAGTCTGAGACCAGTTCTCTTCGGAGAACTCATGGTCTAAGTATGTTTGATACTGTTCCTTTAGATGTTCACTTACGGGCAGGGAGCAAATATGGTTTACTATGGTACTATAAATACCAGACATTACATCTTTGTGGTTATCCCATAGTCTCCGATATTGTAGTGTGGGGAGTTCCGGGTCATTCTATGAAGGTAGTCACAATTTGCTGTTACAATGATGCAGTTGGAAATATCTCAATTTCGAGGACATTTAAACTCCTGTAGTAAGTACATTTTTATTTTTATTTTGTGGTCTACCAGTAAATGTTCAAGAGGGGGCATACCGTCGTTTCACCATTTACTCTGTTGAAGAGTTTTGTTTCCTACCAGGGTCACTGTGAATCGCCAGGTGGCACCATAGAGGCGCATGTTTGTTTAACTCTCCATGTACCTTCAGTACTTTATATGCTAATAGCCACGTTCTAACTGTAGATTGGAGTACAGAGTTCATTGAATGCTTTTGGTTGAATACAGTGGCCAGTCTCTCACAGAATAAGTCAGAGTGTGCATGCATTTTGAAGTATGTTCAGTTCTGCCCAGTCACAAGTAATACTTTCCTCTAGACAGTCCTCTTGCTCGCGCTGCACAGTTTTAACTATCCTCCTTCAATGTGGATGCCCTCCCATCCACAACTGTTGGGGTTTATCCTGTCCACGGTATAGGCCTGTGGTGCGAGTGTGGGCAGGGAAGTGCAAGAGTGTGAAACAAGCGAAGCCTGTGAACCCCCATTCTGCATTACATTGTAGTATTGTAAAGTCTTTTCCAGCCATGCTTTCTAGGTTTGCAGATCCAATTCCCCCAGACAGACTCTGCCCTGGAGACCGTGCTGTTCCAATGAAGTCACAAACTTTAGACCAGCCAAGCCCTTCATTTTGTACTCCTGAGGTGAGACTCCAATTTTGATTTGGCAGTGTGGGTGACAAGGTGCTCCGTTGTATCAGTGACACACCACAGATTCAGGGGCAATTGTTGTCAGGGTTAGTTCCTAAGGGGCCAAATTGCCTGGGCTTTAAGGCGTGACTCCTGGATGTCGCACTGGGACTCATCCTGGTTGATGCTACGGCTAGAGGCAGCCATCTTTCACGGCAGCCTAGCCCCACTGACATTTCCACTTATGCACAATCTGCAACTTCAGCCACTTACTTTAATGATATGAGAGGGTAAGGATGGTTATGACTTATGAAACAATACGACTACCGAGTGACTAACGTAACCTATACTCAGTGGGACTGATTCATAAAATGTTGCTTTGACTTGCTTTTGTAGTACTTCTGGCTTGCTCCTGGATTCCGGAAGTTGAGCAGGATTGCTCCTACAATTCTGGAGCAAGTCAAGAGTATCATCAGAGAGTCACATCCATTCATAGAAAATTATGTGAACTTAAACCCATTACTGTCACTATGAGCATCCCACTCTGTAGCAGGCGCTCAGCAGCGACTTGACTATGTGCCTGCCAAGGCAGTAACTTGATACACAATTACTTTTTATATCATAGTTCAATGGCAATGTTAGCAATATAAACATCTTCGGCATCTCAGGCTTCCAGATATGATTATTTGTTTGAATTCCTTTAAGCTTCTTGTTTTTTGAACCAATGTTAGCAATATAAACATCTTCGGCATCTCAGGCTTCCAGATATGAATATTGTTTGAATTCCTTTAAGCTTCTTGTTTTTTGTTTATTATTCATATGCCTGCAAATCTGCCTGTCTGCAGATGCCACTGTGTGAACCAATGCGATAAACTTGGACACAATGAACTAGAAAATGTAAGGGGGGGCGTGGCCAAGCAGCCAAGATGGCGCACGCTTGAGAACATGGCTCCGGAGGGGCCTACAATTAATCCTTGAAAATAGCCCACTTTCGGGGACCATCGACTTGATGAGTCGGTACCCGGGGGCACCAGGGGTCCAGAGGAACGAGGGGGAGTCCGATCCCGGAACGTGGGGGGCCTCGCTGGAGCTGATACCGCGGGGCTTGCTGGCATCGTCGAGGCCGGGGACTCGTGTGGCGATGCGATCCTGCCGGCTGCTCCGGCGCTTGCCAGAGGAGGACGTTGAAGGGCGATCTCGCCCGACTTGGCAGAGAACACGCTGCAGTGCATTGGATAAAGCGCCCGTGTGTGCTGAGGGTGCGACAGGGTGCGCGGTGACGGTGTGGGCCCAGCACCCATAACGAGGAAGTAACACCGGGGAATGAGGAACGAGGCACCGAGATCTGCCCCAGGGGACTGGTATAGGACATTGAAGGGCGGTCTCCCCCCGGCCTGGCAGAGAATACGCTGCAGTGCATCGGATAAAGTGCCCGTGTGCGCTGGGGGCGCAACGGAATGAGCGGCCCGCCGGCGGTGTCGGTGCCAGCCCGGCACTCACAGCGAGGAAGTAACGCTGGGGAACAAGGAACGAGGCACAGAGCACACCCCTGGGGGACTTGTAGAGGACGTTGAAGGGTGGTCTCCCCCCAGCCTGGCGGAGAATACGCTGCAGTGCATCGGTTAAAGCGCCTGTGTGCGCTGGGGGCGCGACGGAGTGTGCGTTTCGCTGGCGATGTCAGTGCGGGCCCGGCACCCACAATGAGGAAGTAACGCTGGCGAACAAGGACCGAGGTACGGAGCACAGCCCTGGGGGACTTGTAGCGGACGTTGAGGGGCGGCCTCGCCCTGGCCTGGCAGAGAACACGCTGCAGTGCATCAGATAAAGTGCTCATGTGCGCTGAGGGCACGACGGAGTGAGCGGGCTGCCGGCGATACCGGTACAGGCCCGGCACCCACAGCGAGGAAGTAACGCTGGGGAATGAGGAACGGGGCACGGAGCATGGCCCCAGGGGGCTTGTAGAGGACGTGGAAGGGCGGTCTCGCCCCGGCCTGGCAGAGAACATGCTGCAGTGCATCGGATAAAGCACCCGTGCGCGCTGAGGGCACAACAGAGTGCGCGGTCCGCTGGTGGTGTTGATGCGGGCCCAGCACCCACAACGTGGAAGTAACAATGGGGAACAAGGAACGAGGCACGGAGCACACCCTCAGGGGACTTGCAGAGGACGTTGAAGGACGGTCTCACACCGGCCTGGCAGAAAATATGCTGCAGTGTGGGCCGTCGGCGGTGTTAGCACAGGCCTGGCACCTACAATGAGGAAGTAACGCTGGATAACAAGGACCGAGGTATGGAACACAGCCCCAGGGGACTTGTAGAGGACGTTGAAGGGCGGTCTCACCCCGGCCTAGCAGAGAACATGCTGCAGTACATTGGATAAAGTGCCCGTGAGCGCTGAGGGCATGGTGGAGTGCGTGGTCTTCCGGCGGTGTCGGTGCGGACCTGGCACCCACAACGGGGAAGTGACGCTGGGGAACGAGGACCGAAAGTAAGTGAAACACCTGGGCGGACAGAGCGCTCTCACACTGCACATAATCTTTAGACACCTGGAGTGAGCCCAGCTCCCCATAAGGACTTGAAGCAGAAGTAAGGGGGTGAATCCTACCACACTTAGCTGGAAGGAGGGAGCGCACTTGGACTAAAGTGAAGGTGGAAATGAGAAGGCCTGTAATAGGGGCTATTGCCCTGGGTGGTGTACTGCGCCCGATAGAGGTGGAGAGCAGTAAGACCTGGACCCGGTGCTTAGGGCGACAATAAGAAGGGTCAGCTGGGCCCCCTGGAATGAGAGAACCAGGTGAAAGAGAAGGAACACTCTAAGAGAACCGCAACACTACTGAGTGGAAGAGCTGATCTGGACTGCTGGATGTGACTGACTGGCCTAAGATAAGCTTTTGAGCTTACGTGAATGAGCGAAATATAACGGTCCTGCTCAGCTTCCCGTTAACATCGAAGTGTAGCACTGCAAGTCCGATGTCATCCAAAATCCGGCACAAGACCAAAGCTATGGACCGTCCAACACACACTGACCCTAAAGAGGGGGAACCTCTGAACTTCTCACAGACTAGAGTGCAGGATACCCTAGATAAGATCCTAGGGGCAATCGAAGACACCAAAGCTACACTACAGCACAACATCAATCAAGTGGCTGTAGAGGTGGGTCTTCTGAGGGCAGACCATCAAAAATGAACTGATCGAGTTAAAGAGGCGGAGACCGCATTGGCGGATATCACTCACAAACAGAGAGACATAACAATAACGGTAGAGAACCTCAATGACAGAGTGAAGCAGCTGGAACAGAGAGCTGAGGACGCAGAAAGGAGGAACCAAAGGAACAATATCCGAGTGGTAGGCCTGCCAGAGGGAGCGGAAGGGACGAATATGGTGGCATTTTTGGAAAATTGGTTGCGCACGGTTGTAGCAGCAGACAACCTGACTCAGTTTTTTACGCTTGAATGAGCACACAGAGTGCCCTCGAGACCCCTTACCCCGGGCAGACCACCCAGAGCGGTGATAGCCAGAGTTCTGCATTACAGAGACAGGGATGCCCTGATCCAGAGGGCCAGGGAGACGGGCCCCTTCAGAGTTGCGAATGGAGAGGTGACGTTATTCCCAGATTTCACCTTTGAGGTCCACCTCAGACAAACTCGTACATGGCAGTAAAAAAGGCCCTCAGAGCAGAAGGGATCCAGTATTCGCGCCTCTTCCCAGCTCGCTTGAGAGTGACGCACGAGGGTGAATCTTTGTTTTTTCAGAACCCTGAAGAGGCCTGGGAATGGTTTGAAGCTCATGGGGGCCAGTCTGCCCAGAGTGCAAAAGTCAACGCAAGAGAGACTGGAAAGCGTAGAGTCCCAGGGAGGCGGAGGAACAGGGACCACTCATGTGGGATACCAACGCAGACACTGAAAGAACTTGGAAAGCGAGCAGCCCTTGAGGCGGTGGCGTCCAAGAGCAGAGAGGCATCCCCCCCTGGGAGGCTCCGGAGTGGACTCAGATGGCACGGCCGGGTTCTCGATAGGATGTTTGGAGTCCTTGCCGCGGGCTCCGAAGGTGACCCCCCAAACATCAGACGAACTTGGGTAACAGATGTGATACCATGCCCCTGGGGCAAGGTGAATAATATGTACACGTAGCCCCTCTGTACTATCCCCCCCCCCCACACGAGTTCTGGTCCAACCAATCAGGCTGGCGAGAATTTTAGATACTCTGTTGCACAGTTTATTGGGCAACCTACTGTTTGCGAGGCGCCCTGGGGATAGGGAGTTGGGTTTTACAGTTACAACTGTTGCAGGTGTGATGGGCAGAGCGGAGAGAAATACTTACGTATACACTTCGAAACATGGGGAGACTGTACCCGGGGCAGGGGTGGGCAACCTGGAATGCTAATAATACAACCACATGGCGGAATATAATATACTAACATGGAATGTACGCGGTATAGGGTCCCCATACAAACGTCACAGAATACTGTCCTTTTTTAAAAGAAGAGGTGTACAAGTGGCAATGCTACAAGAGACCCACTTAACCACGGGAGAGGTGGAGAGATTGAGGCATAGATGGAGAGGGCAGGTGTTTGCCACTAGCTATTCAGCATATGCGATGGGCGCCCTGATTTGGATATGAGTGGGGGTTCCCTTTGAAGTCGTATCTAAGGACATAGACCATGTGGGTAGGTTTGTGATAGTGGAGGGGAGGCTTCATGGAAATCCAATTGTCCTGGGCATTATCTACACCCCCAATCAAGATCAGGTCCCCTTTATAACGCAACCTTCGAGTCATCTCACACGCCAACAAACCGGGGGTATCTTAATCGGGGGAGACTTTAACGGAATAGTAGATGTGGACTTAGACCGGTCCTCTCCACCGGTTACAGGGGCAGCGACACATAGAGTGGCGAGAAAATTGAGAGAATGGATGAATGCGCGGGGCCTAGTGGATGTATGGTGGGTACAACACCCCACTGAGAGGGATTATTCATTTTATTCGGGACTACACCAAGTACATACCAGAATAGATAGGGTGGTGTGTACAGCAGATCTCGCACAGGGAATGACCCCCGCAGAATACCTTGCTCACACATTTTCAGACCATAACCCCCTACTGGTTACCTGGAAGGCGACAATGGATAGGCCCCCTGTCCTGTCATGGAGACTGACCCCCGGCTCGTTAAAGGACCAAGCATACAGATAATCCCTTCGCCTACACCTCTCAGACCATATTAAAACCAATAAAGGATCAGCCTCTTCAAGATCCTTGGAATGGGAGGCTCTCAAGGTGACAACTAGAGGTTTTTGTCTAGGTCAGACAGTCTGAGTGAGACGCACCCTAGAACGCGAACTGAATAGTTTGGAGAGGATAATACATGAAGGGGAACGAGGTGGGGAGAACGGGGACGCCGTACAGGAAAGATATATCCAGGCACGGAAGTCATATGCCCAGGTGGAAGAGCAGCTCCGCTGTCACAGCCTTCGGAAATATCTGGCATCACTCCAGGCTGAGGAGGGCCGCTCAGGTAGAATGCTGGCATGGTTAGTGAGGGCTGAAGGCGACAATGGACCCATTACGAGTGTCTATGATAAACGGGGGGAACGTCAGTGTATGCCGGGACTCATAAATGATGCCTTCAAAGAGTACTACTCCCATCTCTACAGGGCCCCGGGAGAGTTTAGAGCAGATGACCTTGACAACTTTTTGCGTCCAATCCCTCTGACCATGTTAGTACATGAGGAACAGGATAGTTTAGGAGGCCCACTGATGGTTGACGAGGTACAGGAGGCTATAGCACAGCTGGCCCCCGGTAAGACCCCAGGGATGGATGGACTTCCCATGGACTTTTACAAAAAATATTCTACACTGTTAGCCCCCCAGTTGGTGGAGATGTATACAGAGGCATTGCTACACGGAATGCTACCGGACTCTCTTAGGGATGCACTGGTGGTCCCTTTGCCCAAAACGAAGTCGAAAGATGCCTCAGTAACGGACTTCCGACCTCTGTCGATATTGAACAACAATTTTAAAATCCTCAGTAAAGCCTTAGCCAATAGACTCCTACGCCACATCACCGGGTTAGAGCATACCGATCAGAATGGCTTTGTCCAGCACCTCTTTCAACTTGAGGCGTTTGTTCGCCATCTTACACATGCCCGAAGAAGAGAGGCCCAGGGCAGGAGTGCTGCTTGCAGTAGATTTTGAGAAAGCTTTTGATTTGGTCAGATGGGACTATCTGAGAGCAGTGATGCGGCGGATGGGAATGGGAGAAGGCTGGATAAAATGGGTGGCCTTATTGTATATGTCCCCGGAGGCGAGGGTGAGGATGGGCAGAATGATATTGGATACTTACCCTATATACCGAGGGACGAGACAAGGGTGCTCGCTATCGCCGCTTCTATTTGCTCTGGCCATAGAGCCACTGGCGGTTGCAATGCAAAGCAAAAGCACTGGCAAGGGAGTAAAATGGGGTCAAACAGAACATATCATTTCACTATATGCCGATGATATACTCATATACCTCAATGATGGAGAGTCGGGCCTACCTTGGGCTTTGCTGACGCTGGACCATTTCGGTGCACTCTCAGGTCTGAGCCTCAACAGAAGCAAGACATTCGTTTTTCCCCTAACACAAACTTTGGGCGACCCTCCTCCTGCCCTGGGGACATAGTTTGGGCTCCACGCACTTTTAAGTATTTGGGTATACAAATATACCATGAGACTGGGGACCTAAGAGATGGAAACATTGGAAGGGCACTCCGCTCCCTGAGGGCCTCAGTCGGTTTCTGGCTCTCATTAAAATTATCCTGATGATGCATCTCCAGCATGGGACATGATGAAGATTCAAAAACAAGTGCAAAGTTCCAAAGGCAGAAACACAAGTTCCCAAATGAAGTTCCAAAGAAAGTCAATCAAGGAATCAGCGAAAAAAAAAAAAATAATGGAAGTAGAACAAAAACAGTCCCAAAGAGAAAAAAAATCAAAAGATCACCAAACAAGTATATTGTTGACCACATTGTTGTAGTGGTCTGAACTCAAACAGTAGTGTACACTTAATCACTGTATGTCAAGTAGAAATACAAGTCCAAATCCCAACCGCTGATCACCAATGTTAGAAATGGGGTCTTTGGTTGACAGTCAGGTTACCCCCTGTTCAAGCAATGACCCTCACTCTAGTCAGGGTAAAAGAGAATCACCCTGAGCTAACCCCTGCTTACCCCCTTCGTAGCTTGGCAGAGCAGTAGGCTTAACTTCAGAGTGCTAAGTGTAAAGTATTTGTACCAACACACAAAGTAACTTAATGAAAACACTACAAAATGACACAACACAGGTTTATAAAAATAGGAAATATTTATCTAAACAAAACAAGACCAAAATGACAAAAATCCACCATACACGCATCAAGTTATCAATTAAAAATCAAAAAGAGTCTTTAAGTAGTTTTAAATACACACTAGCGCTGCTAGAGTGAAAATTTACCTGGTGTGCGTCAAAAATAACCCCGCACGGGCGGGTGTGTGTCAAAAATAACTCCGCGCGGCTGTACGCGAGTCAAAAATCCAGCCGCACGATGATCCGAAAATCCTGCAGCGCAGGTTGTGATCTCCCAGCCTCCGTCAGCGATGCTGTGCGTCATTTCTCCTGCTCCGTGCGTATATTCTTCGGTTGTGTTTCCTGCGAGCGTTGTTTCTCAGCTGCGGAGCCGGCAGCGCGTCGCTTTTTTCAGCCGCAGATCGGATTAGCGTCAATCTTTTCCCCGCACGGTGCTCTGTGCGTGGATTTTCTTGTCTTTAGGCTGCCAGCTTCTCCTTTCAGGGTCCCAGGAACTGGATGGGCACCACAGGGCAGAGTAGGAGTCTCTCCAGAGACTCCAGGTGCTGGCAGAGAGAAGTCTTTGCTGTCCCTGAGACTTCAAACAACAGGAGGCAAGCTGTAGATCAAGCCCTTGGAGATTTCTTCTCACGATGGATGGCACACAAAGGTGGTCATTCCAACCCTGGCGGTCGGTGTTAAACCTGGGGCCAAACCGCAAACAGGCTGGCGGGGTAAAAAATGGAATTCCGACCCTGGCGGAAACCGCCAACAGAGACCGCCACATTCCCACAGCGCCCGCCACGGCGGCACAAACAAACAGCACGGCGGTCACCGCCAACAGATAGGAGGGAGACGATGTACCGCCCACTGTATCACAACCTACTAATCCGCCACCTTTTCTGGGGCGGTAGCCCCGCCGATAAAAAGACGGCGGAAACAGCCATTTCGAAGGGAAAACGCCCACCTCCATATACCCCACGAGGAATCAGGACAGCATGGAACCCGAACTCCACATACTCCCAGCGATAGTGTTCCTACTCCTCTACCAGGAGAACGAACGCCGGCGCAGAAGACAACGGTGAGTACTGCACCTACGACACAGGGGAGGGGGGAGAAGAACATATTACGGGTACACACATACGCGACACACCCACCCTCACCCACTACAACACACACATCAATGCATAGCAACACATCAGAGTGACACCCCCCAAACCCCCGGAAGAATGCAAAGACAAAAGGAAATGATTCTAAACATTGGAATATATTGTATAACTGGCTTAAAAATATATCTACACAACAAAAAATCTGATATACATAAATGTACAAGTCCGAGCATTGTAGCATGCATTGTCCGTGGACCACTCGGCCCAAATCACACGGGCAAAGCCCACACAAGATACCTGACTCCAACGGAGAGAACACTGCAGGGGCATCAGATAGCAAAACTACAGGCACCTCAGTGGGAAGGGAAGGGCACCTCAGCCAGATGAGTGAACGACAGTCTCACAAGTCTCTGCAGTGGGTGGTTTGCCCACTGGACCATCCTGGGGAGTGCAAAGCCACAGTCTCACAAGTGGATAACAGTCTCCACTGGTTCTGGAGGGGGCTTTGTGCCCAGAGTGCTTCGTGCAGCCCTGCCCAACACAGATGCGGGCCAGCCCCTGCCGCTCATGGGGCAGCGGTGCTTGAGACGGCGGTGCCCAGTTCAGCGGTGCTTGAGATGAAGGGCCCAGTGCAGCGGTGCTTGAGATGGCGGTGCCCAGTTCAGCGGTGCTTGAGACGGCGGTGCCCAGTTCAGCGGTGCTTGAGATGAAGGGCCCAGTGCAGCGGTGCTTGAGATGAAGGGCCCAGTTCAGCGGTGCTTGAGACGGCGGTGCCCAGTTCAGCGGTGCTTGAGATGAAGGGCCCAGTGCAGCAGTGCTTGAGACGGCGGTGCCCAGTTCAGCGGTGATTGAGACGGCGGTGCCCAGTTCAGCGGTGCTTGAGATGAAGGGCCCAGTGCAGCGGTACTTGAGACGGCGGTGCCCAGTTCAGCGGTGCTTGAGATGAAGGGCCCAGTGCAGCGGTGCTTGAGATGAAGGGCCCAGTTCAGCGGTGCTTGCGACGGCGGTGCCCAGTTCAGCGGTGCTTGAGATGAAGGGCCCAGTGCAGCAGTACTTGAGACGGCGGTGCCCAGTTCAGCGGTGCTTGAGATGAAGGGCCCAGTGCAGCGGTGCTTGAGACGGCGGTGCCCTGTTCAGCGGTGCTTGAGATGAAGGGCCCAGTGCAGCGGTACTTGAGACGGCGGTGCCCAGTTCAGCGGTACTTGAGACGGCGGTGCCCAGTTCAGCGGTGCTTGAGATGAAGGGCCCAGTGCAGCGGTGCTTGAGATGAAGGGCCCAGTGCAGCGGTGCTTGAGATGAAGGGCCCAGTTCAGCGGTGCTTGAGATGAAGGGCCCAGTTCAGCGGTGCTTGAGACGGCGGTGCCCAGTTCAGCGGTGCTTGAGATGAAGGGCCCAGTTCAGCGGTGCTTGAGATGAAGGGCCCAGTGCAGCGGTGCTTGAGATGAAGGGCCCAGTTCAGCGGTGCTTGAGACGGCGGTGCCCAGTTCAGCGGTGTTTGAGATGAAGGGCCCAGTGCAGCGGTGCTTGAGACGGCGGTGCCCAGTTCAGCGGTGCTTGAGACGGCGGTGCCCAGTTCAGCGGTGCTTGAGATGAAGGGCCCAGTTCAGCGGTGCTTGAGATGAAGGGCCCAGTGCAGCGGTGCTTGAGATGAAGGGCCCAGTTCAGCGGTGCTTGAGACGGCGGTGCCCAGTTCAGCGGTGCTTGAGATGAAGGGCCCAGTGCAGCGGTGCTTGAGATGAAGGGCCCAGTTCAGCGGTGCTTGAGACAGCGGTGCCCAGTTCAGCAAAGCTTGAGACGGCGGTGCCCAGTGCAGCGGATCTGGCCATGGCGTGGAGGTCATTTGCCACCTGTCCTGTGGCTGGCGGAGCCTTCCTGCCCATCTGTCCTGTGGCTGGCGGGGCCCTCCTGGGCTGCAGTGCCGGGCCTGTTGGTGGCCTCCTGCCCACCTGGGATGGGGCTGGCGGGGCCCTCCTGCCCACCTGGGATGGGGCTGGCGGGCCCTCCTGGCCAGCTGAGCTGATGGCGGTGTTGTCGGGCGTGCTGCCCTTCCCAGCCTTCCCTGATCACCTGTGTCCCTTCACCACCTTGGGCGGGGTGCCAGCTGTCTCCACACTTCCTGCCGGAGCCATGGTATGGGTTTTAGTCCCTGCTGTTTTCACCCTCTCGCGCCGGCCACTGCCTATCTTTGGATGTTTCTCCGGGGGTGGGCTGCCCCTGCCTTGGCTCCGTACTGAACTTGCTGCCCTGGAGGGTGGGGGACTCCACAGTCCATGGCAGACTGTCATGACAGGGCCCGGTTTTGTCGTGGCTGAGGTGCTGACTATAGTCCTATGACATGGACGGGGTGGGGGAGTTGGTGGAAAGAGGTTGAGTTTGGACAGGAAAAACTTCTTAGGAGCAGTGGGACGGGTAGGTGTAGTGGGTATGGGAGTGTAGGAAGAGGTTGTGGTTGTAGGAGTATGAAGTCTGGTGTCTTTGGGTGCAGGTGCTTTGGCTGGAGGCTGTCGTGAGGTGGATGGCTGTTGGGCGGGTGGCTGCCTGCGTTTGTGTATCTTGGAAGAGGGGGTCACAGACACACTGGGAGAGGACACAGGGGACGTGTAAATGGTAATGGGGGTGGTGACTGCACGTGTGCGGGGGGTGCTGGTGTGTGTGCTGGTGATGGACGTAGTGGCTGAAGATGTTGTGCATGCAGGTGTAAGTGGAGACGTGACAGGGAGGGAGGAGGGAGATGAGGAGGAGGGGGACACAGTGGAGGCAGTGGGTGTTGGTATGTCTGTATGTGGATGTTGCTTGGGTGAATGCCTGTGTGATCTGTGGTGCTTATGTCTGCCTGAGCTTCCCTTGGGTGTTGAGGTGTGTGCAGGCTGGTCTGATGGTGTGTCAGGGATAGGCAGAGGTACAGGTGATAGGGTCTGGGTGGAGGAAGTTGGAGGGGGGAGGCTAGAGACAGGGACAATGGCTGCCATCAGTGCTGAGGCCAGAGTGTTGAACGATCGCTGTAGGGCAGCATGACCAGAATGAATGCCCTCCAGGTATGCATTACTCTAGTGCACCTCTCTTTCTACACCCTGGATGGCATTCAAAATGGTAGACTGCCCAACAGTGAGCGTCCTCAGGAGGTCAATGACCTCCTCACTGAGGGCAGCAGGGGTGACTGGGGCAGGGCCTGTGGTGCCTGGGGCGAAGGAGATGCCCACCTTCCTGGGTGAGCAGGCACGGGGCAAACGCTGAGGGGCTGCTGGGAGGGCGGTGCTGGTGTGGTGGGTGGCAGCTGTACCTGTTGTTGCGGGGGGCACAGATGTTGCCGCCACAAGGGAACTCCCTTCAGAGGACGAGTCTGCGTCGCTGATGTCTGCCTGAGTCCCCGCTGTGGAGCTCCCCTCGCCCTCCGTCCCACTGGTGAATTCGGAGTCCGTTGCATGGCCCTCCATGGCCATGTGGGATGCAGCTCCCTCGTGCTCCGATGCCACTTCTCCTCTGCCTGATGATGCTAATGCACACATGAACAGGAAGACCACAAAAAAGGGGGGGAGAGAGAAAAGAAAGACATGTTGAGTGCATGCATTGGCGACACCGTTGGCGGACAGGACAGACACAGAAGCCCCCTGCACTACGCCGCGCACTTGAGGTCGACTACTCAATCCGTGGAACATGGCCTGCAAGCCTATGGACGACATCTGCACACATAGATGACACAGGGCCTTGATTAGCTGTACTTGGCACCCTACAGAGGTGGGGGGCACAGGGCCATGCCTTACGGAGGGGCCTAGCCTACAGAAATCGCCCTGGCCCAGGGATACCCACAGCCCTCCTCCCCCACCCAGACACCTCCACTGCGCGCAAAGTCAACAGAATGAGAGTGTACTCACCCCCTTGTGTCTGCTGTGATGTCCTCATGCGCCCATCCAACTCGGGGTAGGCCACCGCCAGGATCCGGGACATCCGGGGGGTCAAAGTCCGACTGGCGCCCCTCCCACGTTGGGAGGCCAACCCCAGCTGAGCCTCCGCCATCTTCCTGCTCCAGCGTCGGATGTCCTCCCATCTCTTCCGGCAGTGGGTGCCCCATCTCTGGTGGACCCCCAGGGTCCGGACGTCCTTGGCGATGGCACGCCAAATATCGATCTTCTGGTGGGCGCTGACCTATGTGAAATGTACAGGGGGGGAAAAATAGTCATCACCATCTGCATGCTCAATGTGAGTGGCCCCCCATCCCTACCCTTGCCATGTGGCACATGCTCTCACCGTCGTTTGATGCATGCCTCAATCGCTCCCCTCCCCACCATCATTCATCCACCCCACTCAACACAGGCATTGCCCACAAAGCATGGTCCCAGTGTTCTTACCTGTTGGTCTGGAGGACCGTAGAGTAGCGCATACTGGGGGAGGACTCCATCCACAAGTTTCTCCAATTCCTGAGCAGTGAAGGCAGGGGCCCTTTCCCCAGTCGCATGAGCCATTGTCTCTTCCAGACCGAGGTCACAGCAGCACTTGCAGTGTAGGTCCTCTCCTGTCGAAGATCAGGTATTGAGTGATTAAGCTGATAGAAAATGGCAGTCACGCCCGCGGCGGTGCGTACCGCGGCGGTGCGTACCGCGACCGCCGGCGCACATCTCCATTGGCTCCTGAGACCCATAGGGTTCAATGTTAACCAATGGTGCTTAGCGCCGCGGTCTTCGACCGCCTACCGCCACGGTGTGCCACACCAGCGCATTTACCTCACATCCCATTGTCGCACTTCACAGGTCAGGCAGCCGCCATTTCAGGGGCCCACATGGCTTTCTTTCTACTGCGTCACACATACCTAGGCCTTGCATCAACACTCATACAAGCCATTCAATGCATTGGGAATCGTGTTATGTGCAAGCTGTGGTTACGTACCTGCGGGTTGATAGACTCTGTGCTCGCTGTTGTCCTTCATAGGCACCGTCCGCTGGGACATGCGAGGAGATGGAGGAATCTTCCCGTGTACAGACCGCTGGTGGAACTGTCGACAATGGAGGAAAGACATGTCATACTGACATACAGGCTTGACCGAGCCACTATCCATGAACTGTGTGCCCAGCTGGAGCCAGACCTGATGTCACCAATCCGCCAACCCACATGGATCCCCCCTCTAGTGCAGGTGCTGTCAGTGCTCCATTTCTTTGCAAGTGGGTCATTTCAAACAACAGTGGCCATATCATCAGGGATGTCTCAGCCTATGTTTTCTAAGGTGTTGTCCAGAGTTTTGTCTGCCCTGCTGAAACACATGCGCAGCTACATCGTTTTCCCTGAGGTGGGGGATTTGCCTACAGTGAAAGGTGACTTCTATGCCCTTGGACATATCCCCAACATCATAGGTGCCATTGATGGGACACATGTGGCTTTGGTACCCCCCAGCAGGAGTGAACAGGTGTACAGAAACAGGAAGAGTTATTATTCGATGAATGTACAGATGGTGTGTTTGGCAGACCAGTACATCTCCCATGTGAATGCCAAGTTCCCTGGCTCAGTGCATGACGCTTACATCATGCGGAATAGCAGCATCCCTTACGTGATGGGTCAACTCCAGAGGCACCGTGTGTGGCTAAATACCCCAACCTGTCATGGCTACTGACCCCAGTGAGGAATCCCAGGACAAGGGCAGAGGAACGCTACAATGAGGCACATGGGCGTACTAGGAGGGTGATCGAGCGGACCTTCGGCCTCCTGAAGGCCAGGTTTCGGTGCCTCCATATGACAGGTGGTTCTCTCTACTACTCACCAAAGAAGGTGTGCAAGATCATCGTGGCCTGCTGTATGCTTCACAACCTGGCTTTGCGACGCCAGGTGCCTTTTCTGCAGGAGGATGGTCCAGATGGTGGTATTGTAGCAGCTGTGGAGCCTGTGGAGAGTGAAGACGAGGAAGCCGAAGAGGACGACATAGACAACAGGAACACAGTAATACAGCAGTATTTTCAGTGACACACAGGTAAGAATCCACACCGGCATATTACTTATACTTAACCACTACTACGTCTCTACTGTCTGTCCTTTTCCCCCAGTGTATGGTAACTGAGTTGTAACTTTCCCTTCCGATTTCAAAGATGTGGGCCTCACTGCGTGACATCTGCTTTGTTTCCCCATGGACTACAGCTGTGTGACAGTGGTATGTTGGCATCACAATGTAAATATGCATTTTGGCACAGTAATCTCTAATACATTTGTACTAAATCACAGCCAGACTCCAGAATGTTTTGTGCAATGACTGTGTTTATTTCTGTGCTCTATATTGGTGGGTGGTTGCAAATCGGTGAGGGGTGATGGTGGAGGATTGTCCATGGCAGAGTCGAGACTAGTATTATCACAGGTGGATTGTCCAAATGGCTGTGGGAAGTGAAGCAGGGGTAGTTTAAGGATGGACAGGGTGACAATGTGGGTCACTGGGATGACAATCAGGGAGGTATCCTTTGCTGGCGGGGGTCTTGGCATCTGACTCTGTCTTCTTCCTGGATCTCAGGGCCCGCTTGCGGGGTGGTTCTCCTTCTGCAGGGGATGGGGTGCTGGTGGCCTGTTGGTCCTGTGGCGGGGCCTCCTGTCCACTAGCGCCGGCAGAGGTGGTAGGCAGTTCTTGGTCCATGCTAGTGTCAGGGGCCCTTTGTGGTGCCACAGTGTCCCGCAATGTGGTGACTACCTGATTCAGAGCCCCTACAATGGTGCCCAGGGCGGAACTGATGGTTCGTAGTTCCTCCCTGAACCCCAAATACTATTCCTCCTGCAGGAGCTGGATCTCCTGAAACCTGGCCAGGACCGTCGCCATTGTCTCCTGGGAATGATGGTAGGCTCCCATGATGGAGGAGAGGGCCTTGTGGAGAGTGGGTTCCCTGGGCCTGTCCCCCCCCTGTCGCACAGCAGCCCTCCCAGTTCCCCTGTTTCCCTGGGCCTCTGTCCCCTGGACCGTGTGCCCACTACCACTGCCCCCCAGGTCCCTGTTGTTGTTGGGGTGGTGGGTTAACCTGGGTGCCCTGTAGTGGTGGACACACCGCTGATTGACGTGTCCTGGGGACAGAGGTATGGGCCCGCTGGGTGGGTGCTGTGCTGGTGTTCCCAGAGGGGGGAAGGTCTGCTGTGGCCTGTGGCTGTCTGAGGGGAACCGACTGTCCCGAGGTCCCCGATGGGCCGGGCTGGTCATCTAGATCCAGGTCGACAGAGGTGCTGTCATCTCTGTGGGCCTCTTCTGTGGGTGGAGTGGACATTTGTGGACCCTCCTGCGTGGTGACGTGGCGTTCGGGTCCTGCAGGGGTATAAATGGATGGTTATTGCATCTGTGTGTGCCATAGCGTGCAATGGGTGGGTGCCCGTGTACCCCAGTGCTGGCATTCCTGTGTGGGGGCTTTTGTGACGGTGGTTTGGGGGGGGGATGGGGATGTGCAGTGGACATGCTTTGGTGATGGGTGTCCATGCTTTGTGGTCGCATGCAGGGCTTGGGGTTGGGATGGGTGGGTTGTGATGGTGAGACATTTGCAATGAGTAGGTGTGATGGGGTGAGGGTGGGGGTATGACTTGGCATGCTGGTGGGGTGGGGGGATGAAGTAGTGAAGATGAGACTTACCAGAGTCCATTCCTCCAGATACTCCGCCGAGGCCCTCAGGATGCAGGATCGCCAAGACCTGCTCCTCCCATGTTGTAAATTCTGGGGGAGGAGGTGGGGGTCCGCCGCCAGTCCGCTGCACCGCGATGTTGTGCCTGGATACCATTGAACGCACCTTCCCCCGTAGGTCGTTCCACCGCTTCCTGATGTCATCCCTATTTCTTGGGTGCTGTCCCACTGCATTTACCCTGTCGACTATTCTGCTCCATAGCTCCATCTTCCTGGCAATGGAGGTGTGCTGCACCTGTGTTCCGAAGAGCTGTGGCTCTAACCGTGCGATTTCCTCCACCATGACCCTGAGTTCATCCTCAGAAAACCTGGGGTGTCTTTGCGGTGCCATGGGGTGGTGTGGGTGATGTGTGGGGTGGTTTGTGTGGTGCTAAGTGTGGTGATGTGTATTGGTGTGTTGTGTGAAGTGCGTGGTAATATTGCTGGGTGAAAGTAAAATGCGCGTCTGGGTGCTCGGATCTCTATTTCTCTGTGCGTGGTCCCGATTCTGGAGGAGTGGGGGTTTGAGGGTGATGTGGGTGTGTGTTTTATATTGTCTTGGGTGTGTGGGAGTGGTGTTTGTATGTGTATCAGGTGTGTGTATTTTGATTTGTCCAATGTGGTTGTATTTTGTAACTGTGTGTGTATTTTGAGCGCGGCGGTGTGTACCGCCAATAGAATACCGCGGTTGAAAGACCGCTGCATGGATTCGTGTGTCGTGATAGTGTGGGCGTATTTCTGTTGGCGTGACGGTGGAGGTTTGGTCATCGCCAGTTTCTCGCTGCCCTTTGGTGTGGCGGACTTTTGTGGATGTCTGTATTTAGGCAGTTTGCCTGTTGTGGGTCAGAATGACTGTGGCGGTTTACCGCCGCGGCGGCGGTATGTTGGCGGTCTTCTGACAGCGGTAAGCTGATATTACTGCCAAGGTTGGAATGACCACCAAAGTCCAGTCTTTGCCCTCTTACTCTGGCAGAAGCAGCAACTGCAGGGTAGCTCCACAAAGCACAGTCACAGGCAGGGCAGCTCTTCTTCCTCAGCTATTCAGCTCTTCTCCAGGCAGAGGGTCCTCTTGGTTCCAGAAGTGTTTCTAAAGTCTGTGGTTTTGGGTGCCCTTCTTATACCCAGTTTCTCCTTTGAAGTAGGCCTACTTCACAGTAAAGTCTCATTTGAATGTGAAATCCTGCCTTGCCCAGGCCAGGACCCAGACACTCACCAGGGGGTTGGAGACTGCATTGTGTGAGGGCAGGCACAGCCCTTTCGGGTGCGAGTGACCACTCATCCCCTCCCTCCTAGCACAGATGGCTCATCAGGATATGCAGGCTACTCCCCAGCTCCATTTGTGTCACTGTCTAGTGTGAGGCGTAACCAGTCCAACTGTCAAACTGACCCAGACAGGGAATCCACAAACAGGCAGAGTCAGAAATGGTATAAGCAAGAAAATGCTCACTTTCTTAAAGTGGCATTTTCAAGCGCATAATCTTAAAATCAACTTTACTAAAAGATGTATTTTTAAATTGTGAGCTCAGAGACCCAAAACTCCACATGTCCATCCGCTCCCAAAGGGAATCTACACTTTAATCAGATTTAAAGGTAGCCCCCATGTTAACCTATGAGAGGGACAGGCCTTGCAACAGTGAAAAACGAATTTAGCAATATTTCACTGTCAGGACATATAAAACATTACTATATGTCCTTCCTTAACCATACACTGCACCCTGCCCATGGGGCTACCTAGGGCCTTCCGTAGGGGTGTCTGACATGTAAGAAAAGGGAAGGTTTAGGCCTGGCAAGTGGATACACTTGCCAAGTCGAATTTACAGGTAAAACTGCACACACAGACACTGCAGTGGCAGGTCTGAGATATGATTACAGAGCTACTTATGTGGGTGGCACAACCAGTGCTGCAGGCCCACTGGTGACATTTCATTTACAGGCCCTGGCACCTCTAGTGCACTTTACTAGGGACTTACTAGTAAATCAAATATGCTAATCATGGATAAACCAATCACATACACATTTTGTAAAGGAGCACTTGCACTTTAGCACTGGTTAGCAGTGGTAAAGTGCCCAGAGTAACAAAAACAGCAAAATCAGAGTCCAGCACACATCAACAACCTGGGGAACAGAGGCAAAAAGTTAAGGGAGACCACCCCAAGGATGAAAAGTCTAACACTTACCATTATCGATTCCTTCAGCATGGTTTAGAGAGTTAAATACCCTACTTAGGGAGCTTATCTGGGATGACGGCCGCAGACGTACAGCACTTCCAACCCTTTGTAGACCAACTTTAGCAGGAGGCCTGGGAGTTCCAGACTTTGAGGCCTATTACCTGTCGTGCGAGCTGCAATGGGTCGCCAGTTGGTTCGCTGGTAAGGCATACCTGGACAGATGGATTACCGTTGGAGATAGAGGTACGGATCGAATCATAGCGCAGTTGATTAATAAGAAGGTGGCACGCCAAACGGACAGTCCGATGACGAAAGTAGCCATGTTTTGCTGGAAGAGATGTGCAAGACGAGTGCGGGTGGGACACCCTTATTCCCCGGCCTTGCCGAGTTCAGCGGTGCTTGAGACGGGGGTGCCCAGTTCAACGGTGCTTGAGATGAAGGGCCCAGTGCAGCGGTGCTTGAGATGAAGGGCCCAGTGCAGCGGTGCTTGAGACAGCGGTGCCCAGTTCAGCGGTGCTTGAGACGGCGGTGCCCAGTGCAGCGGATCTGGCCATGGCGTGGAGGTCATTTGCCACCTGTCCTGTGGCTGGTGGAGCCTTCCTGCCCATCTGTCCTGTGGCTGGCGGGGCCCTCCTGAGCTGCAGTGCCGGGCCTGTTGGTGGCCTCCTGCCCACCTGGGATGGGGCTGGCGGGGCCCTCCTGCCCACCTGGGATGGGGCTGGCGGGCCCTCCTGGCCAGCTGAGCTGATGGCGGTGTTGTCGGGCGTGCTGCCCTTCCCAGCCTTCCCTGATCACCTGTGTCCCTTCACCACCTTGGGCGGGGTGCCAGCTGTCTCCACACTTCCTGCCGGAGCCATGGTAGGGGTTTTAGTCCCTGTTGTTTTCACCCTCTCGCGCCGGCCACTGCCTATCTTTGGATGTTTCTCCGGGGGTGGGCTGCCCGTGCCTTGGCTCCGTACTGAACTTGCTGCCCTGGAGGGTGGGGGACTCCACAGTCCATGGCAGACTGTCATGACAGGGCCCGGTTTTGTCGTGGCTGAGGTGCTGACTATAGTCTTATGACATGGACGGGGTGGGGGAGTTGGTGGAAAGAGGTTGAGTTTGGACAGGAAAAACTTCTTAGGAGCAGTGGGACGGGTAGGTGTAGTGGGTATGGGAGTGGAGGAAGAGGTTGTGGTTGTAGGAGTATGAAGTCTGGTGTCTTTGGGTGCAGGTGCTTTGGCTGGAGGCTGTCGTGAGGTGGATGGCTGTTGGGCGGGTGGCTGCCTGCGTTTGTGTATCTTGGAAGAGGGGGTCACAGACACACTGGGAGAGGACACAGGGGACGTGTAAATGGTAGTGGGGGTGGTGACTGCACGTGTGCTGGGGGTGCTGGTATGGGTGCTGGTGATGGACGTAGTGGCTGAAGATGTTGTGCATGCAGGTGTGAGTGGAGACGTGACAGGGAGGGAGGAGGGAGACGAGGAGGAGGGGGACACAGTGGAGGCAGTGGGTGTTGGTATGTCTGTATGTGGATGTTGCTTGGGTGAATGCCTGTGTGATCTGTGGTGCTTATGTCTGCCTGAGCTTCCCTTGGGTGTTGAGGTGTGTGCAGGCTGGTCTGATGGTGTGTCAGGGATAGGCAGAGGTACAGGTGATAGGGTCTGGGTGGAGGAAGTTGGAGGGGGGAGGCTAGAGACAGGGACAATGGCTGCCATCAGTGCTGAGGCCAGAGTGTTGAACGATCGCTGTAGGGCAGCCTGACCAGAATGAATGCCCTCCAGGTATGCATTACTCTGGTGCACCTCTCTTTCTACACCCTGGATGGCATTCAAAATGGTAGACTGCCCAACAGTGAGCGTCCTCAGGAGGTCAATGACCTCCTCACTGAGGGCAGCAGGGGTGACTGGGGCAGGGCCTGAGGTGCCTGGTGCGAAGGAGATGCCTACCTTCCTGGGTGAGCGGGCACGGGGCAAACGCTGAGGGGCTGCTGGGAAGGCGGTGCTGGTGTGGTGGGTGGCGGCTGTACCTGTTGTTGCGGGGGGCACAGATGTTGCTGCCACCACAAGGGAGCTCCCTTCAGAGGACGAGTCTGCGTCGCTGATGTCTGCCCGAGTCCCCGCTGTGGAGCTCCCCTCGCCCTCCGTCCCACTGGTGAATTCGGAGTCCGTTGCATGGCCCTCCATGGCCATGTGGGATGCAGCTCCCTCGTGCTCCGATGCCACTTCTCCTCTGCCTGATGATGCTAATGCACACATGAACAGGAAGACCACAAAAAAGGGGGGGGGGAGAGAAAAGAAAGACATGTTGAGTGCATGCATTGGCGACACCGTTGGCGGACAGGACAGACACAGAAGCCCCCTGCACTATGCCGCGCACTTGAGGTCGACTACTCAATCCGTGGAACATGGCCTGCAAGCCTATGGACAACATCTGCACACATAGATGACACAGGGCCTTGATTAGCTGTACTTGGCACCCTACAGAGGTGGGGGGTGGGGGCACAGGGCCATGCCTTACGGAGGGGCCTAGCCTACAGAAATCGCCCTGGCCTAGGGATACCCACAGCCCTCCTCACCCACCCAGACACCTCCACTGCGCGCAAAGTCAACAGAATGAGAGTGTACTCACCCCCTTGTGTCTGCTGTGATGTCCTCATGCGCCCATCCAAATCGGGGTAGGCCACCGCCAGGATCCGGGACATCAGGGGGGTCAAAGTCCGACTGGCACCCCTCCCACGTTGGGAGGCCAACCCCAGCTGAGCCTCCGCCATCTTCCTGCTCCAGCGTCGGATGTCCTCCCATCTCTTCCGGCAGTGGGTGCCCCGTCTCTGGTGGACCCCCAGGGTCCGGACGTCCTTGGCGATGGCACGCCAAATATCGATCTTCTGGTGGGCGCTGACCTATGTGAAATGTACAGGGGGGGAAAAATAGTCATCACCATCTGCATGCTCAATGTGAGTGGCCCCCCATCCCTACCCTTGCCATGTGGCACATGCTCTCACCGTCGTTTGATGCATGCCTCAATCGCTCCCCTCCCCACCATCATTCATCCACCCCACTCAACACAGGCATTGCCCACAAAGCATGGTCCCAGTGTTCTTACCTGTTGGTCTGGAGGACCGTAGAGTAGCGCATACTGGGGGAGGACCCCATCCACAAGTTTCTCCAATTCCTGAGCAGTGAAGGCAGGGGCCCTTTCCCCAGTCGCATGAACCATTGTCTCTTCCAGACCGAGGTCACAGCAGCACTTGCAGTGTAGGTCCTCTCCTGTCGAAGATCAGGTATCGAGTGATTAAGCTGATAGAAAATGGCGGTCACGCCCGCGGCGGTGCGTACCGCGGCGGTGCGTACCGCGACCGCCGGCGCACATCTCCATTGGCTCCTGAGACCCATAGGGTTCAATGTTAACCAATGGTGCTTAGCGCCGCGGTCTTCAACCGCCTACCGCCACGGTGTGCCACACCAGCGCATTTACCTCACATCCCATTGTCGCACTTCACAGGTCAGGCAGCCGCCATTTCAGGGGCCCACATGGCTTTCTTTCTACTGTGTCACACATACCTAGGCCTTGCATCAACACTCATACAAGCCATTCAATGCATTGGGAATCGTGTTATGTGCAAGCTGTGGTTACGTACCTGTGGGTTGATTGACTCTGTGCTCGCTGTTGTCCTTCATAGGCACCGTCCGCTGGGACATGCGAGGAGATGGAGGAATCTTCATGTGTACAGACCGCTGGTGGAACTGTCGACAATGGAGGAAAGACATGTCATACTGACATACAGGCTTGACCGAGCCACTATCCATGAACTGTGTGCCCAGCTGGAGCCAGACCTGATGTCACCAATCCGCCAACCCACAGGGATCCCCCCTCTAGTGCAGGTGCTGTCAGTGCTCCATTTCTTTGCAAGTGGGTCATTTCAAACAACAGTGGCCATATCATCAGGGATGTCTCAGCCTATGTTTTCCAAGGTGTTGTCCAGAGTGTTGTCTGCCCTGCTGAAACACATGCGCAGCTACATCGTTTTCCCTGAGGTGGGGGATTTGCCTACAGTGAAAGGTGACTTCTATGCCCTTGGACATATCCCCAACATCATAGGTGCCATTGATGGGACACATGTGGCTTTGGTACCCCCCAGCAGGAGTGAACAGGTGTACAGAAACAGGAAGAGTTATTATTCGATGAATGTACAGATGGTGTGTTTGGCAGACCAGTACATCTCCCATGTGAATGCCAAGTTCCCTGGCTCAGTGCATGACGCTTACATCATGCGGAATCGCAGCATCCCTTACGTGATGGGTCAACTCCAGAGGCACGTGTGTGGCTAATTGGTGACTCTGGTTACCCCAACCTGTCATGGCTACTGACCCCAGTGAGGAATCCCAGGACAAGGGCAGAGGAACGCTACAATGAGGCACATGGGTGTACTAGGAGGGTGATCGAGCGGACCTTCGGCCTCCTGAAGGCCAGGTTTCGGTGCCTCCATATGACAGGTGGTTCTCTCTACTACTCACCAAAGAAGGTGTGCCAGATCATCGTGGCCTGCTGTATGCTTCACAACCTGGCTTTGCGACACCAGGTGCCTTTTCTGCAGGAGGATGGTCCAGATGGTGGTATTGTAGCAGCTGTGGAGCCTGTGGAGAGTGAAGACGAGGAATCCGAAGAGGACGACATAGACAACAGGAACACAGTAATACAGCAGTATTTTCAGTGACACACAGGTAAGATCCACACCGGCATATTACTTATACTTAACCACTACTACGTCTCTACTGTCTGTCCTTTTCCCCCAGTGTATGGTAACTGAGTTGTAACTTTCCCTTCCGATTTCAGAGATGTGGGCCTCACTGCGTGACATCTGCTTTGTTTCCCCATGGACTACAGCTGTGTGACAGTGGTATGTTGGCATCACAATGTAAATATGCATTTTGGCACAGTAATCTCTAATACATTTGTACTAAATCACAGCCAGACTCCAGAATGTTTTGTGCAATGACTGTGTTTATTTCTGTGCTCTATATTGGTGGGTGGTTGCAAATCGGTGAGGGGTGATGGTGGAGGATTGTCCATGGCAGAGTCCAGACTAGTATTATCACAGGTGGATTGTCCAAATGGCTGTGGGAAGTGAAGCAGGGGTAGTTTAAGGATGGACAGGGTGACAATGTGGGTCAGTGGGATGACAATCAGGGAGGTATCCTTTGCTGGCGGGGGTCTTGGCATCTGACTCTGTCTTCTTCCTGGATCTCAGGGCCCGCTTGCGGGGTGGTTCTCCTTCTGCAGGGGGTGGGGTGCTGGTGGCCTGCTGGTCCTGTGGCGGGGCCTCCTGTCCACTAGCGCCGGCAGAGGTGGTAGGCAGTTCTTGGTCCATGCTAGTGTCAGGGGCCCTTTGTGGTGCCACAGTGTCCCGCAATGTGGTGACTACCTGATTCAGAGCCCCTACAATGGTGCCCAGGGCGGAACTGATGGTTCGTAGTTCCTCCCTGAACCCCAAATACTGTTCCTCCTGCAGGAGCTGGATCTCCTGAAACCTGGCCAGGACCGTCGCCATTGTCTCCTGGGAATGATGGTAGGCTCCCATGATGGAGGAGAGGGCCTTGTGGAGAGTGGGTTCCCTGGGCCTGTCCCCCCCCTGTCGCACAGCAGCCCTCCCAGTTCCCCTGTTTCCCTGGGCCTCTGTCCCCTGGACCGTGTGCCCACTACCACTGCCCCCAGGTCCCTGTTGTTGTTGGGGTGGTGGGTTAACCTGGGTGCCCTGTAGTGGTGGACACACCGCTGATTGACGTGTCCTGGGGACAGAGGTATGGGCCCGCTGGGTGGGTGCTGCGCTGGTGATCCCAGAGGGGGGAAGGTCTGCTGTGGCCTGTTGCTGTCTGAGGGGAACCGACTGTCCCGAGGTCCCCGATGGGCCGGGCTGGTCATCTAGATCGACATAGGTGCTGTCATCACTGTGGGCCTCTTCTGGGGGTGGAGTGGACATTTGTGGACCCTCCTGCGCGGTGACGTGGCGTTCGGGTCCTGCAGGGGTATAAATGGATGGTTATTGCATCTGTGTGTGCCATAGCGTGCAATGGGTGGGTGCCCGTGTACCCCAGTGCTGGCATTCTTGTGTGGGGGCTTTTGTGACGGTGGTTTAGGGGGGGGATGGGGATGTGCAGTGGGCATGCTTTGGTGATGGGTGTCCATGCTTTGTGGTCGCATGCAGGGCTTGGGGTTGGGATGGGTGGGTTGTGATGGTGAGACATTTGCAAGGAGTAGGTGTGATGGGGGTGAGGGTGAGGGTGGGGGTATGACTTGGCATTCTGGTGGGGTGGGGGGGATGAAGTAGTGAAGATGAGACTTACCAGAGTCCATTCCTCCAGATACTCCGCCGAGGCCCTCAGGATGCAGGATCGCCAAGACCTGCTCCTCCCATGTTGTAAATTGTGGGGGAGGAGGTGGGGGTCCGCCGCCAGTCCGCTGCACCGCGATGTTGTGCCTGGATACCATTGAACGCACCTTCCCCCGTAGGTCGTTCCACCGCTTCCTGATGTCATCCCTATTTCTTGGGTGCTGTCCCACTGCATTTACCCTGTCGACTATTCTGCTCCATAGCTCCATCTTCCTGGCAATGGAGGTGTGCTGCACCTGTGTTCCGAAGAGCTGTGGCTCTACCCGTGCGATTTCCTCCACCATGACCCTGAGTTCATCCTCAGAAAACCTGGGGTGTCTTTGCGGTGCCATGGGGTGGTGTGCGTGATGTGTGGGGTGGATTGTGTGGTGCTAAGTGTGGTGATGTGTATTGGTGTGTTGTGTGAAGTGCGTGGTAATATTGCTGGGTGAAAGTAAAATGCGCGTCTGGGTGCTCGGATCTCTATTTCTCTGTGCGTGGTCCCGATTCTGGAGGAGTGGGGGTTTGAGGGTGATGTGGGTGTGTGTTTTATATTGTCTTGGGTGTGTGGGAGTGGTGTTTGTATGTGTATCAGGTGTGTGTATTTTGATTTGTCCAATGTGGTTGTATTTTGTAAGTGTGTGTGTATTTTGAGCGCGGCGGTGTGTACCGCCAATAGAATACCGCGGTTGAAAGACCGCCGCGTGGATTCGTGTGTCGTGATAGTGTGGGTGTATTTCTGTTGGCTTGACGGTGGAGGTTTGGTCATCGCCAGTTTCTCGCTGCCCTTTGGTGTGACGGACTTTTGTGGATGTCTGTATTTTGGCAGTTTGCCTGTTGTGGGTCAGAATGACCGTGGCGGTTTACCGCCGCCGCGGCGGTATGTTGGCGGTCTTCTGACAGCGGTAAGCTGATATTACCGCCAAGGTTGGAATGACCACCAAAGTCCAGTCTTTGCCCTCTTACTCTGGCAGAAGCAGCACCTGCAGGATAGCTCCACAAAGCACAGTCACGGGCAGGGCAGCTCTTCTTCCTCAGCTATTCAGCTCTTCTCCAGGCAGAGGGTCCTCTTGGTTCCAGAAGTGTTTCTAAAGTCTGTGGTTTTGGGTGCCCTTCTTATACCCAGTTTCTCCTTTGAAGTAGGCCTACTTCACAGTAAAGTCTAATTTGAATGTGAAATCCTGCCTTGCCCAGGCCAGGACCCAGACACTCACCAGGGGGTTGGAGACTGCATTGTGTGAGGGCAGGCACAGCCCTTTTGGGTACGAGTGACCACTCATCCCCTTCCTCCTAGCACAGATGGCTCATCAGGATATGCAGGCTACACCCCAGCTCCCTTTCTGTCACTGTCTAGTGTGAGGTGTAACCAGTCCAACTGTCAAACTGACCCAGACAGGGAATCCACAAACAGGCAGAGTCAGAAATGGTATAAGCAAGAAAATGCTCACTTTCTTAAAGTGGCATTTTCAAGCGCACAATCTTAAAATCAACTTTACTAAAAGATGTATTTTTAAATTGTGAGCTCAGAGACCCAAAACTCCACATGTCCATCCGCTCCCAAAGGGAATCTACACTTTAATCAGATTTAAAGGTAGCCCCCATGTTAACCTATCAGAGGGACAGGCCTTGCAACAGTGAAAAACGAATTTAGCAATATTTCACTGTCAGGACATATAAAACATTACTATATGTCCTACCTTAACCATACACTGCACCCTGCCCTTGGGGCTACCTAGGGCCTTCCTTAGGGGTGTCTGACATGTAAGAAAAGGGAAGGTTTAGGCCTGACAAGTGGATACACTTGCCAAGTCGAATTTACAGGTAAAACTGCACACACAGACACTGCAGTGGCAGGTCTGAGATATGATTACAGAGCTACTTATGTGGGTGGCACAACCAGTGCTGCAGGCCCACTGGTGGCATTTCATTTACAGGCCCTGGCACCTCTAGTGCACTTTACTAGGGACTTACTAGTAAATCAAATATGCTAATCATGGATAAACCAATCACATACACATTTTGTAAAGGAGCACTTGCACTTTAGCACTGGTTAGCAGTGGTAAAGTGCCCAGAGTAACAAAAACAGCAAAATCAGAGTCCAGCACACATCAACAACCTGGGGAACAGAGGCAAAAAGTTAAGGGAGACCACCCCAAGGATGAAAAGTCTAACACTTACCATTATCGATTCCTTCAGCATGGTTTAGAGAGTTAAATACCCTACTTAGGGAGCTTATCTGGGATGACGGCCGCAGACGTACAGCACTTCCAACCCTTTGTAGACCAACTTTAGCAGGAGGCCTGGGAGTTCCAGACTTTGAGGCCTATTACCTGTTGTGCGAGCTGCAATGGGTCGCCAGTTGGTTCGCTGGTAAGGCATACCTGGACAGATGGATTACCGTTGGAGATAGAGGTACGGATCGAATCATAGCGCAGTTGATTAATAAGAAGGTGGCACGCCAAACGGACAGTCCGATGACGAAAGTAGCCATGTTTTGCTGGAAGAGATGTGCAAGACGAGTGCGGGTGGGACACCCTTATTCCCCGGCCTTGCCGATGACCGCCCTAATACTAGTTCTGAGGGAGGATGGTTTGGTGGGTACAGGACTCGGGATTTGGAAAAGGGTGGGAGTAGAGACGGTAGGCGACTTATTCCGGGATGGGGTGTTGAGGCCCTTTACTGATCTAGTGAATAATAGGGGAATCCATCCGGGACAATTCCTTCTGTGCCAAAAGTTAACACATAATCTACGGGAACACTGGGTAACAGTGAATGCAGAGCCCACCACCCACCAGATATTACATCTCCTTCTAACATTTGGAGATGATGCACACCGCATCACAAGACTGTATCGAGCCCAACAGGAAGGAGCCCTTGACCCAATGCAATCCCTACGGGAGAGGTGGGAGAGATCCCTGGAAAATGAAATAACAGACTCAGAGTGGAGTAGAGTGCTAGCGTACCCAAGGGAAGTGTTGAGAAACACGAGACTGAGATATACTCAATATAATTACACGCACAGGACGTACCTCACCCCACACCTCTTATCCTTAATGTACGGGGGGTCCCCAGGGCATGCCCCAGGTGCAGTGACGTGAACGCAGACTTCGACCATATGGTGTGGAGCTGCCCGACCTGCGACAGGGCTGGGGCAGGGTGTTGGCCGACCTCTCTAGATTGCTGGAAAGGGACTTGGCCCTATCACCCAATGTGTGCCTATTGGGTCTTAGAACAGGACTCCCACGTGGGAAGGCGAGGGGTCGTTTTCTGGACCTGGCTCTGGTTTTATACCGGAGACTGATTACCTTGGGGTGGAAATCCCCCAGATGCCCATCACTGACGGAATGGAGACGGGAAGTAGAAAAGTGGGCTAGAGCAGAACTGCAGATATTGAAGAGAGAGGAGGAGCGTGGACTCCGCCAGAACCCCATCGCTCCAGAATGGGAGGAGATGCTGACAAAATGGGAGGAGATGCTAAGGGGCATGGACACAGATACAGAGGGACTGACATAAAAATAAAACTAAAGGACAAAGAAAGAGGTCGGCAATGACGCAACTCCTGGGGTAAGGAAGGATGAATCCAGGGTTTGGAACCTAGAAGACATTAGAAGGGAAGCGAAGACAGATATGGGATACACGGCCCAAGATTACAGAAATGACCGAGTGGGGTTAGAGGGAAACAGGCATTATTGGAAGGAGTTATCGTCATGGGATTAAAAAGGGGCGGATAGCATGAAAAGTACCAACCCTGCTCCAAAGGGTAACGGAGAAGTGGTTGACTTCAGACAATGGAACCGCCTGCCCACATAAGTTCCATCGCACCATTAACCTGTTTAATTTTAGTTAAAGACTGTTTTAGATGTACAACAATCAGATCGATGGCATAGCTTTCATATGGTGCACAAGTAAATGCACGAGTCTTCAGAATTAGACCATAAGCAATTAAAATTGATGTAAAGGTAAAAGAAAGTATGTGATATTCGATCAAAGTATGTAACACCCTGAGCTGCAGGGGAAACACCAGCTGCCACACCAAATCATTCTGTATTTGCATAACAGCAAATTGTTAATAATTTTTTTTTTTTTTTAAACAAAAAACTAGAAAATGTTAAATGCCTCTGTCAGGACATAAAGACTTTCTTAGCCTGGTGATGAGCTGTAGATGATAGCCAGCAGGAAACCAGTACACCATTACTCACTGGCCTCATGTTACAACTATAGGGCAAATTCTGTTTCTGGGGAAAACTATCGTTTGCACCAGAAACAGGATCCCATTGAGCAAATCTCAAACCATTTCCAGTGTGGGAGATGGTCGGAGAGAAGTTCGAGAATGGACACAAACTATGTGTATGAGGCACCTTACATCTGCTGGCCGTAGTGCCAGTGCATCTGCCACAGCATTGTTAGCTACTCCCCGGCAGTAAAGGTGAACAATGAAATAGTAGTATATGCCTTTATGCCTGTTGGGTGTCCTTTTTGTGCATAATTGTACCATAAATGTACGTTTATAGTCATAAATTGCTCTGTGGATTGGGCTCAAAGAGCACACCCTCCGAAACCACACCCTTTATGCCTTTTAATACAATGGGCACTGCTGAGATGCAAACACAAGGCTGAAGAATACATACAGGTAGCACTCATTCTTGTAGATCATACATGGAGAATGAGTATGGCAATTCTAAATCTGTGACAGAAAAAATGACCGACTGTTTGGAACAGGAAAAATTATAGATTTTTTAAAAATGTGTTTTATTTAATTGCAGAGGAGAAAGCAATAACAGCATATCATCTTACAATGATGGTGAATGGAGCACAATATAATCAGAGACATATCTGAAATATCTTGTCCTTTTGTAGTTCCAGATGACCCCCTGATACAGGGAAGGCCCGCAATAAACATTTGAATTTTTTAATAGCATATTTTACTGTTTTTGTAAACTTAACATACGTAGCAGTGACCATTAAGACATGAAAGACATAACATTTTATTTTTTTGGTAAAACAAATAATTTGACAACTCTATCGTTCAAAAACAACACATCGACGGAGCTTCTGGCTTTTTCAGATATTTGTCTGCAATACCGCTTACCCTTTACTTTCCAGTTTCTTGCAAGGTTTGGGCTAGTATGAGCACCAAATCTGCCGTAAAGTATAATTTGGTTCTACATTGTAGCTAACTTTAATCTGTGTAAAACTCTTCTCAGTTAGCTGATGTATGCCACACCTGTGAAGAACCTTTAAAACGTATACCTTGATTGCCTCAAAATAATTGTGCCTCTGTTCCTCCAGGATAGACACATCACAGCATGCACACAGGCTGATGTTCTGCTGCTCTTTGATAGGTATCAGAGCACTGTAGCATGTCCTTTCATGTTGGTTGCGCTGATGTTCTTGAGTAGGCTCTCAGATCATATCTTAGGTGCATTCGTATAATACCATTCACACGGTCACACCGGAGGTGCCACAGATTGAGCTTTTTCTACCACACACACACACCACACAAAACATTTCACACAAAGGCCACAATCCATTCTCACACTCTAAACATCCATACTCACGCTTTAAAGCTAGTATCCTGTTCCTCTGTCCTCAATGGTTTAGCCTCACTCCTAGGAGCAACATCAAATCACCACAAAAAAGCACAACTCTGTACCTCACGCACAGAATAACACTACCTATTCACTACCCACCTAACAAGCACACACCCTTCCAATCTTAGCATTTCTTTGCACCAGCACCTTACCAGTACACAGGTGCACTTTGGGAGCCACTGAGGGACTTGGACCACATTGTAAGTGCAACTTCAATACAGTACATTACAATACATAGAGATGTATGGTGGGCCTACATCGATCCCCTGGATAAATGCACATGGTTCCCCATGAGGTCTGATCTTGGCGATGCCGACGTTTAACGTGACTGACCAATATATGTGTAGCTCCACTGATCGTGTGCCAAGATTCCCTCCTAACCACATCGTTACTGTCTGTACACCGTCTCCAATGCTTCTAGCTGTTTTCATTGGTCTGGATGCAGTCCACTGGTGAAAGTGTTCTCTGTATCATAATCTTCAGTGTTGTTTGTGAATTGGGAGATCCCCTTGCAACAAGTCTGGAAGCGTTTCTAAGTTGTCATCCACTAAAGACTTTCATTCGGTTGCCATCAAATTGTTATTAATTGTCTTCAGCTAGCAATATGTTGAATTTTATAATTTGAAAGGATCTGTTTTCATGGCTTTTATGCCTCCATGGATTATCTTTTTTCTCTTCACAGATGTATTACACGCTGTCTGCTAAACAACGATAATAATAACAATAAACAAGACCGACGTTGAGGCAAAACATTTAACCTGAAACCATGCCCGATGAGCTGAAACCTTTCTGTGCTCTGCAAGTGCTTGGAATCCGCTCTCTGAAGAGATGTACTGGAAATATTCCTGGCATCTCGCATCCATATGTGTCCAAGGCAGCTCGACAGGTCATATAAGCACGTTATCCCAATGGGGAGGGAGAGGGGAGACCCCCTCCGCGCCCCCCCCCCCCCCAACAAACACAGAAGATTCATTAACCGCAAATTATAGCAGGGATGTTACACTAACCTGACTGTCACTTCCCGTTATTTAGGCCAGCTGTGTGTCAGGGGAACTGCCTACACCCAGATAAATAAACTGGTGCCCCATACCTTGTATTAGGGTGACCAGACGTCCCGGATTTCCCCGGACAGTTCCGTTTTTTAGAGGACTGTCCCGTTGTCCCGGCGCTTTTCTTAATTTTAAACAAATGTCCCGGTTTTTGGGACAAAAGTCAGACCATGACATAAATGTCCAGGTTTTTGGGACAAAGGTCAGATTATCTACAAGCACAAATTCAAGGTATGCTGTCCTTTAACAGACTCCTACAAAGTATGCAATAATAAAAGTAATTTATCTGTTACTGTCAGGCCACACAGTCCCCTGTCTGCTCCCAGCAGGGAGACCAGTGGGGAGCAGAGAGAGGTGGGTGGGGGAGGGTTGGGGTACAGGGTGGAAGGTGAAGCGATAGCTAATTTCATATGTGTAGTCCGCAAAAAAACGGGACACGCCAGATATAAAAGTGAGTGTCAAGTCGTTAGTCCTTCTTTTATGTCTGTCCTGTCCTGGTTTGTTCTCAAAATCTGGTCACCCTATCTTTAGTCCTTGAAGGATTATTATATTAAGCATCAAATTGGACTTTCATGTGGCGCCTCTCTGAAGTGTGTCCTCGAAGGCTTGTGCCCAGGTTTAGCTCGGCCTATTCAATCTGTCAATAATGCTTCACTACACACAGGACAGGTACCACAGCATTTGAAGAAAGGTGTAGTAAACCCCTCACTGAAAAAATCGGGGCTGGGCCCTTCTGCGCTGAAAAACGACCACTCTTTCACAGAGCTGCTGTGGCCAAGATCAAGGACAAACACATAGCAAGGTGGCTGTCTAACCATCTTGAAGAACTGAATATTCTTGAAGGTTCTGAAACGTTCGGCCCGGGGCAGAGGAGAATCTGTACTAACAGCCATTCTAGATCAGCTGCGTACTTGGCAGGACGAGAGACCACGTGGAGGAGTTCGGCTTATTGATCTCTCAGTGACTTTCGACAATGTCAATCAAGGCCCCTGGCACAGTGGGGTAGACCCTTGACTCGTTTACCTTATTTCTTTCATAAAGAAAGCAATCACTATAAGTGCCTACTTAACGCTACAGCAACACATCACTGCCACGTGGGGCTCCGAAAAGCTGTTCACTTTGTACATTCAGCCACTCTGTGACCTGCTACGCTGATATGAGTTTGCAACGCTAGCATATGGAGAAGAACACGTTGCTGCTAAGGTTTACCAGCAATCCTCGAATTTAATCGGACAGTTTCGTGACTGTCTCACAGGCATACAGCACTGGATGACCTACAGTTTCTTTAAACGAAATGCTGACAAAACATAGATGTTAATTAGCGGTGGCGACTGGATACTTCATCTTGGCAACCTCCGTTCCAGGGCAGAAGCAAGAATCGGGGGATGCTCTTACATCAAAACCTGCCTTTCTTGCCCCAGATTGAGAAAGTCAGCCTAAGATCTTCAGAAAGCTCCGCCATTTCTGGTAAAAAGTTTGGGAAGGTGATGGGGTTATATGTTCATCCTACCTACCTTATTGTAATGCGATTTATCTAGGACTTACAGTTCAGGCCATTTCAAAGCTGCAAAGACTTGAAAATATAGCTGTGAAACCTGCTAAGCGTCTATGTCCCTCATTTAACTTTCCATAAGTCTGGCACGTTTCTTAGTTAATTCAGTGACCCATCCAGCTTACCCAGCTGCTGCCTTTCAGGGTCTCCTCGTTTCTGTGGGCCACCATTTTAAACAAATGAGCTGAGGTGGCAGAGCCTTTACTACTTTTGGAATCAGCCTTGAAATGACCTCCTGCAGGATGTCCCTAACTTTGGAGCCTTTACATATACAATGAACGCTTTCCTATTTTCTCAGTTTTAGCTCAGCCTGACCTGGTTGTGTTGGAGCTGTGTGACCTAAGTGGTATGAACTTTTTTTAAAAACTTTATTCTGCATTTTGAATAAACAACAATTTCAGTAATGAGTCTCATGTCAAATAGTACATATTACGGTATAACTTGCTATGGCTCCTCGGTGGTCCCTGGATCAGGAGGGTCGGCCTTAGAAGGCAATTCCAGAGATGACCCCAGATATCGCTAATTTGTAATGTGCGTGGCAACAGAGCTGCACACATGTCCATTAAATAGTTACAGAATACTACATTTTCAACCCATCTTTCACCAAAGCATCAGATCCTTTACCTTGGCAAACTACCACTTCACCTCTTCACCAGCAGCAGCGCTATAGCCAAGAATCCGCTGACAGTGGCTGGTATCTTCTACACAAACAACTATCAATAGCTCAAGAGGGGACCGAGAGAGCATTGTGTCCATCATGTCAGAAATCATTGTAATGGTTTGCACCAAGTAGTAAGACATTAAAGAGGACACCGATTCCAGATGCAAAATTTGCCCCCTGGGTAATAACAGCGGGAGCATTCTAAATCTGCAACCCGGCCAAAGGACTGCAGTTACACAAATGTGTGGTATAGTGTGTCCAGGTATTAGGAGTACAGCAGTCTACGTCTACGTCTGCTGTTCAGAGAGTCATTCTTGTCTGGGAGCAGCACTAGCTCCACTGTTAGTCCAAGAGTGTTTCTCCCAGCCTCACCTCAAGTCACCAGCCTGTGCCTAATGACAACTACTACAGGATATAAGCGGGAAACAATCTTGTGTGGTATGTCAGCAAAAATTAAATATGTAAGCTCCAGGAGTACCAGATGTTCATCTGGGAATAAGGAGTTGCAGCGTTGGAGTGAATGCCTAAATCTAAAGCATAAACAGATATCCATTGGGGTCTTGTCACCTAGTTCTTTAAGTTGGTATAAAGGCAGGCACCCCCCCTCCAGTTAGATATTCCCTAATCTGGTCAGGCCCAGGTGCCTCAATTGCCTCCAGGTTTTATGTTTTGTGGTCATTTAGAAGCCAGGATTATCCATCAAATGGAACTCAGGGGAGTATAACACTTCAGAGCCCTAAATGGCATTCAGTGCAGGCCAACTGGCCAATGGAGTGCAAGCCACTGCATCAATCTAGTTCCATGCCAAGGACCTCGACTCAGTCTGTATGAAGTTCAATGTGGGGGTGGGGTGGTTACATCCTTTTCTATCCTCCCGTGGCCCAGTTGGTATTATGGGCCTGATTTAGAGTTTCGCAGAGGGATGACTCTGTCACAAACATGACCGTTATCCCGTTCACCGTATGAGAAGTTCCATAGGCTATAATGGAATTGTAATACAGCGGACGGAATATTCGTCACGTTTGGGACGGAATAACCCCCTCCGCCAAACTCTAAATCATGCACTATGGCTTATAACAGATGTAGGTATATTGTGCCTTCATCGACCAAAAGTATAGCTACAGACCAAGATCAGAAAACCTCCATCTCTCATATGACAGTGTCATCATGTCCTAGCTCAGGGCTGGCTGTCTGACCAACCACACAAATATTATGAGTATGATGCACATGCTCTTGAAAATGATCATGCCAGAGGTATAGGGATATTGGCAAAAACATAGAGCATTTTTAGGAGGAAGATGTTTTTTCAGAAGTGCCACCCGACCAGCCAGAGAAAACAGGAGGGGCATCGATCTTGTAACAGTCTTTATTCCTGAGTATTACCTCTAGATGTTGGGGAATCCTGATGCACCGGGTCTTCTTGTCATTCCATGGGAAATTTCATGGGTTAGCCGGATAGTACAAGGTGTCATGGGGAGTAGCCCCGATTTGCTCTTGCTCAGATGTATGCCAGATATCAAGCCATTATTTCATTAATTCTTCACCACTGCACCACATATGTTGCAGTCAGGGTAGACAATTATGACTTCAGCATACAAGAACACCAAATAGCACATGCCCTCTCTACTACATCAAAGTACCTCTATCAGCATAATATTCCCTGCCTGAGATGTCATTATGATGGCACACAACAATAGGGAGCTTGGACATCTGTAGGAAGCTGGCTCTCTATATGGTGCACTAAAAAGAAGTACTTCGTGCAGAGAGTCCAGTGGATCCCCAATTGGCAGAGTGTGGGCGAGCAGTTAGGCTTATCCAATAGAAGTGCAAAGCATTTGTTGTACTCAGAGGCAATGAATGAGAGACATACTCAAAGAATAAATCTGAGACCAATTTAGAAAAATAAAATAACTTCTTTTTATATATATTTATATTCTGAAACCAAGAACTTCGCAAAAGAGTAAGGACTGTTTTCGTTTTTAAAAGTTACAGGTAAGTAAAGAGTTCAAACCTGCGCTCCTTTGCGCAAATGCATTCCTGTTGGAGAGAAATATCAATAATGCATAAAGGTAAGTAGAGTCAATTTCAGGGGCTTCACCATCTGGGTTTAGAGATGTAGGGGCCCAAGGTCCAAAATACTACCAGCAGTTTGTCGGGAACAGCCCGAATTCCACAGAACCGGGGTGCTGGTGAGGTGGCAGTAGCTGGGCGTGCTATGGAGAAGGGGGGGGCACCTGGAAACAGGCTGCACAGGGCGACTTGGAGATAAGTCAAAGGGCTCCCAAATTGGGGCTTAGATCACAAGGGGGCACAGCCGGATCTCCAGGATATGGTGGCTGGGCTATGTGCGCAAAAGTGCTCCTCACGGTCAGGGACAACCATCTGGCAGGGACATAATCAGGACAGCTGGGCCACTCACAAAGTGGGTCTCAGTGATGCTGACATCCCTTGACAGTGGCTTGGTCCTGGTGCAGTGAGAATCCTGACTGGATGCTCACTGTTGGTGCCCAGTGCAGGGCATCTGGTACCCCGGGATTGGTGCTGCACATCTCTGGTGGGTCCTGCTGTAATCACACTTGGCAGTCTTGGTACTTCAGAGCAGGGGTACCTCCTCCTGCTTGTCTGCACTTTTGGTCAGGGCTGGGGAGCTGCAAGGCGGTGGACCGGACTGTGCTTTTCTGTATCTGTGGACTGCAGGGAAGTAGCTGCTCCACTCCATGGGAGACTGCCTGTGGTTTGGAAGGGCTGGCAGGCTACCCAAGGCTTTGGTAGTTCTCCAGCTCGCAGGACGAGTGCCTCTTTCACGATTGTTAAGAGAGGTGTGGGCCTGCAGGGTTTTGTGTCAAAATGTCACAGCTCTTCTGCTGTTCTCGTCAGGCAGTGGCTCTTCTTCATCCTTCTTCTCTTGATCTATCGAATCTAAGTTCATGGGTTCAGGGGTGCCACCTAAATACTCAATTTAGGGGCATTACCGGGAGTGCCAGGTAGCAGCCAATGGGTTGCTTACCTGTAGGGTTACTACACCCTCTATATGACCACTTCCGCTGGGAAGTGGGCATAACCCTGACCTTAGAATACTAATCCTGTCTAAAACAAGATTGAGGGATTTGAAAAGAAGTGTCCACATCAGCTGGTCCACCTTAATGGTGGAACTGGCATGATATGGGCACACCTCCTAATCTTGCTAATTTTCCCACCTGTCTTGCCGCCAAGAAGTGGGGTCAGGACAGTGGGTGGTCTTCTCTACCATCTAGAGAGACCTTAGTTGCATAACAAAGGTGGCTGTTCCTTTGAAGCATCCTGCCCTGGAATGTCCATCCTGCTTGGAAGACGTGATAACATCCTCACCAAAAGAAGGCTTTGTTCCTGGCCTCCGAGAGCACTGGCTCTTGCCTCAGGAGGTCAGAAATCTGTCTAGGGTGGCTGTACTGGTTAAGACCAGTCAGTAAGCACACTAGCAGTCGGGTAGGTTTTCAGTGGGCACCTCAAGGGTGCCCTCTGAGGGCATGTATTAATAAATCCATCACTGGATTGAGTGAGGGTTTATTAATATGAGATGTTTGATACCAAACATCCCTAGTATCAGTGAAACCATCATGTGGCTAGGGAACTTCTAATGACCAGGATCAGTGTTCAGCACATGTACTCAAAATGCCTTCCCTGTCCACTTACTATGTCTAAGAATCAACAAAGGCATAGCAGGGGCATATCTGCTCATGCAGATATGTCCTCCAATATGATATAATGCACCCTGCCTTAGGGCTGTAGGCCTTCTTTAGGGGACACTTACAAATATCCTATGCAGTGGTAGGGGGCCGGGCACACGGGGGGGGTGTGACAGGTCGCGTTCTCACTTTTGTCTGCTTCAAGACACGTAGCCTGCAATGGTGGTAGTATATGCATTTGGTGTGAAGTTCCTGATGGTGGCACAATTCGTGCAGCAGCCCTTAGGGACCCTCTTTAGTACCCCAGTGTAGGAAAGTACCCTCTATTTGCCAAGGTTGCCCTCATTTTCTGCCTGATGTCAGTGTGCTTGACTGTGTTCACTGGGGTCCTGGTTAGCAAGACCCCAGTGATTATGCTCTCTCTCCTCTAAATTTGGTTGTTGCATACTGGTAACCCAGTATTTCACCCACAATTGGCATACTGGGACCCCCTTATAAGTCCCTAGTATAGGGTACCCAGGGCATTGGGGTTCCAGGGCATCCCTATGGGCTGCAGCATATCTTTTGCCACCCATAGGGAGCCCATGCAAAGGCTTCTATAGGACTGCCATTGCAGCCTGCGTGAAAAGGTGCATGCACCCTTTCACTGCCATTTACACTGCACCAGGTCACTTATAAGTCACCACTATACCAGGCCCTCCAGCCCTGAGGGCAGGATGCAGAGTACCTGTGTGTGAGGGCACCTCTGCATTAGCAGATGTGCCCCCACGGCCTCCAGGACCATTTTCCCAGACTTTGTGAGTGCGGTGATGACATTTTCTGCGTGTACTGGTCATAGGTCACCTCCTATGTCCAGCTACATAAAGGTAACTCCGAATATAGGCATGTTTGGTATCACACATGTAGGAATCATACCCCATGCTTTTGCAAGCATTGGTAGTATGATTCCATGCACTCTGGGGGCTCATTAGAGGACCCCAAGTATTGCCATTACAGCCTTCTGAGGTTTTCCAGGCAGCCCCAGGTGCTGCCACCTCTCAGACAGGTTTCTGCCCTCCTGTTGCTTCAGCAGCTCGAGCCTAGGATGGCAGAACAAAGGATTTCCTTTGGGAGAGGGGTGTTACACCATCTCCCTTTGGAAATAGGTGTTACAGGCTTGAGAGGGGTATCCTCCCCAAGCCACTGGAAATGCTTTGAAGGGCACATTTGGTGTCCTCCTTGCATAATCCAGTCTACACCGGTTCAGGGACCCCCAATCCCTGCTCTTGTGGGAAACTGGACAAAGGAAAGGGATGTGATCTCTTCTTGTTGATCACCACCCCAGGGGTGGTGCTCAGAGCTCCTCCAAAGGGCCCCTGGGTTTTGCCATCTTGGATTCAAGGTTGGCAGGGAACTCTGGGAGCATCTGAATGGGCAGTGCCAGCAGGTGACGTCAGAGCCCTCCCCTGATAGGTGCTTACCTGGTTAGGTGACCAATCCCCCTTTCAGGGCTATTTAGGGTCTCTCTTTTGGGTGGTTCGTCAGATTCGGATTGCAAGACTCCAGCAGGAATCCTCTGCATCCCCTACTTCACCTTCTCACTGAAGAAACTGCATCTGGAGCCTTCAGGAACTCGACAAACTGCAACAAAGAAACAAATACGACGTCTGCAACATTGTATCTTCAGCTCCTGCCTTCAACTGCAACTGTTTCTTGGTTGTGCATCCTTAGTGGACAGCCTGTCTTCAGCCTGCTCCAGAAGAGCAAAGGAATCTCCCTTGCAGTGAAGGAGTCACTCCCCTGCTTCAGCAGGCACCTCTTCGCAACGAAGACCGGCTGCGTGGGTCCACTCTCCTGACAAGTTGTGTGGATCCTGCATCATGGGTGGGGGACTGAAGTGGTCCTGACGGTCCTGACATCCTACTGTCCAACTTGGATGGAGGTAAGATTTTGCCTCCCCACGCAAGACAGTATCCTCATGCACGGTGTGTTTTGCAGTTGCCAAGGCTTGTTGGCATCCTTCCATAAAGTTCTTTGTGCACCTTGCAGCTCTGTCCCCTAGCACTATATCCAGCGAACCACAGCTTCGTGAGTGGCTCTCTAGCAGAGTGGCATCCTTTGTTGTCGTGCTGCATGGGCCTCTTTTTGCACCTCCTTTGTCTCCATGCTGTGGGTCTCCTGTGCACGCTTCCTGGTCTTCTGTGGGCTCTCCGAGTTGCTGAGAGCCCCCTCTGACTCTCCCTCCTGGTTAGAGTCCACCAGGTCCCTCCTGGTCGCGGGCAGCGCCATTTTCTGCTAACCGCAAGCTTTGCGTGTGCCAAGGCTTGTTGGCGGAATCCAGCAACGCACACCAGACTACAATCTCCCAACCGGCGTGGGACATCATCTGCACTAATCAGAAACCTGCATCCATCTTCTTGGGTGCAGTACTGACTTTTGTTCTTCACCAGTGGTTCTACTTTTGCACCTTCATCAGTGTTAGCAGGGGCTCCTGTTCTCCCTGGACTCTTCTGTGCTTCTTGGACTTGGCCCCCTTCTTCCACAGGTCTTCAGGCCCAGGAATCTACTGTTGGTGTCTTGCAGTCTCTTCTGGTTCTTGCATAATCTTCTTTCTCGTGGTCTTGTGTGTTCTAGGAAAGTTACTGTGGTTTACTCCTGTTTTCCTGGGCTCTGGGGTGGGTTCTATTACTTACCTTTGGTGTTTTCTAATACTCCCAGTGCCCCTCTACACACCACACTTGCCTAGGTGGGAAACCGACATTCGCATCCCACTTTCTTAGTATATGGTTTGAGTTCCCCTTAGGCCCATTTCTGACTATTGTGATTTTCACTATTTGCACTGTTTTCTAACCGTTTTTGCACCTGATTTTGCATATAGTGTTTATAATTTGTGTATTACTTACCTCCTAAGGGAGTATAGTCTCTATGGTATTTTTGGCATTTGTGTCACCAAAATAAAGTACCTTTATTTTTGTAACACTGAGTATTTTCTTTCATGTGTGTGAGTACTGTGTGACTACAGTGGTATTGCATGAGGTTTGCATGTCTCCTAGATAAGCCTTGGCTGCTCAGCTACAGCTACCTCTCGAGAGCCTTGCTTCTAGACATTGCCTAGATTTCACTAATGTTAGAAATAGGGTCTTTGGTTGTCAGTCAGGTTACCCCCCCTGTTCAAGCAAGGACCCTCACTCTAGTCAGGGTAAATGAGAATCATAGCTAACCCCTGATTACCCCCTTGGTAGCTTGGCAGAGCAGTAGGCTTAACTTCAGAGTGCTAGGTGTAAAGTATTTGTACCAACACACACAGTAACGTAATGAAAACACTACAAAATGACACAACAAAGGTTTAGAAACAGAGAAAATATTTATCTAAACAAAATAAGACCAAAACAACAAAGATCCACAATACAAAGATCAAGTTATCAATTAAAAAGCAAAAAGAGTCTTTATGTAGTTTAAAACACACACTAACACTGTTAGAGTGTAAATGTACCTTGGGTGTGTCAAAAAGAACTCCGCACGGGCGAGTGTGCGTCAAAAAGGGCTTGCGATGCGCCGATTCCACTCACGAGCTGGACCTTGCGTCATTTCTCCTTTCGTCAGGTCGGGGGATGTTGTTCCTTCTCTCCGCAGGAGAGCGATGCGTCGATCCGGTCAGCACTCTCGGGTCCGGGCAGGCCTTCCGTTGTTTTTACACGCCCATCGGTTCTTGCCTCGGAAATCCAGCCACACGATGATTCGAAAACCACGCAGCGCAGGTTGCGATCTCCCAGCCTCCATCAGCGATGCTGCGTGATGTTTCTCCAGCTTCGTGCGTCGAGTCTTCGGTCGCGTTTCCGGTGAGTGTAGATTTTCAGCTGCAGAGCCGGCGGCGCGTCATTTCTTCAGCCACAGATCGGAGTTGCGTTGGTTTTTTTCTCACGCACGGCGTCCTGTGCGTGGATTTCCTCCTCCTAGGCTGCCAGCTTCTCTTTTCAGGGTCCCAGGAACTGGATGGGCACCACAGGGCAGAGTAGGAGTCTCTCCAGGGACTCCAGGTGCTTGCAGAGAGAAGTCTTTGCTGTCCCTGAGACTTAAAACAACAGGAGGCGAGCTCTAAATCAAGCCCTTGGAGAGTTCTTCTCAAGATGGAAGGCACACAACGTCCAGTCTTTGCCCTCTTACTCTGGCAGAAGCAACAACTGCAGGATAGCTCCACAAAGCACAGACAGGGCAGCTCTTCTTCCTCGAGTTTCCAGAAGTGTTCCAACGTCTGTGGTTTTGGGTGCCCTTCTTATACCCAATTTCTCCTTGGAAGTAGGACCTACTTCAAAGTAAAGTCTCTCTTGAATGGGAAATCCTGCCTTGCCCAGGCCAGGCCCCTGACACACACTAGGGGGTTGGAGACTGCATTGTGTGAGGACAGGCACAGTCCTTTCAGGTGTAAGTGACCACTTCTCCCCTCCCTCCTAGCACAGATGGCTCATCAGGATATGCAGGCTACACCCCAGCTCTCTTAATGTCACTGTCTAGTGTGAGGTGCAACCAGCCCAACTGTCAAACTGACCCAGACAGGGAATCCACAAACAGGCTGAGTCAAAGAAATGGTATAAGCAAGAAAATGTCCGCTTTCTAAAAGTGGCATTTTTAAACACACAATCTTAAAATCAACTTTACTAAAAGATGTATTTTTAAATTGTAAGCTCAGATATCCCAAACTCCACATGTCCATCCGCTCCCAAAGGGAATCTACACTTTAATCAGATTTAAAGGTAGCCCCCATGTTAACCTATGAGAGGAACAGGCCTTGCAACAGTGAAAAACTAATTTAGCAATATTTCACTGTCAGGACATATAAAACACATTACTATATGTCCTACCTTAACCATACACTGCACCCTGCCCTTGTGGCTACCTAGGGCCTACATTAGGGGTGTCTGACATGTAAGGGAAGGGAAGGTTTAGGCCTGGCAAGTGGGTACACTTGCCAAGTCGAATTTACAGTTAAAACTGCACACACAGACACTGCAATGGCAGGTCTGAGACATGATTACAGAACTACTTATGTGGGTGGCACAACCAGTGCTGCAGGCCCACTAGTAACATTTGATTTACAGGCCCTGGCACCTCTAGTGCACTTTACTAGGGACTTACTAGTGAATCAAATATGCCAATCGTGGATAAGCCAATTACATACACATTTTGTAAAGGAGCACTTGCACTTTAGCACTGGTTAGCAGTGGTAAAGTGCCCAGAGCAACAAAAACAGTAAAATCAGATTCCGGCACACTTCAACAACCTGGGGAACAGAGGCAAAAAGTTAAGGGAGACCACGCCAAGGATGAACACGTGTCCCCTCCGCCCCCCAGCTGAAAGTGGGGAGCAACTACCCAACCTAACGGGAGTTCTCATCACTAAGGTGGCCAATGAGAGGTCAGCATTCTCTACCCCAGATGGACACTTTCAATTTAAAGTGATGTCATTTGGGATGAAGTATCCCCCTGCCACCTTTCAGAGGTTGGTCAACCAGGTGTTGGCTGGACTGGATGAGTTCAGTGCCGCCTACCTGGATGATATTGCTGTGTTTAGTTCCACATGGGAGGAACACCTGCAACACCTCTGGAGAGTGTTAGAGGCCCGGCAGAAGGCAGGCCTCACTATTAAGGCGAGGAAGTGCCAAATAGGGCAGGGTTCTGTGGTGTACTTAGGACACCAGGTGGGGAGTGGCCAGGTGGCACCCCTACAGCCTAAGATCGATACCATTCTGGCTTGGGAACCTCCCAAGACCCAGACTGAAGTGATAGCCTTTTTAGGTCTCACAGGATACTACAGGAGGTTTGTTAAGGGATATGGTACCATTGTTACCCCCTTAACTGAGTTGACTTTGAAGAAGCAACCCAGGAAAGTGATCTGGACAGAGGCTTGCCAGAACGCTTTTGATGCCCTGAAGGCTTCCATGTGCACAGCACCTGACTTCTCCAAGGAGTTTGTTGTGCAAACCGATGCCTCAGAGCATGGTATTGGAGCAGTACTCTCACAGCTTAAGGAAGAGGGCCTAAATAAACCCGTAGCCTTCATTAGCAGGAGGTTACTATCCAGGGAACATACGTGGAGTGCCATAGAACATGAAGCGTTTGCTGTGGTCTGGGCACTGAAGAAGCTAAGACCCTACTTGTTTGGAACTCACTTCCGAGTTCAGAATGACCACAGGCCCCTCAGATGGTTAATGCAGATGATGGGTGAGAATCCAGAACTGTTTAGGTGGTCCATTTCCCAACAGGGGATGAACTTTATGGTGGAACACCGTCCTGGTACAGAGCATGCCAATGCTGATGGTCTGTCCAGGTTATTCCAAAGGTTTGCCGCTCACGAGTGAATGATTCAGACTAATCTTGACAGTTCAAAGCTGAAATAAAAATCTCTTTCATAGCTGATGTGTCATGCCAAAGTATGACAAGTTCAGAATTCCCTAATAATATTTAAATGGGAGGATGTTAACGTTATGATGTAAAACCTCAAGTCATATGCTTATGACCTTAAACACAACAACGCTTATGGCATAATCGGGGACTAATGTGTAATGAAATCCAGTAGAAGATCATTTTGGCAAACAGGGGAGCCACTGATAAAGTGAGTGTGTCTTAAATATTTTATGGTTTTATAGCAGAGTATTTTAAATAAACGACTGCCACAACTTTTGCAGGATTAACTGATTTGCTGTCCTTGATAATGTGCCAGTGGGATATGCAGACACTGGCATATATTTTACATTATTCCAGAAGTATATTCTAGTTCTGACTGCTGACACATCTGATCAGAGACTTCCTGTCAGATCTATTGTATTCTGGTCATGGATGGTCACATCATGGTGGTCATGGTGTAGTAACTACTCTAGACAGGGTACTGTTCCTATCAGAAAGAAAAGGAGAGCAAAGTGGTGGATGAAACATGAGATGGGGATCACATGGATAGGTTCTTGGTGCCCTCACACATCCCTAAAGATATCATGCTTCTTCATCGCGAGTACTCCTTGTGGGGCTGGTGCTGCAATGCCCCACAGGTCCCTCAAAGGGTTGCTTTAAAGGAGTTCTTTTTGTTCACTGCTGTTTAATGAGAGGTATATGTGTGAGGGTGACCTAAATGTGTGGGGTCGAGTGGTTGTGTATGCACAAGTGAACAGGAATTAAAACTGTCTAAGACACCAAATTCAATTTTAATGCAGTGGATCTCTTGGCAGGATTAAAAACACCTGTGGAACGGGTCAGGGCTACTCGAGGGGTGTGATGTGACCAGGTAGCCACAAATCTCCAAGTGTAGTCAGGTCAGGTGTAATCTGGGTGACATGTTTTGTCCCTTTGAGACCCAAACAGGATCCACGGCACTTCTTCAGGACCTAAGACAAGTGTTACCCTACCCTACACCTAAAATGTGATATGTAAGTCAAAGTGTAGGTGGTCGCCTAGAAAAAAATACCTGGTCTTTTAAACAAAAGTTGTTTGTCCAAACCTATGGATATATCAGATCAGGCTCCATAGGTCAAAATCAGAGGTTAGCGCTCAGCTGCTAAGTGGCTTAAGCACATGGAGCTCAAGCTACCTAACCTCTTCTGCTCGCCTGGATTGAGGTATGGCGTAGTGACATCATGCACTCTTATTATCCCAAAAACATCACAAGGTTGTCCCTTTGTCCCACATGGAGCCACTTAACAGCCTCCTTTTTCCGGCTGACTGGCTAGGAGAAGAGCAATATGTGATCACTATAGAAAGTAAAGATAGCCTGTAAAGCCCTGTTTACTTTTTAGGTCTAGTGTTGATCAAGACCTTTTGATTTTACTAAAATTATATGTATAATGTACTTACTTATAGGGGCTTTCAGCCAACCTTTTTCATTCATTCATCTGTTACTTTGACATTCACATTTTAAATCCTCCCACTATACCATGGGTCAGCTCACTTCAGCTAATGGCTAACTTTACTGTGAGTGATGGGTTTCTGCCCTTGCAGAAGGAGTACATCCACACAAAAAGTAGTTCTATTAACCCCTCGGGTGCCCTAGACGTAACGGTTACGTCCTGGGCAGCACCACTCGGGTGCCCAGGACGTAACCGTTTTGTCCAGACAGGGGCCCATGGGGGAAGCACTAATGCTCCCCCTAGGGGCCTGGCACCCCCCTCCCCTGGGCAGGGATGGAAGGGGAATCGCATCCCCTTTCACCCCGGCCACCCCCGAATCCCCCATGGTGTCTGATTACGTCAGCGCGCGATCATGCACTGACCTCATCAGAGGCTGCCCCCGCCGTGCTGGAAGCTCCTCATCAGAGGCTGCCCCCACTGCGCTGGAAGCTCAACTTCCAGTGTGGTTCGGTGGTGAAATGCAAAAGCATTTCTCCTCCGATCACGTGGAGGGGGCGAGAGAGGCATGAAAGGAGAGGAAAGGCCTTTCCTCTCCTTTCATGTCTCTCTCTGCATTTCTGAAGCCCTATCACGATGCGATCGGGCAGCAGAAATGCTACTAGACACCAGGGAATTTCTTTGTTTGTTTGTTTATGTGATAAGGGGAGCGGCCCCTTGGGGAAGGGCCGCTCTCCAGGGGGGCAATTTATTTTTAGGCCATTTATGCCTCCCTAGGGGCAGATCGGCCTATTATAATTAGGCTGATCTGCCCCCAGTGGGGCAGAAACCGTTAGACACCAGGGATTAAAAAAAAAGGTTTTTTTTGTTTCATGTATGTGGGGAGCGACCCCTTAGGCAAGGGTCGCTCCCTTGGGGGCAAATTTACTTATAGGCCACTTCTGCCCCCCTTGGGGGCAGATAGGCCTATTTTTATTAGGCCAATCTGCCCCCAAGGGGAAACCACTAGACACCAGGGAGTTTTGTTTTTTATGTATGTTTATACATAAGGGGAGTGGCCCCTTGAGCAAGGGCTACTCCCCAGGGGGGCAAAATATTTTTAGCCCTTTTCTGCCCCCCCCGTGGGCAGATCAGCCTATTATAATTAGGCCGATCTGCCCCCAGGGGTGGCAGAAACCCCTAGACACCAGGGATATATACTTTTTTATGTTTACTTTATTTTTTTATGTATGGGGAGCGACCTCATACGCAAGGGTCGCTCCCCTGGGGGGCATATTGTACTTAGGCCATTTCTGACCCCCTTGGGGGCAGATCGGCCTATTTTTATTAGGCCAATCTGCCCCCCGGGGGGGTAGAAACCACTAGACACCAGGGATTTTTTTTTTACAGTTTCACATGAGGGGAGTGACACCATAGGCTGTCCCTCTTGGGGGCAGATCGGCCTATTTTTATTAGGCCAATCTGCCCCCCAGGGTGGTAGAAACCACTAGACACCAGGGATTTTTTTTTTGTCAGTTTCACATGAGGGGAGCGACACCCTAGGCTGTCCCTCTTGGGGGCAGATCGGCCTATTGTAATTAGGCTGATATGCCCCCGGGGGGGGCAGAAAACCCTTGACACCTAGGAATTTCAAAAAATGTATTTTATTTTTTAATTTGTGGTGAGTGACCCCTTAGGCAAATTGTCTTTATGCCATTTCTGCTCCCCTTGGGGGTTGATCGGCCTATTTTTATTAGGCGGATCTGCCCTATTGGGGGCAGAAACCACTAGGCACCAGGGAATTTTTTTTATGCGCCAGTTTCACGCAATGGGAGTGATCCCTTAGGCAAGGTTCGCTCCCCTGGGGGGGAGGGGGGATTTATTTTGGGCCATTTCTGCTCCCTTTGGGGGCAGATCGGCCTTTTTCTATTAGGCCAACTTAGGCACCAGAGGTTGGTGTGTGTTTTGTTTGGGGGGGCAGCCCCTTGGGGAAGGGTCACTCCCATGGAGGGCACATTACTGTTGGCCATATCTGCCACTCCTGGAGACAGATCGGTCTATTTTTGGAAGGCCGATCTGCCCGAAGACCAGGGAAGATTTTTTTTCTAAAATAAGAGGGTGGGGGTATGGCCAAAGTTGTTCTGCCCACCAGTGGGCAGATGGGGCAATAACCCTGGATCCACTCCACGGGGGGAGCGGTAGAAAGCATATTAGATGCCAGGGAATAAAAAAAAAAATAGTGGGGTGGTGGCTACCAAAGAGTATGGGCCTGGTTATGCCCCCACCCCAACTGAAGGGGTAACAGTCTTTCAACTCTCCCCTGAACACTGAAACATCTTACCCCACGGCAAGCAAGAGGACATTTGATTATTTGGGGTTTTGGTCTAACATTTGGGCCATGAGAGCTTGGCTAACTCTCAAAATCGTCCCACTTGGAATGGTGAGGGCTGCACTTTTTGGACTTTGGGACGCTGCCATGTAGAAAAATCCACAAGACCTAGACACATCTGAAAACTAAACATCTGAGTCATTCCAGGGTGGTGTGCTTCACATGCACCCCACACCATTTTCTTACCCACAATGCCCTGCAAACCTCCAACTTTGCTGGAAATCACACATTTTTCCCACATTTTTGTGATGGAACCTTCTGGAATCTGCAGGAATCCACAAAATTCCTACCACCCAGCATTGTCTCATCTATACCGATAAAAATTCTGCTGCACTTGTTAGCCTACAAATGTTTTTTTTCAAACTGCCCTTTTGGAGCCGCTTTGGTTCCCCCTCAATTTCGACATGTTTTTGGCTCTTCCCTGTCACAGGCACTTGGCCCACCTACACAAGTGAGGTATCATACTGGGAGACTGAGGGGAACGTTGGGTGGTAGGAAATTTGTCCCAGTGCGGTGATCACACACAGAAATGTGGGAAAAATGTGATTTTTTTGTTTTTTAGCTAAATTTGAGGTTTGCTGAGTATTCTGGGTACAAAAACATTGGGGGATCCACGCAAGTCACACCTCCCTGGACTCCCTTGGGTGTTTAGTTTCCAGAAATGTCTGGGTTTGGTAGGTTTCCCTAGATGGCTGCTGTGCCGAGGACCAAAATCGCAGGTGCCCCTCCACCCCAGCAAAAACAGGTAGTTCTGTATTTGATTATTTTAATGTGTCCAAATTGTGTTTTGGGGCATTTTCTTTTGTGGGCACTAGGCCTACCCTCACAAGTGAGGTACCATTTTTATTGGGAGACTTTGGGGAACGCTGGGTGGAAGGAAATTTGTGGCATCTCTCAGATTCCAGAAGTTTCTGTCACCAAAATGTGAGGAGAAAGGTTTTTTTGGCCAAATTTTTAAGTTTGAAAAGGATTCTGGGTAACAGAACCTGGTGAAAGCCCCACAATTCACCCCATCTTGGATTACCCTAGGTGTCTACTTTTCAAAAATGCGCAAGTTTGGTAGGTTTCCCGTGGTACCTGCTGACCTAGAGGCCAAAATTTACAGCTAGGCACTTTGCAAAAAACACATCAGATTTCAATGTAAAAATGTAATGTGTCCATGTTGGGTTTCCTGTCGCGAGCATTAGACCTACTCACGCAAGGTAGGTACCATTTTTATCAGGAGACTTGGGGGAAAACAGAATAGCAAAACAAGTGTTATTGCCCCTTGTCTTTCTCTACATTTTGTCCTTCCAAGTGTAAGACAACGTGCAAAAAAGATGTCTATTTTAGAAATGTCCTGTAATTCACATGCTAGTATGGGCACCTCAGAATTCAGAGATGTGCAAATAACCACTGCTTCTCAACACCTTATCTTGTGCCTATTTTGAAAATACAAAGGTTTTCTTGATACCTATTTTTCACTCGCTATATTTCAGCAAATGATTTGCTGTATACCCTGTACAGAATGAAAACCCATTGCAAGGTGCAGCTCACTTATTGGCTCCGGGTACCTAGGGTTCTTGATGAACCTACAAGCCCTAAATATCCCCGCAACCAGAAGAGTCCAGCAGACGTAATGGTATATCGCTTTCAAAAATCTGACATTGCAGGAAAAAGTTACAGAGTAAAACGTTGAGAAAAATTGCTGTTTTTTTATCTCAATTTCAATATTTTTTAATTTCAGCTGTTATTTTCTGTAGGAAAACCTTGTAGAATCTACACAAATTACCCCTTGCTGAATTCTGAATTTTGTCTACTTTTCAGAAATGTTCAGCTGTCTGGGATCCAGCTTTGGTTTCACACCCATTTCTGTCACTAACTGGAAGGAGGCTGAAAGCACAAAAGATAGTAAAAATGGGGTATGTCCCAGTAAAATGCCACAATTTTGTTGAAAAATGTGGTTTTCTGTTTCAAGTCTGCATGTTTCTGAAAGCTGGAAAGCTGGCGCTTTTAGCTGGTGATTTTAGCACAGCAAACCCTTTGTTGATGCCATTTTCAGGGAGAAAACCACAAGCCTTCTTCTGCAGCCCTTTTTTCCCCATTCAAAAAAAACAACGAAATTTTCACTGTATTTTGGCTAATTTCTGGTCTCCTTCAGGGGAACCCACAAAGTCTGGGTACCTCTAGAATCCCTGGGATGTTGGAAAAAAAGGACGCAAATTCGGCGTGGGTAACTTATGTGGACAAAAAGTTATGAGGGCCTAAGTGCGAACTGCCCCAAATAGCCAAAAAAAAGGCCTGACACCTGAGCGGAAAAGGCCTGGCAGCGAAGGGGCTAACTAATGTGAGCTTTTTGAGGCCACCATTTTTTCTTTTAGCCAATGCTTTTTAGTTCTGAAGTTAGTCATAACATTGTTTTTACTAGAATTATTTGTTTAGTATACTTATAGGGGCTTTCAGCCAGCCCTCTTCATCCATCGGTCTGTTATTGTGTAAAACAATTTTCTTCTGCCCATTACAGCATGGGGCAGTGGTTCAGTCCACTTCAACCATTGACTAATTTCATTGTTGCCAGAGGTGATTATGGCAATGCATGCTTTCTCAAACAAAGGAAATAATTTTGCTTTTAGCCAGTATCTTTTTTTTTTTAGGTCTCGCCTACTAGACAGTGCATGTGCTGTCTGTTGTGAGATGTTTTACTTACAGTGGAGCTTAGAGCTCAACCATTTTTTATCATTAGTTGGCTTCATTGTTACTCTCATTTACCTGCTTGTTATTTGTTAGCATGTGTTGGTTGACTTTCCTTCCTCATTCTGTGTTTGTTCCTTCGCTTGAGCATGGGCGCATTACCGTGCCCTTACACTGCTTGCTTTTTCAGGTGCTACTTTTTTCATCGTATTTAATCACTCTACAAGATACATGAGGTTTTCAGCTGTCTCATTAGTGTGCTTCTCTTCCCTCTCCGCATTGCTCTCTCACTCATGTGCTTCTCTCCTGCTTCACTTTGATGTACTTCCCAACCCCACCCATATTGTTTTCTTGCCTGTGGGCTTTTACCTCCTCCCATTTCCAAATGCTCACTCTCTCACCGATTTGATTTTCTCCTCCATGCACTACTGCCCATCCTCCATGTTGCTTCTGTTCAGCCCCCACAGGCTCACCTTGTTGTTTTTGTGCCCCCACCTCATTCGTGCTGTCTCCACCCCCTGCTTTGCCCTATGTTGGTTCCACATCCTCTATACCTGTGTTGCTTCCCCCATTCGCTTTTCACAAACATGCTTTTGCACTTTGATTTTTGTTTTCCGTTAAACTGAGTTGGAAAAGAAAAAAACCGGAAACGTCATTTTTTTTAGGCATGCGTGTGCATGGTGTGCGTACATCCAAAATGGTGCAGTACTTTTTTTAATTTTTATTTAGCCACGCTGCACAGCATCGAGGAAGCTGTACAGGATAGCTGAAAGCAATTGAGAAAGCCAATAAGTCCCAAAGGCAAGGCATATTGGCTTGACCAATGCTTATTCACATTAATGATGGTCCTGCTTCTTCCCCAGCAACGTTTTGCAAAAACCATGCCATAGCAAAGTAAGCATTCACAAGACCAAAATGCTGGTAGTCAACGCCAGATCTGCTGGCTTTATCAGAGCCTTGCTTTTTAAACTGAGGAGGGCCTGGCAGCTTCCCAAACAATATTTTTTTGCAAAAAACATGATAAAAACAAAACTAGCTTTGACAAAGTCAAAAAGCTGGCAGCCAACCCCAGACCTATTTGTTTTGCAAGCGCCAAGCCCCTAACTGATGTTCACGATTCTGTTTAGTTCTGCATTACCTTCTGAATGAGACCAGCCCTTCTCACATTTTGCGGAATGACAGTGTTATTTTCTTAAAGTCATTTGTACTAACGTTGTGCTCCTTTTAGTTCATTTTGTGTGCTTCCTGTTTTGAATAGCTCAGTAAGCTTATCTAGGTCTCTGATCGCTTCAGTAGATCTGGTGGCCGCGTAACACCCAGTACAGCGTGCACCTAACTTAATGCTGTCTCACTGGTGGCGGTGACGGCATCAGGCCTCCAGTTTGTCATCACCATATGCAGGAGCGTGTGGTAATCCTCGCCGATAGAAGAATTATATAATTGGCATCACAAAGAAATCACATCATCTTTAAAAATAAAATATCGGAGCCATCTCGGCTGCCTCAGTGAATGAAGTTCAGTAAATCTGTGCATACAATGGCGCCCTCCAGTGGTTGTAAGGTGAATAATATTGTTTTATGGAAACTACAGGTGTTCAAAATAAGATTTTCGTTTCGAGAAAAAAGGGACCGGTTTTTCCTGCTCACCTGTAGAGAAGCCATCAGCTGCGAGATAGTTGTGAGTACGCTCTTTTCGGTGAATGCCGAGAAATGTTTGTAATCGAGTAACAGAAAAAGGGTAGACATCTCCTATCTAGGCTTTGGAATGAACTTGGACCTCTATTACTAGAGGTGGCCTCCGAAACCAGGTGAAAACTGCCAGGGCCGGCTTTAGCGGGGTACCTACCGCTTGTGGTACAGCACTGGGCGCGGACCCGCAGGGTGGGCGCTGACCTCAGGGGAGGGCCCTGTGTTTAGTAACAACTTACAATTTAAAAAGCCTGCTGCAGAGTTACTTGTGCATCCAGCTATCAGGCAACAACACATAACTCTAGTGATTAATGTCCCTGCTAGAGAGAGAGATCGGAGTTTTGTCTTGTGGCAGTTTTGATTCGCCATAAAATAGCGCAGGGTTAATATGCCTTCTGCAAAGAAAAGATATGCATTTTATGTGGACAGCTGAGTGGCTTAGTAAAACCAGTTTTTACCACCTCTTTAAAACAAATGAAGTGTATGCGAGAAAGGTGGAGAGATGAGGGACACATTTTCTGGGTGATGGTGAGGGAACACAAAGAGGAGGTCATGGGATGGGGGTGCCAATAAAGATTGTCACAGTGCTAAAGCCAGCCCTGCAGACTGCCAGGTCCCAAGATTTTTTTTCGCAGACCTGGCCCCAGGATTCTACTTCCGGGAGGGGCATGGGAAATCATTCGCAATGCAAGTCTGGCTCATTTTGTGAAAACCTTATTTCGAAGTCAGATTTTTTCCCCTATTTGAGAGAAAAGAAATTCAATTTCCTGTACCAATGAACACCTATGGAATTTCCGCCCGCAACTTAATTTTTGACAGATTTATCCCAACAATAAGGTGGCATAGAAAAAATTGTCACTACGGCAATATTGTAAAAAAGCCAAATATCTTTGCAAATTTCAAAAGGGAGACATATGGACTGTGTAAATTTGTTGGGCCTAGGCCTACATGTTTAGGAACTCAAGATAAAGACACTACTCCGGTGGGTGGTAACTGCCTTGGGGATGTGTGCCAAGTCCCTTTTTTAGCAGGGTCACTTGACTGGTGATGCTTGAGTGGATGGGTGAGGGTTGGGTGTTAGCACGGCTCCTAGGGAGGGGCTGCATCATTACGTGTCCAGCAAGACAGTACACCCCTCCAAAATTCCAAACATAAAGACATGTCAAAATTGTGGGAAACAAAATACACTGGATACTACTTGATCCATCAATCTCTAGTGTCAATCAATAAGACAGCAGTGAGTACACGTACTGATAATGCTGGCTACCCAAGGATATTTCCGCTCGCCTCCATAATTTACCCTGAGTGGTTCAGAACATGAACACTGGCTTGGAGACATCAGGGACATTCTGGCAACATACTGGGTGGAATCATGCCTATAGTCTGGAGTGACTAGGAGTCAGAACCACGAATGCTGGAACCACGCATGCCTAAACAATGCGGGCGGAACAAAGACGGCGTTACCACGAATGCCTTTACCACGAATGCCTTAACAACGATTTTTCCTTGTAAAGGCATTCCTGGTAAAGGCATGCGTGGAACCGCATGCGTGGTTCCAGCATGCGACACCCCCGACCCCACCACCCCTAAAAAAAATCCTACCACTACCCTGACCCCCACCCCTAAAACTTAAACTATCCCGCCCCTAAAACTACCGCGAACCTCCACCCCCCCAAAAATTACAAATTCCCTGACCCCCTCCCCACCACTAAAAATACCCGACCCCCCACCCTGCCCCTAAAACTACCACAACCCCAACCCCTGCCCCTCAAAAACTAAAATTACCCCAACCCCCACCCTGCCCCTAAAACTACTGCGATCCCCCACCCTCTAAAACCTAAACAATCCCTACCCCCCACCCTGCCCCTAAAAACATCCCAATCCCGCACCCGCCCCTAAAATTACAGCAACCCCCACCCTCTATAACCTAAACTACTCCGACCCCCCACCCCTAAAAACTAAAAATACCCTGACCCCCACCCCTAAAACTACCATGACCCCCCACCTCCCTAAAACCTTAACTACCCTAACCCCACTCCTAAAAACTAAAAATACCCCAATCCCACCACCCACCCCTAAAATTACAGCGACCCCCCTCATCCCCCAAAACCTAACTACCCTGACCCCCCCACCCCGTCCCTAAAACTACCACGACCCCCTCACCTCTGCCCCTAAAACTACCACAACCCCCCACATCCCCAAACCCTAAACCACCCTGATCCCCTCCCCACCCCTTCCCCTAAAACCAAAAAATACTCTGACCCCCCCACCCTGCCCCCAAAACGGCCTCAGCCCCACTTACCTGATCGCTCCTCCGACAAAGCTGACTCCCTTCTTTTGTGCCTTAACTACGCATGTGCGTTGTTCAGCACATGTGTGGTTAAGGCACAGAACAACAAAGTCGTGGTTGCTGAAAGCGTTGTTCCTCTTTGGTTGTTCATGACTTCGTTTTTCCGGAGTCGTGGTTGGGGATGTTTCCCGTCTGGAGTTGGTCCCATCTACTGATGCTGAGGATGATTCGTGGTTGGTGTCAATAGTTAAAAAAAAAAACTGGTGCGTAGGAGCGTTGTCTAAGTTCAGGTTGTGATGACTTGCCTTGATGGTTGCATGCCTTCCTTCTTGGGATGTTGACAACAGGGAGTGATGGTGGCCAGTTGTTTCCATTCTTTTGTGTGGAGGCATCTTTTGAGAAGAAAAAAGGGACCAAATAAGTTAGATTAATTTCTGTTAATAAGCATTTATGTGCAACCCCCGCCAGACCACAGCGAAGCCTCCCAAGCTGTGAGCGGTCTGCCAATCTAGAACACTATCAACAGCAAACTCTAAGAGAATCTTACAGTTGCTATGATACAACACATCTCCCCCCTTTAATTTGATACAGAAACTAATACCCCAAAAATGTTGTAAATACACTACTAACAAAACATGTAGTATAATTTGTCATTAACATACAGCAGAACAAAATACTAGAAAAATTCATGTAATATTACACAGTGGTATATTCATGGGGACACCAAGATCGTACAACTAATCACACACATAATCTCGCATCCAAAGCGGTCTAGATGACTCCTGGTTGCTCCTTCTCACACTGTAATCCACACCCCTCCATCTCTTCACATTCCTAGACTTACATTCAAGATCATTGCAACGAGTCAATCTCTGTACATTCCACTTTTTCCCATCACTCAACCACACTTTATTGCCCATCACCTCCTTACCCTGCTTCAGCTTAGACCACTTTGACAAACCCTTCCTTTGGCTGTTCAACAAAAACGACCTTACCCAGTCCCCACTTTTGTACTTATGACCTACGTTCTACACAGCGTCATTGTGCCTCTTAACATACTTACTTTGATATTTCGCCACCTTCACCTCAAGGTCCTCTCTCTTCATCGTCCTGATACCAGACTTATTCATCCATGCAGGAGTTAATTTCATCCCTGCCACCCTTCCCTCCAATAGGCAAAAGGGAGTCTCCCCAGTAACAGAGTGAGGAGTATTACGATAGTTCCAAATCATCTCCTTGACAGCCCTCCTACAATCATAACCTTGTTCATCAGCCAACTGCACACATTCCTTCAGCACTCTTTATAAATCTTTTTACAAGACCATTCTTTCTGGGATTATACACTGCAGTAGTATAATGTCTCACACCACAACCCTTCAAATACCTCCTAAACTGTTCAGCCACAAATTGTGGTCCATTATCCGTAACCACACACTCAGGATAACCTTCTCTGTGAAACACCTCTTCACAAAAATCAATCATGTTATTAGCCTTTACTTCCTTCATAAAAGCTACCTCTGGCCATTTAGAGAAATAATCCACCAAAACTACAGCATACTTGCTTTCAATCCCTTTAGATACAAATGGACCGCAAATATCCATTGCTACTCTTTGCCAGGGTTTTTCCGGCAATTTAGTACACGAAATGGGCGAATCCCCCAGAACGTGGGATTTGTCACAACACATGCATGCAACACAATTTCAAACACATCTCTCTATCTCCTTATCCACACCTGGCCACCAAAAGTCCACACACGCTCTCCTTTTCATTCCCGACATTCCACCATGACCTTCATGCAATAGACACAACAATTTATTTCTCAAATTCAAAGGCACCACTAACCTCTCCCCTCTCCTCAAAACTCCATCAATTACTGATAATGCGAGCCAAATCCTATCACACGCACCAAATTTACCTTCTCACTCACTTTATGCTCACCCGACAAATGATCACGAACCATACTCAAAACCTCATCATCCTTTAAAGACTGCATCCATTCCTCCATCTTAATGGTACCTCCACTTGACTCATCTACGCTGGCAACTAACCATTCTTAACCATCCCGTCTTTCGGCATCATTCATATTGTTTTTCAACGGCATACGTGACAAACAGTCCGCATGCCTGTTGACAACACCCGGTACATACACAAGGTTAAAATCATGTTCCTGCAACTGGTAAAGCCATTTGGCTATTCTTGGCATAGCTTTACCAGCTCATTTGGTAGTAAGTATGTCTATTAGTGGTTTATGGTCAGTTCTCATTTCAAATTGGTTGCCCCACACATATATTTTGAAATACTTAACACCCCACCAACATGCTAGGGCTTCCTTCTCAATTACGGAGTATGTTGTTTCTGCTCCTCTGAGAGTTCGTGATGCAAATGCCACTACCCTTTCCCGGGCCATTTCCCGGTTCTTTTGCATAAGAACTGCCCCTAAACCATGTGCGCTAACATCTATGGCTATTATCGTTCGATCACAGGGATCAAATGGTTTCAGTGCCACTGAATTTACAATCTCAATTTTTATAAAGTCAAAAGTTTCCTGACACTCTTCTGACCAAACAAACTTAACCTTAGATTTCATGAGATGTCTTAAAACATGAACTTTTTCATCAAATTGTCGAACACATTTTGAATAGTACTCAGCCAGACCCAGGAAACAACGTAACTGTTCTTTGTCAGTAGGCGGCGGTGCTTTTTCAATAGCCTCCAATAGACTTATTTTGGGCTTAACTCCTTCTCCCGATAAGGTGTGTCCTAAGTAATCTATTTGCTTCACCCCAAATTTACACTTATCAACACTAATGGTGAGACCAGCTTTTTGTAATTTTTGCAATACATCAAACAGAACAGCGTTATGGTCCTCAACATTCGTACCTCAAACTAAAATGGCATCTTGGAATACCGCAGCCTTTTCAATGCCCATCAAAATATTATTCATTACTCTCTGAAAAATAGAAAAGGCTGACGCCAATCCACATGGCATCCTCACACATTGAAACATCACCTCAGGAGTTATAAATTACGTGAAATGTTTAGAGTCTGGATGCAAACGAATCTGATGGTATGCATTTGACAAGTTTATAGAAGAGAAATAATTTGCATCTTTAACCGAGGACAACAATTCATTGTTATGCGGCAAAGGATGCCAGTCCACCCAAATACATTTGTTAAGATTTCTCAAATCAATGCACATAACGCAACTTTCCATTCGGTTTATGTGCCAAAACGATGGGACAAAGCGGTTCCGATGATTCAATAGGGTCAATCACATTGGCATCACATAGTCTCTTTAACTCATCTTTTAACTGCGATCTCAATGCAAATGGTACAGTTCTTACTTTATGCACCTTGGGTGTAGATCCTGACTTCACGACAATACGATATTCAAATTTTCTCTAGCACCCCAAAGTATTAAAAAACAGATTAGGAAACTTTGCACGCCACTTATATTTCTTCACATCCGCAATTAACAACACTTGATCAGGATGATTGGGATTCAAAACAATGTTCAACGCTTTTTGTTCACTCCACCCTAGAAGTGCCTTTCCTTGCTTTACTACGTACACGCAGGCATCAGTGCGCCTTTCCTTGAACGTAAGACAACACTCAAAATACACAATCAACAGTAATTTGGCACCACAATAACCCACAGGTTCAATATCTGGCGACAACTTTTCACCAAAGCCTAACTCCATCCATGTTTGTTCATTTATGATAGTATACGGTGAGCATGAATCAGCCCAAATTTCCACCTTTTTATCATCCATCTTCACTCGACACTTTGGCAGAGCATACCTTTTTCCAATTGCACTCACAGCATCATCTATCGTTAACACCTCAATTCTTTCCTCTCCCTCCTCCTCCTCTGAATGCTCATTACTACACACTTTGTTGACATTCACCAATTATTTCTGAGCATGACTTGGTCATCGTTCTGCCTTGCACACCCGTGAAAAATGCCCCACCTTTTTACAATTGTAGCACTTTGCTAATACTGCAGGACACTTGCTCGCCTCAGCTGTGTGAATGATGCTTCCGCATCTATAACACTCCCTTTTTTCTTTCCTCACAGGTCCTCCCTTCTTTACTTTAGATACTGCATTCACCTCTTTAAACGCATTGTCTCCACTGCTCTGATTAAAATTGAGCTCAGTTAAATACTTCAATGTATTTTCTATACGTCTTGCTATGTTAATAGTCTTTTGGAAAGAGGGATCTTTCATTTCTAAAAAACGTTCCTGAATTTTGCTATTGTTAGTACTAATTATAAATTGATCCCTTATCAATTCTTCTTGCAAATCCCGAAACTTGCAAGAAACAGCCAAAGTCCTCAATTCAGAAACATATTGTTCTACCTTTTCTCCTAGAGCCTGACATCTGGAAAAAAATGTGTCTTTCCACAACCACGCTAACTTTCTTACCGTAGTTATCCTCCAAGGCCTTCATAGCCTCACTATACTCATCCCCATTAGTGTTATCTGATACAGAATCATCATCACCCTCGCCCTCAACATTTGAAGAGGCACACCGATTAGTTTTAGGTGATGTTTTTAAAACTCTTCTACCCTCAACACCCAGATTGTGCCTTAAAATCGCCAACTTCCTCGAAGAATCAAAGGTATGTCCACCAATCACCTCAAGATAAGTTTCAAAGGCCTCATGCCAATCCTCCCAAACCATACATGGCATGCCAGGGCTTTGCAAAAATTTCGCTGGTGCTAAAATGGAAGATAAATCCATTATAATAAATAAGATTGCAGAGCTAGCCTAACACTCTGAATAATGATGCAACTACCACACTTTCAACAATCTGAGCACTAGAAAATAACAAAAAAAAAAACGAAAACAAAAAAAGTAGTCACCGTTGTCTACGCCGCATTCACAGTTTCATATAGTACCTTACAATGTATAAGAGTTAAACCAATGTCTTCTTCAATACAAAATTATTGATTAAAACAATAAACTAAAATAAACAAAGTAGACACCATTGTCTTCATCGCCTTCACAACATCTGCAAATAGTCTCACAGTGCGTAAAAGTTAAAGCAACAAATGCAGTCCAGTCGTTGTTGATCCTTTTGTTGACGCTGTTTCACCCTGAAATAAAAATGTTCGACCAGGTTTAAATGCAACCTGCTCGCATTAACTAAAATTTTGACGTGCCCAGCGTCCCGACACGCCTCACGTCTACTTCTGCGGAGATCAAAGCGGCAACAATGCTTGCCAGCCAATTATCGATTGCCAGGCGCTTCCAGTAGCGTCTCCGTCACCATGGCAACCACGCTCTGGCTTGCCGTAGCGTGTATGACGTACACGTCGTCGTCGCGCACACAATCGTACAGCTGCTCGCCTTCGCTCCGAGATTCTATCCAAACGGTGAGGCTCTCACACGTTGTTTATTTTTGTATTCAAAATAGTTCGTTTGTGCTCACCGAAAGCATTAGAGCACCAACAACGATAATAAAGAAAACACTCACCACAAAATCTTTTAAAGCGTAAGTTCACTCATATTAAATCCCAAACGGGTGCTATTTTGTTCTTCACGTATCCTCAACGCCACAGTACCTTCCCAGTTTATTGAAATCTGGCACTGGAGCCTCACATCACCAAGTTGATATCGCTGTAGATCTACCAACATTCATCTGCATATTCTTCTAGATATGTGCTGTTTTTTTTCTCTTTTTTTCTTCTATTAAATCTTCAACCGTTTTGTTTCCTTCCGTTAAATCTTCATCCGACAGGGGTTAAACACTAGTGTCACCTTATCTTAACAGCAGAGCTTAAATTAACTGGATCCCACCCTCGTCGCCACTTTTGTGAAGAAAAAGGGGCCCAATAAGTTAGATTAATTTCTTTTAATAAGCATATATGTGCAACCCCTGCCAGACCACAGCGAAGGCTCCCAAGCTGTGAGCGGTCTGCCAATCTAGAACACTATCAACACCAAACTCTAAGAGAATCTTACAGTTGCTATGATACAACAGCATCTCCATCCTTGAGCCTGGATGTTTTGGGTTGCTGAGCTGTCGGTGACTGTGTGTGGAAGGATTCGCTGGGAAGCGTGGAGCAGAAACTCTGTTTGCTTGCACTTGCAGCTTACTGTCGGTTCTCACGCTGTGCTATCTCCAGGTCGTCCCTGTTTCACCTTGATGCCTTGCTGCTTGTGTTTCTAGATGTGCTCCGTCAGCAGCTCAAGTCTTCTTGAGTGTGCCTTTCAGTCCTGGCCTCGCTTTAGCTTCCCTTCTGGGCTTGGTAGATCATCAGGTTTCCCAGTGTGAAATGGCAGGTCACACTTCTGTCTTATCTTCCTTCTTAGTGCATCAGCCTGCACCTTCTTTCCAATGAGGCAGTTGAGACTTCTCAGTATGAGTCTCTTCTTCTGGGTGCAGCGCCATGTACTCTCTTTGGGACAGACCAACAGGGCCTCTCAGTGGTTGACTGTCTCTATTCCATGTATGCAAGACTTCTAGTTGTTTGAGTCTTCTCTCCTTCTTCTTGAGTGTGATGTAGCATCTGGCCATACGTCTCGCATTCCCTCTTCAGGTACCTTCCTGGAGCTCCTACTCCAGAGGTTAATAAATGTAGCTGAACCTCTGCTTCAAAGGTCTACCAACTGCCTGTGACCCTTTTCTTCTCTGGGTCAGTGTGGTGTCATGTCACAATTCACACATTCCCTCCTCAAGAACCTTCTTGAACCTCCTACTTCAGGGTGTTCCCTCTTCTGGGACCTTCTTCCACAGGCAGTTGGGAGCTGTGATTCTGATCCACTCTCTGGTCCAGCCTTGCTTTCCTTGATCTTTCTTCTGTCTGGGGTTGTGTCCATGTTGCTGGCTTGGAAAACCAGTGTAGTGCCTCTGGGGTTTTGTCTTTTAGGGGGTGGCACTCGGTGGGTTGTAACTAGTGATCCAGGTTCCCTCCTGGGATGCTTTCACTTCTCTGTCATGTGGAAGAAGATTCAAAATGCTTTCCTTCCTTTTGCTACTCAACTTTTTCCAGGCATGGCATGCGGGCCATGCAGGTAATTCCACCAATCAGTGCCTGTGTGCCCTTTGACAGCTCGCTGCTTGCACTACAGGCATGAGTGTTATTTTCTAACCACGACCTAGCTGGGCCATCCTGCACTCCTCTTATTCTCCTTGGGTGCCCACTGACCGCTGGTTGGGCCTCTTGCCTTGAAAACTCTGGCAGTGGCCTCTTTAGCATACCTGTGCCCCTCTGTACTACTGGGCTTTGTGTCAGTGCTGAGCCAGCCTCAGCAGGGGCTGCGTGCCTGGTTTATGCTCTCTCTGACAATCATCTGCTGAGTCCTTTTGTTCCTTGGGGTGTTTTGCTTTGGCAGAGTGACTTCTGTGCTCAAACCCAAACCCTCTAGCTGTTACTTGTTTATTCTCTCATGCCACCTTCTAGGGAACTGTGCTGATTTCCGTTGGTAGAGGAGACTTGAGAGCCACTGCTTTAGTCCAAATCTCAGCCTGGCGTTTCTTCCCCAGCAGGACTGTCAGTTAAGGCTTTTCATCCCACAGTTACACTGCCCTTGCTGACAGTATGGATTGGTGCTTTTGACTAGGGAGCTGGTGCAATACCACTGTTCACCAGTGGGGCCAGCAACCCAAACCGTTTTGACCGCTCCGGCCCTGCCACAAGGCTGTCTTGTAGCTGGGGCACAATGGTGCAGGGTTGGAGCGTGCTTTATCTTTTTGCTTCAGGTGAGTCAGGTGATGTGGTGTTGGGGTGCCTCTTTTGGATCTAAACCACCTTGCCCTTTAATGCCCACCTCTTTTGTCCGCCTCTTCCAGTGTTGTAAGAGGCTGGCCTGGTTTGTAATGGGTACCTTGGGTACTTACACCAGGTCCGGTTATCCCTTATTAGTGAACTGTAGTAGTGTTCTAGCAGCTTAGGCTGATAGAGGTAGCTATAGGAGAGCAGCTTAGGCTGAACTAGGAGACATGCAAAGCTCCTGCAATACCACTTATAGTCACACAGTACTTATACACAAGTAAAAACAATACTCAGTGTTACCAAAAATAAAGGCAGATTATTTGGGTGGCACAGTACCAAAAATATCTTAGAAGCAATACTCCTTCTGGAGGTAAGTATTATACACAATATATACACTAGACACCAAAATAAGGTACGTAATTAGACATAGAATAGTACAAACAATAGGAAATGCTATAGAATGCAATGTGATAAAATAGTTCTAGGGGCAACAGATACTGAGAAAGTGGAATGCGAATCCCAAATTCCCCCCTAAACAATTGTAGTGTGTGCAGAATCGCTGGGAGAGTTGAGAACACAGTAAAGGTGAGTAAATTAAACCACCCAGAGCCCTGAAAAGCAGGAGTAAAGTACTGCAAGTTTCCTTAGGACACACTACAAGTCGTGATTAGAGTTAATGTGAGAACCAAGCAAGACTGCAAATAACAAATTGTGGATTCCTGGACCTGAAGACCTGCAAAGGAAGGAGACCAAGTCCAGAAGTCGAAAGAAGTTCTAGGAAGGACAGGAGCCCCTGCCAACCCAGAAGAGGGTGCAAAAGAAGAGTCCCCCGTTGTACGAAGACTGCAGAAATGCACCCTAGGAAGATGTCAGCGGGTTCCTGCTGGATGCACTGGATGTCCCACGGAGAGATGTTGGATGCAGGTGAGTTTTGTCACTGGATTCCTCCAACAAGCCTTGGTTCCGGCAAAGTTGTGTTTTGTGTCAAGTAGGTGCTATCTGGACCCAGGAGGGACCTGGGGGCCTCAACTATATGTGAGGAGGAAGAGGGGGCATTCAGCACTTCATAGAGCCCACAGAGCACTTCATAGAGCCCTCAGAGCACCAGATAGCACCCATGAGAGTCCCAGGACATGGGGACAAAGGAGGTGCAAAATGTGGTTGGTGCAGCACTACAAAGGAAGGTCCCACGGCACCGCACCGGAGAACAACTCAGCGAGTTGAGCATCACAGGATAGAGTTCTGGGGACCTGGGCCAGGCTGTTCCATGAAGGAATTTTGCAAATAGTGCACAGAGGCCTCAGGAGGGTAAGAGGATGCTGTGCAGAGGGGTACTGTCGTTCTCGGGAAAGGCAAGAATTTACCTCCTCCAAATTGGGACAGCAGGACCTCAGGACAGTCTGTGTCGATGGGGTCCACCCTCTGTGTTCTAAGGAGCGCGCTCATCGCCAGGAGAGGAGTCCAAGAGAACCAGTCATTGACTTAGAAGGTGCCTGCTTCAGCAGGGGAGTGACTCCGTCACCCCACGGGAGATTTCTTCAGTTCTTCTGGTACAGGGTGAAGACAGGGAGTCCTCGAAGCATGCACACCGTGGAAACTGTTGCAGTTGCTGGCTGGAGCTGAAGTTACAGAGGAAACATATCCCTTCTGAATACTTAGTTGCTGTTACAGCGGTTCCTGGAGCAGTCTGAGGTTTATCTGAGGTCAGATGATGAAGTAGTAGTTGCAGCGGCTTCTTCTGGACACTTGCAAGTAGAATCTTCAGAGAACCCACAGGAGTGACCCTAAATAGCTCTTAGAGGGGGAATGGCTACCTTCTCGGGTATGGACCTATCAGGAGGGGTCTCTGACGTCACCTGATGGCACTGGACACTCAGAGGCCTCCAGAGTGTCCCCACACCTTGGAAAACAAGATGGCTGAAGTCTGGGACACACAGGAGGAGCTCTGGCCACCACCCCAGGGGTGGTCATGGACAGGGGAGTGGTCACTCCCCTTTCCTTTGTCCAGTTTCACACCAGAGTAGGGACAAGGGGTCCCTGAACTGGTGTAGACTGGCTTATACAATGAGGGCACTATCTGTGCCCTTCAAAGCATTTCCAGAGGCTGGAGGAGGCTACCCCTCCCAGCCTGTAAGACCTATTTCCAAAGGGAGAGGGTGTAACGCACTGCTCCCAAAGGAAATGCTTTGTTCTGCCTTCCTGGGACTGAGCTGCTCAGACCCCAGGAGGGCAGAACCCTTCCTGTGAGGTGGCAGCAGCTGTAGCTGCATTGCAAGCCTCAGAGAGCTGTTTTGGCAGTACTGGGGGTCCACGGTGGAGCCCCCAGGATGCATGGAATTGGCCCCCCAATGCCAGAATTGGAATAGCGGACAATCCCATGATCTTAGACACCTTACTTGGCCATATTCTGGGTTACCATTGTGAAGCTACATATAGGTATTGACCTATATGTAGTGCACCCGTGTAATGGCGTCCCCGCACTCACAAAGTTCTGGGAATTTGCCCTATGTGGGGGCACCTTTGCTAGTGCAAGGGTGCCCTCACACTTAGTAACTTTTCACCTATGCTTCATTAAATGAAGATTAGACATATAAGTGACTTCTAAGTTACTTAAGTGTAGTGAAAATGGCTGTGAAATAGTGTGTGCACTATTTCATTCAGGCTGCAATGGGAGTCCTGTAAAAGGGTTTGTCTGAGCTTCTTATGGGTGGCAAAAGAAATGCTGCAGCCCATACAGATCTCCTGGAACCCCAGTGCCCTGGGTATCTATGTACCATATACTAGGAACTTATAAAGGGGGTCCAGTGTGCCCATTGAAATTGGTAAATGAAGTCACTAGCCTATAGTGACAAATTTAAAAGCAGAGAGAGCATAAGCACTGAGGTTCTAATTAGCAGAGCCTCAGTGACACAGTTAGGCACTACTGACAACACACACACTAGGCCACAAACTATGAGCACTGGAGTCCTGGCTAGCAGGATCCCAGTGAGACAGGCAAAACACACTGACACATAGGTTTTTATCTATGAGCACTGGGGTCCTGGCTAACAGGATCCCGGTGACACAGTAAAAACACACTGACACACACTCACAAACAGGCCAAAAGAGGAGGGGGGGTAACCATGCTAGAAAGAGGCTACTTTCTCACAAGTGTTGACAGGGGTGGTGTTTATGATGAGACGTACTTCCCGGGTCCAGCTGCGTATGCTGCTATGCCTCTAACACAATCTTTTCTTGTGAGGGAGAGCAGACAGTACCCAACAATTGTTTTCTAGTTGGGTCACTGCACCCCCAGGAGTTTCCTGCCTGTAAAATAATGTGCAGGAAGCTCCACCGGACAAGTCCACAAGCAGCTATGTTGCTGCGGAGAGTCAAAAGGGCCTTCTCTCCTTCTGTGGTAATGACAACTTTCAACTATGGGACTTACAGCAATCCTTGCACCTGCGACGGGAGGCAGAATCTGCTGTCGGTGGTTCTTCAGGCTTCCGCAGGGACAGTGGGACCAGCCTTCTGGTCTCCTTTCTTGGGGGCAGGTGCTGGTTTGTTTGTTAGTAAGGTTGCTGTGGGTAATGACTTCTCTCATCTTCCTTGCAATAGTAGCACGCAGTCAGCAAGGGGCACTTGTTGCTCACTGCACTTGTCTCGGCTTCATCTTACAGCCCTCCGGCACTGCTGCATTGCGGGAGGTGGGGCTACTTCTGCATGCACTTAGGTAGGTGAAGCGGGTTTATAAGTTCCTGTGTAAACCTTTCTGTCTCTGGCGTTGGCTGCTCTGGGGTGGTGTTGGAGTACGGGACCTTCTGGCCAGCCTGATGTTGATACGTCAACAGGGAGTAGAGTTGGCTGAAGCCACACTCTCACTGTGCTATGTGTTTGGCTCACCCACTAGCACCTCAGTTATGTTCTCTCTTCAGCTCCTTGCCGTGCTACCTGCCGATTCATGCTGTCTCCATGCTTGGTGCAGTGGTCCTGCACCGTGCTGTATGCAGGCAGATGGCGGCAGGGTGTGGGAGGCAACCAGTATCTGTTTCTTCCCTCAGGCCAGGGCAATGTTCCTCCCCTTCATAGCACGAGGTAAACTTGTGCCTGAGCGGAATATGGTAGCAGCGACAATCCAGCCACCCTTCACCTTCATGGTGCTTTACTTTGGGGCAGTTCAGCACGTTCGGTCAGACCCACTTGTCGCCAATGTAAAGTTGTGGGTCCACATGTTGAAGAACTCACAAATTAAATCGATGTAGAACATTGGTTGGAAGAGGTTTGTACTCTGCCCAAGTAGGGACCGCAATCCTAGTCAGGGCAAGTAAGATATATCCTAAAAATGTTCCTCTGGTAGCTTGAAACAGAGAAGACAGGCTAAGCTAAAGGCAATGTGTAAAGTATGTATGGCACACCCAAAGTAACACAGTGAACACACCACAAGGAGATTCCACACAAGTTTAGAAAAATAGCCAATATTTATCTGAGTCAAACGACCAAAAACAAAAATCCAACATATACAAATATACAATCCAAGTTATGAATTTTGAATAAATCAAAATGCAGTGCTTAGAAGACAATAGCTGCCACTTGGGACGTGCTAGAATGGGCCAATCCAAAAGTTCCGTCTAACTGCGATGGAGCACGGGCTGGGTACAAAAGTCACGCAGACCCACTCACAGTACCTGTGTTGCATCAATGCTTAGTGATGATGTGTTGATCCAGAGGAGGGCATGCGTTGCACTTGCAGGTGATGCGTTGTTTCCTGATCGGGCAATGTAGGTGATGCATCAAGGTCCAGAAGCAATGAGTACTGGTTCTGAAGCGTCGATACTGCGTCAGCCAAGCTGGGATTGTTTTGTAAGTTGGGGTCATTGCGTCATGCAGTTGGCAAGCGGTGTTCGCGGTGTCGGTGCAGGCAGCAGCAAAGTGGCGTCACTGCAGTGGAATGCGTCGGTTCCAAGTGAAATGCTGCAGTTGTGCCAGTTTTTGTGTTGCAGCACCACACTCACCTCCAAGGACCCAGGACTGGATTTGGCACCACTTGGCAGAGCAGGTCTCTCGGCAGAGGAGCAAGATGTGGGTGACCTCTTTGATGTCCCTGAGACGTCAGAAACAGGAGGCAAGCTCAGTAAGGCCCTTGGAGAAACTTTAGAATATGGTATGTAGGGAGTTAGATCCAGTCCTCTCACTCCCAGGCAAGAAGCAGCAGTCAGCAGGCCAATACAGCAAACACTCACTCTCCAGTCACAGATATGGGTTTAATCCATCATTCTTTTGCTCACCATTCCACCCCAGTTTAGACCCAGGCAATTGCAAATCAGTCTTGTCCCTGTTCCCCATGGGAAAAGTCCAGCCAAAACTGCCAGGCCAGGTCCTCCCTGGACCGGAAACAAGCATCCTTGGACTGGATTCAGATTATCACTCCTGATCATCCAGGTTAGCGTGAATCCAGTGGCACAGTGACCAAGGGACCCACGCCTGGGCATACCCTGGCGACTTTAGCAACACAAAAGGATGATGGACGGAGTGCTGAAACTTTGCTTATTTCCAGTCCATGGAGGGCCTGGCTTGGTAGTTCGGGCTGGACTTTTCTCTTGGGGAGCCGGGTCAAGACTGGTTTGCATTTGGCTGGGTTCAAACTGAATGGCATGGGTAGCAAAAAAATTATAGATTTAGGGACAGATCTCTGTACTGGGGATGAATGTTGGATATTGTCCAGAATTCCATCCATCAGTTGTTCTTTTTGCATTTGTCATCCTAAGTGGGAAGGATATTCCCACACGTGGGTCCCTTGCTCCTCATGCCACTGGATTCAAGCTCACCTGGCTGATGAGTTGTGAAACTCCAAAACCGGTCCCAGGATGCTTGATTCCGGTCCAGGGAGGAGCTGGCCTGGCAGTTTGGGTTGAACTGTACCCATGGGAACAGGGTCAAGACTGATTGCATTTGGCTGGGTCCATTTTGTGTTGCGGCATTTTCAGACCTGCAATTTAAAAAACACTTTTACCACAAGCTGTGTTTTCAAATTGTGAGTCGAGGGAGGACACTAATTTCCATTTTTCTATCTTTTCCCACTGGGAAATTACACCTAAAATATATTTTAAAGCAATCCCCATATTAGCCTATGGGAGAGATAGTCCTTGCAATAGTGAAAAACAAATGTAAGACTTTTTCAATACCTGAACATGTTAAACCTAAACGTTCATGCTAACTTTTTAAATACAATGCACTGTGCCCTTGTGGCTAACCATAGCCTTTCTTAGGGGTGTCTTATATGTAATAAAACAAAGTTTGGGCCTGGCAAGTGGGTACACTTGCCAGGTCGAAATGGCAGTTTAAACTGCACACACAGGCTCTACAATAGCAGTCCTGAGGTATGTTTGAAAGGCTACCGTAGTGGGTGGCACAACCAGTGCGGCCGGCCCACTGGTAGCATTTGACTTATAGGTCCAGGGTACACATAGTGCACTTTACAAGAGACTTGCTAGTAAATCAAATATGCCAGTCATGGAGAAGCCAATGTTACCGTGTTTTAGACACAGAGCAGATACATTTTAGCATGGGATAGCAGTGGTAAAGTGTGCAGAGTCATAAAGCCAGCAAACACGTTCAAACCAGGACGTCAGAAAGCAAAAACATCAGGGGAAACCATGCCAAAAGATGCCAGGTCTAAAAATGTATAAGACCAATATTTCAATATCAGCAATACAGTAAATAAGGAAAACGTATGATACTTTGAATTCAGACTAAAGTTATCCTGCCTAACCATTTAATCTAACCTCCTACCTATGCTATTGGGTATAATAATTTTCAGAGAAAATTATCAGCACTGCAAAAACCTCCATTGAAATCTCTGTCAAGAGAGATGCGAGCAGCGTAAAACCACTTAATCTAGTGAAGGAAGAGAGGTCTGTACCTCTGAGAGGTCCGCTCTGATCGGGGGCAAAGGTACTCTTAATCTGTAACTGACTAAACAACTCTTAACTCTTGATTCTTTGAAAAGCTAATTTCACCGCCAAAACTTTCCCTGTGAGTAACAGTGTTATAAATAGCACATCTAAGTGACCCTCTCATCCTTTCAAATTAAATCGGAATGTCCTTGGATCACTCCTATGCTCAGGAATGTGGAAGGGGGATCAGCAACCGTCTCCAGGTTACTTCTTTCGACTTTGGTAACATGTCCTCTTAGGCCCTCTTATCTCACAGCAACAATAGGCTTCTTCACTAGTACAATGGCACCTGCAGCTTAGGAAAATATGCAGAAAAACAAGCTTCACTTTGAAGATTAAAAAAAGAAAGAAACTCAGGCCTTCCCTCTGGTCAAGTTAACATAGGCATAAATGCACATTTGATCTGAATTACTTTCTACACATTTCTAATAAACACAATGAATATAAAATGGTTATGACATAACCTTTCTGAAAAAATCTATAACATAAGCATACTAATAAAATGATTAATAAATGCACTTTACAATGAAACATTCACAGGATTTTACTCATGCATGCACTTTACTAGTATGCGTTTCGGTGCATCACGTTTATATGAAAAGCCATTTATACAAGTTACATAGGAAGCTGATTACTCCTTTCTTTCATGTTTCAGTAAGCATAATGACACATCCAAGTTATGCTCTGTAACTATGAGAGCATGGATTCGTGTATCTTGTGTCTAGAGTTTCTTAGGAAGAATCAACTCACTGCATACCTGTTTACTGCAAAACACAGTAGCTATCAGAGGTCGGGAGAAAGTGTTCCCTTGAAAGGAAAATGTGCATTGGTCTCATCTTCTCTCGTTCCGGACTTGGCTCAGTATCAGCTTTAATCACAGAACGCTGTACTGCAGCATAGTGGCAGTCTGGAAGTTTCTGTCAAGATCTTCTGCCAGTATCTTGTATGATAGTCTGGGGTGAAGGACATATCCTAACAAGGGGTTGATTGGCGGGCCTTTCATAATATGTCTGGTCTGAGATGGGAATTTCTGACATATATTTAGAAATGTCAGGCATAACTTGTGTGTATCAATATGCTAGGCTTAGATGCATTTTTGTAAACAAATAAAGTAACATCATTTCAATTCAGACTACAATTTTTTATATTATTAATGTTATTTGACCTTGAGATAGGGATAACAAGGCACTTGTTCCAGACTAATGTCGCATCAGGTGTTCTTATCGATGGCATTGTCCGTGTGACTTGACACTTTCCCAGGTTAATTGACAGATAATGACAAACGGAATCTCCTTCAAAGTCAGACATGTCAATGATCAGGCAGAAATAGTGAAAATGGAGTCTCAGCCTGCTCAAGATGGAGTCTTACCTCAGGGACTTTAAGTTGAGTTGAATGACAAGTCAAGTCCAGAGCAGGGTTGTCCCATTTCACCACTCCTATTTGCATTAGCAGTTCAACCTCTAGTTCTATCTCCAACAGATAGGTCAGGTTGGGGGATTCCTATGGGAGGGAAGACACCTATGGTCTCCCTCTACGATGACAGCATCCTTATATATCTGTATGAGGGTGACAGGCATAGCGGAGACACTCAGGGCCTTTAGGGACCCTTCGGGTCAACTGGGCCAAATTTTGCACATTCTAATTAAATTCCATTTGCCCGGCCCAAAACATTGTGATATAAACACCAAGTACGCTGGGAAAACCAGTCATTCCACTGCCTTGGAATAAATATCTACCATACAATCAAAGACTGACTAGATGGCAACTTTCTGGTCACAATTTCTGCCATAAAGGCCCAGATCACGTTTTGAAAGACATTACCTATACCAGTCTCAGAAAGGGATGCGCTTACTTTCCTACTTGTCCAACTTGCCACTCCCAGTTCCTACATCCATATTTCACAGACTAGATGGGATGCTCAGTGAATTGCTGCGGAGCAATGGCAGACATAGTTACACTTCAAAAACTGAAAATCCCCATTGACCAGGGATCCTCGGAGTTCCAGACTTTGAACACTACTACTTGACAGTGCAATTACAATGGCCAGCCCACTGGTTAGCTGGTCGACATGTACAGGAAATAGGTGCATGCAATGATCATACAGCATTAGACATCACATGCAAGACCTTTCTTCCCACAGTCCCCTAACCAATGGCAAGTAACAAGCTACTACTTGTAGCAGACATGAGCTACCACAGACCATTGGCAGTTACACCTGTTCTGGTGTGGTATGCACTGGCAATCTCCCTGGGAAGCTTTCACTGCTTTAAGAGAGGCCCGAGTCTGATCCTGCAACACATTTGGATAACTCTAGGACACTCTGCTTGGGGGATCTCTTCCAAGACAAAGTCTTGATTCCCTTTGTCACACTCACAAAACAAAATGGAGTACCAGTGAGCCAATTCTTGACACAGCAACACATCCTGTTGCTGCTGAACATCACCTGAAATATCACTAACAGTGACCTGGCCCCTCACCCACTACTACAAACACTTTTCACTATCGGTTCTGTAAAAAAGCTGGTCTCCTGGCTTGCTTGAGACATTTCAAACCCTACTAGTACCCTCTTATTGCAACTCCATACTAAATGGGAAACTTAATTTGGGTGCCCTCTCACCCAAAAAGAATGGGACAAGGCCATCTCCCTCCCTCATGGAATGCTAGGTTCCAATATATTAATTTCAACATATTACACAGAGCACACTTAAAACCTTCACAGCTTCAAGCAATTTACCCTCCCTCCCCCACTTAAATGCCCCCATAGCCCAGACCTGAATGATGGCATGACGCACATGCTCTTGTCCTGCCTGATTGCATCTACTTACTGGGGGTAGATCTGCACCATACAGATTTTTGTAACTGACTGACAAAACCTCTTTACAATGGAAAACTGACTTTGAGCCTTATTATGACGCCTTCAGGTGGAAAAAGGCTCTTAGTAGTTTCATAGACCTGGCTCTTCTATGGGCTAGGAGGTCTATTGCCATGAAGTGGAAATCTTTTTCCCTGGGTCCCATCTCACATTGGTGTGAAACTATCCTTCGCTGAGATGGGATGTGTGACCCTGCACAGACAGGAAGCCAATGGACTACACAAACACCCTATTGTGAACACATTGGGATAAACTAATAATTGCCTTTCCAACAACATGTCAAAGATGACAATCAGACCCCCTGAACGAGTTAGAGTTAAGGCATATTCATGCCCCCCACACATGCTGTAATGAACGGATTCCCCTCTCAGCCATGCTTTTACTCTCCATGCTATCAAGTGTTTCGCCCATAGGGGACACACTTCACATAATTCTGATATTAAATGGGGATTTAGTGGTTGTGGAAACATAAGCTAGATGCTTACATGAATACCCCTCTCTTCCTTGCTGTCTTTACCTTGTCACAGTACTTGCCAGACTCAACAGATTCGTATTTACTGTTAGTTTGTGTTTGTTCTATACATAGTACATTCTGTTCACTGATCAGGATACACATCGCACTGGAGCCGCAAACCAGCAGGGTTCTACACCTCTCATGCAAACACTTCATATTTTTAACAAAATCTGAACTAACACGAGGATGACACTGTGAGAAAACCTTCATATGCTTCACCCAGGTGATTTTGATGGTGTGTACAAAGTAGTACAAAACACTAAAAATGCAATAACATTCATTTAAAAAGAGTCCAGATAAAATAGAGCGAAATGGTGGTGGCTGTTAAATAAGCCATTAAAAACTGTGCAGCCAAAAAGGGCATACATTTGTGCCTGGTGTGCCTCACACATGTTGCTTCAGACACGAGAAGCTTAACCTTCCAAAGGTAAACAAAGTTAGTACTGTGGAAATGTGGAACAGTGGCCGTGGCAGCTTGTCAATTATTGCAAACAAGGCACTGCCCTACCTGCCCACTACCTCAGCTAATCTTGTGAAATACCATAAAGAAACAAAATTAGCAGTCCATTTTATTTTTATGTTGTACGCTGTGTGAAGGAGGTGAAGGGCTTCTTTAGCTCATGGATGACACATGTATGAGTGGCAGGAACAGTAGTGCTCCCCTCCCATGGACACAATATACAGGTGCAATTCTGCACATGCACCAAGCATTGCAGCATGTGATCTAAGCCAGCCACTGTGAGGTCATTCTAACATGTGCCTTATGTCCTATCAGAAGCCAAGATGCTAGTGGTAGTGGGTGACAAAGTGCAGTTTCCCCGGGAGGGCAAACTTTCTCCATCCTTTAAACCGTAAATCAGTCTACTTCTGCCCAGGCGATGGAGCGGACATGGATTAGACCACAAACGTGGGAATGGGGGACATTAGTTGCTCAACCAACTCTAGCCTCAGTGTGATCTTCTGCTACAATGGAACACATAGGTCGAGTCATGAAGAGCTGTGCTGGCTCTGTGCAGTTGGGCATCTTATTTTTGTACTTAAACTGTATAAAGGTAACACATATAATTTGGAATTCCTCCATAATAACCCCTTGGGTGCCTCGGATGTAACAGTTACGTCCTGGGCAGCACCGCTCGGGTGCCCAGGGTGTAACCGTTACATCCTGCACCCGGCCCTCGGGGGAAGTGCTAGTGCTCCCCCAGAGGCCCTCCCTTTCACCCCCCCCCAGGGCAGGGCAGGGCTGGAAGGGTAATCGCTTCTCCTTCCATTCCTACCCCCCACCCCATCTAATGACATCAGCGTGCGATCGCGCGCTGACATCATTGGAGGCCGTCTGATGCGCTGGAAGCCATTTGCTTCCAGCGCATCTCAGAAGGAAGAGGTGAGTTTCTCTTCTGGCCGGGGAGGTGGGGGTTTCCTTCAGAAGAGGCATCGGGGGAAAGGAAAATGTTTTCCTTTTCCTCTATGCCTCTTTTAGCATTCCTGCTGGCCGATCGCAATGGTATCGGGCAGCAGGAATACCCACTAGGCACCAGGGATTTTGTTTGTGTGTGTGTTTTTTTGTGAGGGGGCACGGCCTCTTGGGCAAGGGTTGCCTCCCTAAGGGGGCTTAATGTTTTACACCTTTTCTGCCCTCCTTGGGGGAAAATCGGCTCATTATTTTTAAGCCGATCTGCCCCCAGGGGGGTAGAAGCCACAATGACGCCAGGGATGTTATGCCCTTTGTTTGTTTTGTGTGTGGGGGCCCCTTGGGCAATGGTCACCCCCCTCCCCAAAGGGAAAAAGCACTGTTGGCCAGTTCTGCCCCCCTTGGGGGCAGATTGGCCTATCTTTTTTTAGGCCCATCTGCCCCTAAGGGGGGCATAATCCACTAGGAAACAGGGATTTTGTTTGTGTGTGTTTGGTTGCCCCTTGGGCAAGGATTGCCTCCCTAAGGGGGCATAATGTTTTACACCGTTTTTGCCCCTCCCTTGGGGCCAGATCTGCTCATTATTTTTAAGCCGATCTGCCCCCTAGGGGGCAGAAGCCACAATGACGCCGGGGATGTTTTTCGCTTTGTTCTTTTTTGTGTGTGGGGGTGTGGCCCCTTGTGCAAGGGAGGCAAAGGGCCACCTCCCAAAGGGGGAAAAACACTGTTGGGCACTTGTCTTTTTTTTGTTTTTTTTAAGGCCTATCGGCCCCCAAGGGGGGTAGAATCCACTTTGCACCAGGGATCATGTGTGTGTGCTTTGTTGGGGGGGGGGGGATTGGCCCCTTGGGCGAAAGATTCTGCACTGTACTGGTGGCCATTTCTGCCTAGTTTTTCTTTTTTTAGAGACCACTAGACACCAGGGAAAATTTCTAAATGTTTGGTGGCGGGGTGTTTCCTAACTGGCAAAGTATTTGCATTTGTGATTATAACAGTTTTTTGTCTTTTTTGTTCTAGTTGAAAGCTTTTGCTTCCTTTTCTGTGGCTCGTTGCTGTTTTGGCAGTGGTTGACCTGCAGTTTGCGTAGTTGCATGTTTTAGTTAAGTAAATTTACACCAAAGGAGTATTGTTGCCATGCATGAATGACTGTGTACTAAATGCAGGATTGTGTGTGAAATTGTCCTTAGATTTGTGCACAGTTATATTTGTGTTGTCTTATGTCTAATTTGCTTTTCTTTTTTCTTTTTAGTGGGATATCATTGGTGATTGCTGTGTCCGTGCAGAGTAGTTGCTGGTGAGTCTAGCTTTTTCAAGCAAGTGAGTGATATATTTTTTGAGCACATAACTCTTTGTGATAAAGCCACACTTTGTTTATTACATATTTTAGACAGTGGTGGTTGGTGTTGGCACATTTGTCACATTACACTTCTTAGAAAGGATCATGGCTAGCTGCAGAATGACCGCTCAGCAGGTTGTTGGCATGCATTTTGAGTCATCTTCTGACCATGATTATGAGACGGACTCTGCATCAGAGGCAGAGGAGGAAGCAAGAAATTCTGGCAATTCGTTTTCTGTCCAAGAGGAGTCTTCTGATGAGGAAGCCACTGTCAGTGCAGATGAAGGGCCTGTTTTAGAGGACACCGATGTGCCAATGGTGCCACAGCCAGCGGCTGTAAGGCTTCCATAGGAAGACCTGATACCTGGGTTGCCCCAAACATGGAGCAGCCACAGTTGCCTGCCTTTACTAGTCTCCCAGTGTGTAGAGCAAATATGGAAAACCTTTTGCCTGTCAATTTCTTTGAGTTGTTTATGGATGATGTATTTTTGGAAGAGATTGTTGAGCAGGCTAATTTGTATGCGGAGCAGTATTTGATGGACAACACTGCCAGACTTGGGCCTCAGTGTAGAGCTACCTATTGGATTCCGACAAAATATGGAAGAGATGAAAAAGTTCTTGGGTTTGACTTTTTTGATGGGGTTGATAAGGAAGCTGTCCCTGGCTTCTTATTGGTCTACTAGTCCCTTGATGGCACTGGCTATATTTCCTGCAACCATGACTCGTAATCAGTATTTGCTTCTTCTTTGCATGCTGCATTTTGTTGACAATACTTTAGCCTTGCACAAGATCATCCCGATTGTGACCGTCTTTTTAAGATTAGGCCTGTACTTGATCATTTTGTAGATCGGTTTTCAGAGGTCTATGTTCCAGGCAAAGAAATAAGTGTGGACGAGTCTTTGGTCCTGTTCAAGGGTCGTTTGGTTTTTAGGCAGTACATTCCGAACAAGAGGGTACGGTATGGTATATGGTGTCTGAATGTAGTACAGGATATGTTTTGAATTTCCGGGTCTACACTGGTAGGGATTCCAGTATTCACCCCCCTGGTTGTCCGCCCACTTTTGGAGTTACTGAGAAAATTGTGTGGCAACTTGGTAGATGACTGTTTAACAAAGGTCACCATTTGTATGTAGATAACTTCTACACTGGAGTTCAGCTGTTCAAGGAGTTGTTCAGAGTGGACACTGTTGCTTGTGGCACAATCTGCTCTAACCAGAAAGGCTATGCAAAGCTTGTCTGTAAAAAAAATTACTTGAGAGGGGACAGTGCAGTACCTTGTGGAATGATGTTCTGCTAGCTCTGAAATTTGTAGACAGGAGGGATGTGTACATGCTAACTACCATCCATGATGAGAGTACTTTACCTTTGGCTGTTTGGGGTCAAGTTGCTGAAGTCCGCAAACCTGTGTGCATTTTAGATTACAATAAGCACATGGGTGGTGTCGATAGAGTAGATCAGAGTTTGGAACCCTACACTGCTGTTTCGTAAGTCTTAAATGTGCTATAAAAATGTTGGCTATTCATTTGTTTAATCTAGCAACTTTTAATGCTTTTATTGTGTTTAAGGATTGTTCCCCTGAGTTAAGGATGAAATTTGTTAAATTTCAGGAGTCAGTGATAGAGAGCCTTGTTATGATGGATCATGCAAGAGTTCCTAGATTAGCAGTTGTGGAGGATGTGGCTAGATTGAAGGATCGCCACTTTCCTGATCAGATTCTTCCCACTCCCAAAAAGGACTTTCCCGCTAAGAAATGTAGGGTCTGTACCCAAAGAGGTATCCAGAGGGAAAGCCGGATGTACTGCCCGGACAGTCCTTCAAAGCCTGGGCTGTGTGTGGCAGGCTGTTTCAGGTGTTATCACACACAGAAGAATTACTGGGAACTACTGTGAGCATAAACTGCTGTTTTATATGTTCATATGTTCAGTTTCACTGTTGGCATTACTGTCATGTATTCAGTTAGAGCTTTTGTGTTTGTAGTTGTGTACTTATTTATAATTAGTTAGTGGTTTCTTTGTTGTTTAAAAATGAAAAAAAGTGATGGCGGTGTGCATTAAGTGGCGCTTGGCCGACGGTGTGTGTGGAGTGGCGCTTGGCTGACGGTGTGTGTGGAGTGGCGCTTGGCTGACGGTGTGTGTGGAGTGGCGCTTGGCTGACAGTGTGTGTGGAGTGGCGCTCGGCTGGCGGTGCGTGTGGAGTGGCACTTGACTGGCGGTGTGGAGTGGCGCTTGACTGGCAGTGTGTGTGGAGTGGCGCTTGGCTCGCGGTGTGTGTGGAGTGGCGCTTGGCTGGTGGAGTGGGTGGAGTGGTGCTTGGCTGGTGGTGTGGGTGGAGTGGCGCTTGGCTGGTGGTGTGCGTGGAATGGCAGTGTGCGTGGAGTGGCGCTTGGCTGGCAGTGTGCATGGGGTGTCGCTTGGCTGGCAGTGTGCCTGGGGTGTGGCTTGGCTGGTGGTGTGCATGGGGTGGCGCTTAGCTGGCGGTGTGCATGGGGTGGCGCTTAGCTGGCAGTGTGCGTGAAGTGGCCCTTGGTTGGTGGTGCCAGCCAAATGCCAGTCCACACTCCTATCAGCTGGTGTGATTTCTGTATCAGGCATGTGGGCGAATGAAAGTGATGGGCCCTTGAGTGGCACTATCTGCCGATGCGAGTGTTGTAATGTGCTGGGCCTGTGGCTGGTGGCATGAATGGTCTTGTGCATGTCATGTATGAAAGGTGTGTGAATGGACTGTAAAGCGGTTGGTGCCTTGTCGCGGCTTTACAGCTCATGAGCTGTGAGTCATTGGTTCAGTTTTTTGGCTGTTCTGTTATTAACAGTGCATTTCATTTTTGTGAAATCTCTTGTTAATAAAATTTTATCTCCTGAACCATCACTCACCCTCATGCCAAATCAGGCTTCGCAGCACACCTGTGACACACTAGGTGTCTCGGTGGGACACCGATGATGAAGCATGCCACCAACTTGGTTGGTGGGTGCGGGGTCTTTTTAACATAACCTAAGTGCGTTTCTTTTCACACTTTTAGTGTTTGGAACATCACAGAAGTACGTGGACACATCAAAATGATCTATTATAAAACTACCTGTGTTTGGGGAGGGGCACCTATGTTTTTGGTCCCGGGTGCGGTCTTCATCTAGGGAAACCTACCAAACCCACACATTTTTTTTAAAGTAGACACCCCAAGGAGTCTAGGGAGGCGTGGCTTGCAAGTGAGGTATCATTTTTATTGGGAGACTTGGGGAAACGCTGGGTGGAAGGAAATTTGTGGCTCCTCTCAGGTTCCAGAACTTTCTGTCACCGAAATGTGAGGAAAAAGTGTTTCTTTTGGCCAAATGTTGAGGTTTGCTGAGGATTCTGGGTAAGAAAACACTGGGGGATCCACGCAAGTCACACCTCCCTGGACTCCCTCGGGTGTTTAGATTTCATAAATGTTTGGGTTTGGTAGGTTTCCCTATATGGCTGCTGAGCCTAGGACCAAAAACGCAGATGCCCCCCCTCCGTAAAAACAGGTAGTTTTGTATCTGATAATTTTGATGAGTCCACATAGTGTTTTGGGGCATTTCCCTTCGCAGACACTAGGCCTACCCACACAAGTAAGGTACCATTTTTATCAGGAGATTTGGGGAAATGCTGGGTGGAAGGACATTTGTGGCTCTTCTCAGATTCCAGAACTTTCTGTCACCGAAATGTGAAGAAAAATCTTTTTTTTGGCCAAATTTTGAGGTTTGCAAAGGATTCTGGGTAACAGAACGTGGTGACAGCCCCACAAGTCACCCCATCTTGGATTTCCCTAGGTGTCTAGTTTTAAAAAATGCACCGGTTTGGTAGATTTCTCTAGGTGCCAGCTGAGCTAGAGGCCAAAATCCACACCTAGGCACTTTCCAAAAAACACACCATATTTCAATGTAAAAATGTGATGTGACCATGTTGCGTTTCCTGTCACAGGCATTAGGCCTACCCACGGAAATGAGGTACCATTTTTATCCGGAGACTTGGTGGAACACAGAATAGCAGAACAAGTGTTATTGCTCATTGGCTTTCTCTACATTTTTTCCTTCCAAATGTAAGACAGTGTGTAAAAACGTCATCTATTTGAGAAATGCCCTGTAATTCACATGCTAGTATGGCTCCCCTGGAATTCAGAGATGTGCAAATAACCACTGCTTCTCAACACCTTATCTTGTGCCCATTTTAGAAATACAAAGGTTTCCTTGATACTGATTTTTCACTCTTTATATTTCACCAAATGAATTACTGTATACCCTGTATAGTATGAAAACCCAATGCAAGGTGCAGCTCCTTTATTGCCTCTGGGTACCTAGGGTTCTTGAAACTACAAGCCCGATATATCCCTGCAACGAGAAGAGTCCAGCAGATGTAACGGTATATTGCTTTTGAAAAGTTTACATGGCAGGAAAAAGTTACAGAGTAAAACGTGGAGCGACATAGCTGATCTTTTCACCTCAATTTCAATATTTTTTTATTTTAGCTGTTATTTTCTGTAAGAAATCCTTGTAGGATCTACACAAATGATCCTTTGCTAATTTTTGTCTACTTTTCAGAAATGTTTAGCTTCCCGGGATCCAGCGTTGGTTTCATACCCATTTCTGTCACTAACTTGAAGGAGGCTAAACGCACAAAAATAGTGAAAATGGGGTATGTCCCAGTAAAATGCCTAAATTGTGTTGAAAAATGTGGTTTTCTGATTTAAGTCTGCCTGTTCATGAAAGCTGGGAAAATGGTAATTTTAGCACCACAAACCATTTGTTCGTGCCATTTTCAGGGAAAAAAACACAAGCCTGCTTCTGCAGCCCTCTTTTTCCATAAAAAAAAAAAAAATCAAAAGTTTTTTGCTGTATTTTGGCTAATTTCATGGTCTCCTTCAGGGGAACCCACAAACTCTGGGTACCTCTAGAATTCCTAGGATGTTGGAAAAAAAGGACACAAAATTGGCATGGGTAGCTTATGTGGACAAAAAGTGAGGAGAGCCTAAGTGCAAGCTGTCCCAAATAGCCAAAAAAAAGGCCTGGCAGCTGAGGGGGAAAAGGCCTGGCAGCGAAGCAGTTAATGAATGAGTTGCAGACAGTGTTAGTGCGTCAAACCTTAATAAGTAAACTTACAAGGAGACGCGAATAGGCCAATGGACCTTTTGATTACGCTTCGAGTTTTTCCCACCATGAACCCTGCACCAAATCCGAATCAATAGCAATAAAAATCAATGACATCTGTAATCAATCAGTAATTTCCACACACCATGATGTTGCGGTCATAAATAAGCACATCTTCATGTAAAACTTAGGATGTTTATTTCCCTATATTAACAATGCTAAAGTCACGTGACATAATCTCAAAATCAAATGATAAACATACAGAAACAACACTGGCTGACCAAAGCGGCGAAAGGATCACACTCTAATCAAAGCTTGAGCCACTACACAATCTAAAGCTACAGTACAAATTAATAGCAAGAATAACTGCTCAAACGATATAACATACATTTAGATTCAGCAAAGAAAAGACATCAACTGTTATTCAGCGAGCATCATCAGTGAGAACCCTAACTAACATCAGATTAGAATAGCATGTTTGGGTTTCATGCAAAACAACTTAGTCACAAAAATTTGGAAAAACATTTAGCTATGGCTCTATCAAAATTAGGGGTTGTTACCTAGAAACAAAAGCAGATAGACATAGCAACCAATAACCTGTCCTCAATATGGTTCAGCACGCTGTGACAGTTTTCGTCAATAGGACATCAGTTCTGTCAGCAAGGCATCAGGTTCAGCATCAAAGTTCAGAAAAAGCAAAGTCTCTTTAAGCAATAAAGTGAGCATGTCTCTTCTCAGGATGGTCAAGAACATAATGGTGATCTCTCCTCCAGGTGCAGTCCGGCTAAGTTAGATTTCCTAAAACTACTTCCAATGTCCCTATTGGTTAGAGAATCGCATGCTCACAGTTAATCCAATGAAACCAAAATTCTAAATCTACACTTTTACTAATACATGGTTCACATTTCGATGATTGTCTCCTCTTCTCCTGTTCCCATTGTTTGGCTTGTCAGGTATCAATATTATTGCAGCTTATACTCCAGTCAGTGCATCCATTGTCTTCTCCTGGGAAGGTCAATCTTACACACATTACAATATACAAAGTATCCTAGCTAGTACATCATCTTTTAGCAAGCAGTTCTCATGAGCAAGACTTTCAGCTACAAGCACTTGGTCAGCACAGTGGAAAATCACAATTTAATTCTTTAGACAGCCATTTTATAAGTAGATTAAGAAATGCAGCTTGACATTAGGCCGTGCAACTAGGCCAAGATCTTGCTAAATTGAGGCCTACAATTAAGAAAGCGAATACATAATACATGACCCTTAATATGACATAATACTACATTAATCAAACATAAGCTCAACATTTTACATTATTAAGCTACTAATAAGTACAGTTTGTGAACATTGGTGGCCACTCAAGTGGGTGCACTTTCAAATGTGTGCATTATTTTTCTCTAAGTTAATACATTTTCTACGAAAATCCAACACTCAAAATACAGGAATATTCATTATTAAATTCAGCGTTAACAATCCCTCCTCTGAGGACTAAATGTGTTATCACACCAAATCTACTCACACAATTTTTCTGCTTCAGCTTAAATTTCTGTCATCTCTATCCCTTCAAATTTTTGTTTCTTTTTTTAATTTCGCCTAAACAAATTTTCCCTACTCTGATTATTTTTCATTTTTTTAAATTTCGATACTCCTTCACAATTTACATATTCCCTATTTTCCAATTATGCAAATGACAATAATCAATATCCCTTGTATTATTTTCAATAGTGTCCCTTTCCCAATGTTCCTGAGCCAATTTCCCACTGAAGCAAAGCCTTTGCCAACTTTCGCCCAAACACCTGGTTCTTTCATTTCTTTCAAATCCACACTTTCATTAGTCATATTAGTAAGTAAGCTTCTAATTTCTTTACTATTATCAGGAATAAATGAGCAGCAATGCCTAGAATTAAGCATTTTACAAACTCCGCCATCTTTTGCTAAAGAATGTCTAACACAAGGTGGTTCTGAAGAGTCATAGCTCTCTCAGCAGCTAATTCTGTATCTACCAGGACCATGGCTCTTGAAAACATTTCCAGCATGTTATCCATAATGGTAGACAACGTTCAAATCTTTATCGAATTCAGAACAACTCCTACTGAAGGAATCATTGCTCTAAATATATCTCCCACTATACCAGAAGGAGACTCTCGCTTTTCTCTAACATGATATAACTCAGTCATTTTCGGAAATCTTTTCAAGTCCTCGAGTTGGAATATCTTTGGGAAAACTATCCCCAGGTAACATGTACCATACCATCCCCTTGGAAGATGGTAATAAGCATTAGGTCCACAAATGTTATATCTACCAGGAATCGCTGGATCCTGCCTATTCAACATAAATGTACATTTACTCTGAAAGAAAAAACACATGTCTATATTCACTCATTCCCACAAATAGTGTCAGTGCGAGATTTAGATCTATGTACATAAGCTTTCCTACGTGTTGTGCAACTAATGCTGATTTCCCTTGTGTTGACTAAAAGCATAATCATTTCTAAAAGTCCTTTTCCTTTTCTAGCTTCTCCTTTAATGCTTTTCTTCTGTCGTCTGTCTCTCTTTTCTAATGATGTTAGTAAGCATGTCAAGTTGTTCCTGTGCACGTAAACTGTGCCAAAAGCTAATGTGGGCTCAAAGAAACCTCTCACTAATACTATGTCATTGTCCTTAGCTACTCTACTCAGATATCTAATTATGGGGACAAAAGAAAACACCACATCGTGGTTGGGGTAGAAATATTGAATATGCTTCTGGTTTTAGAATCTTGTTAGTAACAGACTATAACTTATCACATAAGTAAGTGGCAAACTATGATAGGTAACTTCTTCTTCGACTGATGAAGGAATCTGCGTACACACATAACAATTCTTTGCATCCATCGTCTCAACATACTCACTCAATAAGAAATAGAAGACATTAGAAGAAAGTTCCATTTGTGCATTACCTACGTGCAGACACTTCTTATCTAACCTAAACTTCTCTATTGCTGTTAATGCAGTGGTTGTCTCTAAAGATGAAGTATGGTTGGCTTTACCTTTGTCAAAAACAGCCATACCCACAATCAATATCACACACAATATCACACACACAATTTCCAAACCAATACTCATGTATTTACAGCACCTGTTCTTCCTACCCTGCTGGCTAATATTACTCATGATCTCTAAAGAATCAGAAAGTAGAAGAGAACGTTTAGAAACTATGCATCAAAAATCAAAACAAAAATCTTCAGTCTTCTTTCAGCGGTTATTAACATCTTTCAGTCTCACTACCAGGATCCTTTTTGGCAAAAATTGGTTTAGCAGCTTGTCAAATAGGGTTATCTTTGTCAAAATCAGGTTTCAAAAAGTCAAACCAGGTTATCAAAAAGTATTTTCCGGTTACTTTCAACAGTCTCTTTTTCTTTGCACTTTTGCTCAATTGGTCTCAACAGTTCAGTTCATTAGCTTCCTTCAAGTGCCAAAATATGGACCTGGAATGTCTCGATCAAAACAAAAAGAAAATTCTCTCTGCCATTCACTTGTTGTTGCAAATGCCCATTCAGGACCTGCGTATCTTCGACTTGCTATTCTCTTTCTTTTCAACTTTCGATCTCCATTCAATTCTGCTTCACTCAGATCTTCTCTCCTTGTCGTATCTACTTCTTCGTCTATTGTTGTCACAACAACTGCTTATTTTCTCTTTGCTTGTGACTCTGGCCACTTATTGCCTTTCAGTGTATCCTTGGTCAATGCTCTTTTTAATGTTGAACTTGAAACTTCTTCTTGCTCTGCAGGACTTTCTCTTGGCGGGCCTGCAACTGGTTCAGGAGGAGTCAGATCACATTGGCTTTGATCCGTCTTAACTCCTTCCTCCTCAGGGCCTGGCGCTCTGTTAGTCTCTCAAAATCATCTACTTCTGGGATAGCCCTCCTCTGACTAGACTCTCCTGCTGCCTCAATTGATTTTGGCTCCCTGTCACCCTCCTGGAGGTCTTCTCCTTCGTCTTTCACAAGAGTGACTGAACCGCCCTCAATGTACTTAGATCTGGTCTCAGTTCCTCTTTCTTCTCCTTCCGTCTCTGAGACTTGTCTGGTCATTGTTGGTACTCTCAACAACTCTTCTGCATTGTCCAAAGAACATGCCACTTTTTTTGTGAGGCTGGCGTGTATCCAGTTTGGAACGCCAGCGCACTTCACAGCTGTGGTAGTGATCAAAACTACCTGTTACGGGCCTTTCCACTGAGGCTCCAAACATGTCTTTCTCACTTGTTTCTGGACCACCCCCCAGTCACCCGCTCTCAGCATGTGTCCTTGATCTTGGATCGGTGGCAGTGTGGTAGCTTTCACCTGCTGAGAGAAAGAGCAAATCACATAAGCCAGACCTTTGCAGTGGTCCAACACCATATCATCTGTTACGTTCACAAGAGCATTTGCAGGGACCTCTGGCAACCACATTACTCTGCCCATTAGGATTTCATATGGCAACAATCCTGTCTTCCTGTCGGGTGTGTTTCTCATTGTCATCAAAACTAAAGGCAGTGCGTCAGGCCATTTCAAATTCGTGGATGCACACATTTTCGTCATTCTTGATTTCAAGGTACCATTCATCTGTTCCCCTAGTCTTGATGCTTCATGGCGGTAACTACATTGCAACTCAATGTTTAATGCTGCACATAGTAATTTAATTACTTCCTTTTTATAGTGACTTCCCCTATCTGATTCTAAAGAGATCAGAAACCCAAAATGTAGTATCAGTTCCCTAAGCAGTAGTTTCGCTAATGTGAGACTGTAATTTCTTTGTGTAGGGTATTCTTCAATTCAATGACCAAAGATGCAGACAATCACTAACACATATCTCAAACCTCCACACACAGGCATCTCAAATTGATTTGCATTCTGCTGAAAGAACCTCATGCTCTTCCAATGGGCTCAAACTAACCACTGTCCCTTTTCCTGCATTCATTTGTTGACAAATGACACAACAATAGCAAACTGCTTCAGCAACTTGGATTGAACCAGTTATGTTTGAAAAAACAAATCATGGCATCCCTCCCACCATGTGCTTGACCATGATAAAACCTAGCCATTTGAGACAATAGACTGTTTGGCAAAACCAATTAACCCTCTTCTGAAACCCACAATTCATCCTGTCGATGTACAAATTTCGTTTTGCTCCATGTTCGTTTTTCTTCCCTGCCAACCTTATTCTGCAATGTTCTCTGACATATTTCATCTTCTTCAGGTAACAGTTCCCACTTGTCTTTGCACAATATACAGTTCAATGTGCAAAACCTTGCGACTTGATCCGCGTATCCATTTCCCATTGACAAAACATCTTGCGACTTCAAATGTGCACTGCATTTTACCACGGCAATCTTTTCAGGCATTTGGATAGCTTGCAACAATTCTTTAATTCTCTCACCATTTCTCACTGGTGAACCAGAAGAGGTCATAAAACCGCTCTGTGACCACAACTGGCCAAAGTCATGGAGTATTCCAAATCCATACTGGCTATCCTTATAGATGGTAACTTTAAGCTGAGCAGAAACATGGCACTCTAGTAAGGGCTACCAGTTCCTCTACTTGTGCAGAAAATAATCCTCAAAGCCAGGACGCTTCCAGTATACCAGACAATATGCACACAATCCTGCTCTCAGTACACTTATATTGTGCCTTAAACAAGAACCATCAACAAAGATAATTTGGAAATTTTCTTCCAATCGGGTGTCTCTAATGTCAGGTCTCGGTTTTGTGCACAAATCAGTTATGCTCAATGTCTTCCACTTTTTCAATTTCAATATTCTCATTAGGAAGTAAGGTTGCCAGGTTAAGCACTGTACATCTTTTCAATTACACATTTGGTGACCCTAAAATACTTGTATTATTATGGGTCAATCTGGCAACTGTTAGGTACTGGGTTTTTGTTTTTGTAAGTAGGATCTCAATTGAGTGAGGGACCATAATGACAAAAGGGTGACCCATCACAATGCCTTCTCACTGAGTGAGGCTCTGTCCAACTGCTGGAACTGCACGCAGACAGCCTAGTAAAGCTGCTGCAACTGAGTCCAAAGTAGCTGAAAAATATGCTCCTGGGTGGTTTACACCTCCATGGACCTGCGTCAAGACAGACAAAAAACATGCATCACGTTCATGACAAAACAATGAGAAAGTCTTTGTGTAGTCAGGCATACCTAAAGCTGGTGCTTTGCACAGACTCTCTCTCAAATCAGAAAATGCCCCCATGCAAGCCTGATCTAACACTAGGGGATCAGTGACCTCCTTGTGGGTCAGCTTCTACAAGGGCTTGGAAATTACTGAAAAATTGGGAATCAGTTGGCGACAGTAGCCTACCATCCTTAAAAACATCCTGACATCTCTCTGTGTGGCTGGGGGACTCTTATGCAATATGGCTATGACCCTTTCTCTGGATATTTTCCTGGATCCCTTCTCAATCTGGTGACCCAAGTATTTCACTTCTTTCTGACAGTATTGCAATTTAAGTGGGGACACTTTATGACCATTCTTTCCCAAATGGTTCAGTAAGGCAATCGTCTCATACTTGCACTCTTCCTTCATTTTGGATGCAATCAATAAGTCATCAATATACTGTACCAATGTCGATTGGAAAAGTAGTTCCAATGACTCTAAATTATTTTTCAAGGTCTGATTGAATTTGGAATGTGACTCTGAAAAACCTTGAGGAATTGTACACCAACAGTAAACTCCATCCAAGAATTTGAAACAAATCGAAATTGTCTATCCTCATGAAGAGGCACAGACAAGAAGGCTTGTGACAAGTCTATGATGGTGAACCATTCAGCATCACATGGAGTCTGAAACATTATTATAGCTGGATTCGGCACCATGGGGCAACATTTGATTACAATGTCATTTATTTTTCTCAAGTCCTGGACAATTCGAACTTTCCCATAGGGTTTTTTCAATCTCATTATCGGTGAATTACATGGGCTGCTCAACACTTCTTTAAAGACCCCTTGGTTTACAAATTCTGCAATTATGTGATCAACCTTTATAAGAATATCCTGTGACATGTGATACTGGAGAATCTGAGGGAAAATTGCGTTTGGCTTTACAGGATCCATAACTGGTTCAACTCCTTTTATCAAACCAATTTTTTTCCCTGTCCAACCCCATACTTTCTTTTCAACCATTCTCTTTAAATCAGAAGGAAGCTCCTTCACTCTAAAGTAGATACTGGAAAGAAATTAATCAGGGGGTACTCCTCATTTATAGTTTCATACTCGGTCTCAGGAGCTGGGTCATTCTCATCATCACTATTCGTCTGTATCTCAATTTGGTCATTTGAACAAGTAATCGAGCACCTGGTTTTGCACAGCAAGTCTCTCCCCAGTAGGGATACTGGACTTGAATCACAGACTACAAATTTGTGCAGTGCTTGAAAGTTGCCAATTTTAACCTGAACTGGTTCTGTAATTGGGCCTTGGTCAAATACTGATTCGCTACTCCTACAATCTGGACTGTCTTTCCTTAAAGGGGCAAATTTTGAACTTCTGCAGTTCTTACTATAGAGGGTGTAGCTCCTGTGTCAACCAAGAATGAAACTCTGTGACCCAGTACCTTTCCCTTCACATAGGAACCTTTCTGATCTACTTCTACGGAAGCTTTATGCACACATTCCTCTTCATCCGAACTCTCACCCAATCATCATTTATTCCATTCTCACTGGGTAACGGGAATTGGTGTACAGTGTTATTACTCTGGTTAGACTTCTGACCTGTTGAGGAAGCATCACCTGCTGCTGTTCCATTGGGGCTTGCAGTATTTGGATTTGCGGTCTATATACCATTTGAACCTGCTGTTGTATTGGCTGCAACTGTGTCATTTGTACATGTGGCATTTGCACCTGCTGCATGGGTTGAAAGTTTTGCATTTGGTTCACATTATTATGAAAATTTGGATTGTGATCTCTCATTCTCGGTCCTCTCATGTTTTGGAACAAATTGATGTCACCTGTTTGATGAACACCTTTCTGTATCATCATCAAACACTCCCTCTTCCAATGTCCAACCACTCCGCAAGCGTGACAAGGCACCAATCTCTTCATTCCCTGCACATTATTCTGAACCATTACAGTACCCAAGTCGGGACTACGGTTTAAATTACCTCCGCGACCTCTACCTCTCATCTGAATCTGGAATACCACATTTCCCTGCTACTGTTGCTGCTGCTGTGGAAAATGTCCCTGTATGTCTGTTTGTGCTGCTTTAATCTGCTTCATCATCGCCTTTTCTTTGAGCTTTCTCTGCTTCAACTCAATCTTGTCACTACAGTACTTGGCATACTACAATACCTCATCAATCGGCTTTGCTTGCCAGTAAATCAAATGACTGTTAATCATCTGACTAATTTCAGGTCTCAATCCATCCACAAATCTGAACACAAAATGAATGTCTTTCGGCTCCATTTTCTCTGTACCACTGCAGTGCTTAAACGCCTGCAACAATCTCTCATAATACGCATGTATTGACTCCTTTGCTTCCTAAGCTGTCCTCTCTGTTCTCTGCCAGTCAACGTTTTTGGGTGAAATTCTCGTCTTCAGGAATTCAATCATTTTGTAATAATATTTCATTACCTCGGGAGACGGTGCACCTGTAACCTGATCTCTCTCTGGTTCTTTTAACTCCCTAAGGTGTGCCTTCATTCCTGCAGATCTCATGTGCTCAAAATCTTTTGCGGCAAAATCTAACCTGTAACTCCTTTTCAAATGTTTTGTTTTCTCTATTTCTATGCTGTACTTCTCTGCCAAGTCTGCTAGCCTTTGATGCACATTGCTTACTTCTCTCGTAATTCTCGGGCACAGATATCTTTAATTATGCTTCTGTGTAGGACTCTAGTCTATTCACACCGATAGTTCCCTCAATGAGTTCACCCGCTTCCATTCCTAGTCGCTTATAATTTACATACTCATCTCCCTTAGAAGCTCTCTGCGGGGTATTCAGCTTGTCTAACCATTCAGTCAATTGTTGGGCAGTCAAACCTTGCAACGAAATGTTGCTGGCCTGAGCATGTGGTGTCTGCTGCATAACTGTATTTGGGGTCTGCGTTGTCAGTAACTTCAGGCTCTGACTAACATTCAGCCCTATGACAGTATCCGGGGGAAATCCAAATGGACTAAGGTCTAGCAATGATCTCGATCCGTCAAAGGTCTGTCCCACAGGAGAGACTACTCAGATATTCTCATTAGGTCCTCCCCTCATTGCATTCTGACTCAAGGCTTCCTGTCCACTCGCATTGTTATTCTCTTGTGCAAACAAAGGTACAATTGGTCCAATGGTGACAGGTACAGATACTGCATCTGGGCTCGGTCTGACATTCAAGTTCTGTGGATGCATAATTCCCGTTTTCTGGCTCATCAATGCAGGCCTATCTGACTGTGTCCCTACTATCATACTGTACTTAGGCATCGCTTATGACTGCACTTGGGGCAGTAAAAGTGGAGTTGGTCCTGTCTGAACCAATATCGGTTTTGGGAAAACATGTTCTGTTGGCACTATGAGGTTTGTGGAAGTTTCCACACTAGGTACATCAGGTAAATTCTCAGGACATTTGACTGTGGCACCTGGGTTTGTGCTACTGGAGTAGTAGGTGCATTAAGACTGCTCTGCATTGGGCTCTGTGTCAGGCTAGGATTAACCTTCACTGGACTCATTGTCACATTACCCTGTGTTGGAGCTGAAGGATTTACACTAATGCTCAGACCACTCTCTTGTGCTGCATATGGTAGGGACGAATTCTCAATAACTGCAAAATAAACTCATCATCGTCTGACTCTTCCTCCAATGTCAAAGATCTTCTAGCCTCCCAATTCTCGGAAGGGCTTCTGTTTGTCTTTCTAGTAGCCTTCCTCCCTTCTCTTTCACTGTCCTGTCTAATCGCTGGAAACAACTAAATCCCCTGTAAAGTCTCGGTTCTCCAAAACCTCTGATCGCTGTCCCATCTAGCCTCTGCTAGTGTCTTTTCTGCTTTTCACATCCTCCTCTCAAACTTCTGTTGCTGTTGCTGTCTGGCTACTAATTCCCAGATTGCTAATGCCTCATATTGTGGTGATTTCTGAGGGGTTTCAGATCATACAGCACCCTCCGTAAATTCTCTAAGCTCCTCAAATTAAATGTTCTGTGAGCAGGAATCACTAAACTCCCATCTTTCTTTGTCACTTTGCACCATTGCTTTAGCAAAAGACATGGCGCAGCACCCTTTTCTTCTAATATAATGTAAGCTGGTGTGCCTTCTGGCGGTGCAATATCCACAATACTCTTTGTAATGTACGGATCTCCCATCAAAGCACTCTTTAAAGCTTTGAAAAATGTAATTTCTGCAACCTTTATTTTATTCTAAATCAAATCAGGAAGTGACTTTTAATCCCAGAATTCTCTTCAGCCACCTTCTCAACCAATTGCGCTTCACGGACGGCTGCCAATCCGAGCACGACCCTTCTCACTAACCAAACTATCCCAGCGCAGCTCCAATGACCTCATCTCTCACACGTACTGTGGCTGACAAAGTCTTGCGGCTTGTCCTCCCAAACTCAGATTCATGCTAAACTAATACAAAATTATTACGAGCACTAAACAAAATCAAAACCCAATTTGTCCGTTTACTACAGGTAAGGTAACACAATCGCTTCAGAAACTTTTAAAAAATTTCACTGACTGCATTTTGCTCTAACACTACTCCTTCTTTCTCAGTTTCCCTGATTCGCAAGCAAAATTCGACCTGCAAATTTCACTCTCAACTGATCAGTGGATCTGTCCTGATGCACATAGGACTCGCCAGATCTCAGTCGAAAAATTATTTCACTCACTTTGACTCACAGTCTGACTTGTCGACCACGCCCGATCGACCTATTAAACCAGACAAATGACAACAAAAGCCAAGTGTCTCATACACTTTTCAATATACTCCGGAGTCATAGACCACGCAAGGTCCATATACCAACAACCATGTGGACAATTTTTTATCACAAAGCGCCACACACATGTGAAGTTTGACGACTTCCCTAATCTTACACATCGGAGTACGCACACTGCGTCTACATCTTCATTTGGAGTACGCAAAACTCCCTAAACACTCACAAAAATCACAAATCACCTGCGATTTGCATAAGCTGTGCAAGCACAAAACCTACTTCATTCACACTGTCACTATAATGCTGAGAAAATCCTCAAACAATCATCAGCAAGCTCCAAGACTATGGGAAAGTCATTTTAAGTACTTAGGGACACATTTTCTCTCCACTTTGTATCATCAAATCGGAAAAAAACAAAATTTCACTAATTTTCCTACAAATTACTTTGTAGGAGGCTAACCTTTAACCCACTACCATCTCTGGAAATACCTGTTCTTTCTCACTTACAATCTCTGGGACCAAATACTCTACTACCTATCTCTGGACTATATGATGGACTATTGAAGAGCCAAACCATGTACCAGGCCTCTATGATGGGCTCTTTAGGAGACTAACGATGTACCAGGCCTCTATGATGGGCTCTTAACAAGACGAACCATTAATCTCTGCTACCATCTCTGTTAGCACATCAAACCTTAATAAGTAAACTTACAAGGAGATGCGAATAGGCTGATGGACCTTTTGACTATGCTTCAAGTTTTTCCCACCATGAACCCTGTACCAAAAACAAATCAATAGCAATAACAATCAATGACGTCAATAATCAATCGGACTCAGTCATTTCCACTTACCATGACCTTGTGGTCATAAAAAATCACACCTTTATGTAAAAGTTAGAATGTTTATTTCCCTATATTAACAATGTTAAAGTCACGTAACTTAATCTCAAAATCAAATGATAAACATACAGAAACAGCACTGGCTGACCAAAGCGGTGAAAGAATGGTAATCTAATCAAAGCTTGAGCCACTACACATTCTTAGGTTACAGTACAAATTAATAGTAAGAATAACTGCTCAAATGATATAACATACATTTAGATTCAGCAAAGAAAAGACATCAACTGTTATTACATGCAGCAAGCATCATCAGTGAGAATCCTAACTAACATCAGATTAGAATAGCATGTTTGGGCTTCATGGAAAACAATTTAGTCACACAAATTTGGAAAAACAACTAGCTATGGCTCTATCAAAATTAGAGGATGGTACCTAGAAACAAAAGCAGATAGACATAACAACCAGTAACATTGTCTTAATGCCTGTCCTTAATTTGGTTCTGCATGCTTTGACACTCTTCGTCGATAGGACATCAATTCGGTCAGCAAGGCATCAGGTTCAGCATCAAAGTTCAGAAAAAGCAAAGTCTCTTTAAGCAATAAAGTTAAGCACGCCTCTTCTCGGTCAAGAAAATAATGGCGGTTTCTCCTCTTGGTGCAGTCAGGCTGATTTAGATATCCTAAAACTACTTCCTATGTCTCTATTGGTTAAAAAAATCTCATGCTCGCAGTTAGTCTGACGAAACCAAAATCCTAAATCTACACTTTTATTAATACATGGTTCACATGTCGCTGATTGGCTCCTCTTCTCCTGTTCCCATCGTTTGGTTTGTCAGGTATCAATATTGTTGCAGCTTATACTCCAGTCAGTGCATCCCTTGTCTTCTCCTGGGAAGGTCAGTCTTACACACATTACAATATACAAAGTATTCGAGCTAGTACATCATCTTCTAGCAAGCAGTTCTCATGAGAAGGACTTTCAGCTACGAGCACTTGGTCAGCACAGTGGAAAATCATAATTGAATTCTTTAAAAAGTCATTTTATAAGTCGATTAAAAAATGCAGCGTTACATGAGGCCGTGCAACTAGGCCAAGACCTCGCTAAGTTGAGGCCTACAATTAATAAAGCTAAAACATAATGCTTAACCCTTAATATGACATAATACTACATTAATCAAGCATAAGCTCAACATTTTAAATTAATAAGGTATTAATAAGTACACTTCGTGAACATTATTTTTCTCTAAGTTAATACATTTTTTATGCAAATCCAACACTCAAAATACATGAATATTAATTATTAAATTCAGCGTTAACAACAGCACATGTCTGAAACACTGAGCAGAGATTGCTTCTTTCTGTTTTTTACTTGTGCTGTCTATAATTCATGCATTAAGTTATATGTGTGAACTTTAATGCAAAAAAACTGGTGTTCAGCTGTGCGCTGAGCTGGCGTAGCTTTTTAAGATACAGCCCCAAGACTTTCAGAGGCAGACATCAACTAACTCTGTTATCCCGGCAAATAGTGTGCAGTCTCTGGTGGTCATTAGACCTGGTACCCTAGGAAACTGCAAGTACTGGAGCAGCAGATGATGTGAGGAGAAGTCCAGGGAACTGGAAATGGAAGCAGGGCAAAAGCTTCCCAGATAGACAGTAAGGTTTTCTGTGCCCACAGACCTACATGCTCGTCAATTAAAGGATACGCAATTAGAAGTACATACAATACACCTTGTATTATGTAAGGTTGCAGCGATCAAGTGCATAAGAGGAGGGAAAAGGGGAGAAATTTAGTAACTGGGACGCTTGTTTAGAGATGTGAAGGAAGACGCACCAATGTTATATTAACAAAGGCATTTAAGTGATTTGAGATCGGTAAAGGAGCTATTTTCAGGCCAATGCTGGAGTAAGTAGCGGTAACGTCATAGACTGTGATGCAAATGTCAGACAGACAAAAGGGAGTGAAGCACTTTTTTGTTACTAAATATGTTCGACATTGAACTTTCAAAGCTCTGTCCTCTTTCTGTCGTTTATAGGATCCTTATTTAAGAGGGAAGGATAGAAGCCGACACATCATTCATGCTAGTTATAGTTTAGTAGGGAGATGTTTTGCATAATCCTTTTTAGGAAGAGCTACCAGGTCTTCACTATGAAGGACGATATTTCAGCACCATTCAAAGGACCAAAAAAGCTGTCTCTATGGATCGTGCATAGGGGTCACCAGGAGGAACACGTATGCTCCTGAGATTGTTTGTTGTAAGATGAGCCACATCCTCAGACTGGGCTGAAAAACAAAATCAGCCCTCGAAAAATGTTCATATCATTCTGACATGGCAGAAAGCTGCGACTAGAACAGGGCCATGGGACCTCTCATAATTAGATCACTGCCCCACGTACTTCTCTGAAAGCAGCCCCCTAACCTGCAGCTCACTGGGGAAATGTCAGAGTGGCTCAATGTCCAGACCAAACCTGTGTATCCAGAGTCTCGAGCAACCACTCCCATTCTGTATGAACCAGCCTAGAAGTAATGTACGGAAGCCATTGTGGAGTCACGTTGCAGCTTCGATCCCTATGCTCCTATTTGCTTCTATGAGGCTGTGGAGTTATTTATTATATTTACACATTTTTTGCTATTTTCTTATGGTTTAGGAATTTATAGAGCGCTCAGTCTCTCAAAGGTATCACGACGCTAATACTCAAGAAGAGGAGGACATATACCCGAAGAAGTATGTGTCAGAGCCACAATCTCTCCTAAATAGCCAAACTTTCAGTGACAGCCTAATAGTATCCACATTGTGATTTTCTTAAGGTTCAGGGTTATATAAAGTCACTTATTCTGATGTAATTACGACTAAAGGTTAAGACGTCACTTCCAGTGACGCAAGCAGGGATTTAAAGAGGTTATATGCCCCTTCCGTTGCTGATCGGATTTTGGTGAAATGACACCGTTCAAGAAGTTTCTCCTCCCATTATTAGCTGTCCGGTTTCCTGTTGGAATGAAAGTGCGACTGCGCAAAAGGACTCGTCAGTGCAGTAACGAAAACAGACGGGGCCCCCAACGGATTGTGAAGATTGGATCCGGAGTCTCCAATATCTCACAGCTATCCACAGGGCGAGGGTGAATATTCCCCTTCGAATGGTTGGGTCTGGAGCCCCCTCTGCGGTGCCGGGGCAGCTACATGTCTCACACCCCTGGACTCAGTAAAGGTGCCCTTGAGGAGGGATGTACAAAAACCCTCTTTCCTTTTCTAATGCAAGACGAGTGTAAAACACTAAGGTCCGCGCACAATTACGTGCATTATTAATGAAGGCTTGTCAGATTAACTAGAGCACTAAATGTTATTTTTCCATTAGTAGAGGCTTCTGCATAAATAATATACACTCTCATCATTTACAGCATTGAGATTATTTGCTAATGGATGCACTTAATGTAGGGAAGGTCTTAGTGTACTGAAGTTGTAATTAACCAAGAACAGATTTTTTTGTAGTTTTCACAACAAACACCCGATGGATCTGTGTTCCGTACAAATACATAATTAACCAAGTTCCTTGAACGGTATAACAAAGTCGCACATATTTACAAATTAAGTGGCCTCCAGACGTAAATGAAAGCATCACTCACAAATAGCGATATGGCTGAATTTAAAGCAGTGCTTGCGCTACCTAGTCCATGAAGCAATTAAACACAACAATATTCAGATTACGTGGGACTCTAGTGCACCCCGTTACTGTTTATACCTAAATGACTCCCTTTTCCTTTATTAAATTTAACTTCATACAGAGTATAGTTGAAATGAGCACAGCAACAATACATTTACTTAACATGTATGCGTTAACTCTTAAGACGGGCTATCAGAAAATAACCAGGAATAAATGATGTGTACTGAAAAATGACGTCCTCCTAAGTAATCATATCGCAGCAAACAGATGCACCTTCCTTCCCCTGGACCAGCTACTTCTCCAGAATCACACAGGTCAACATCCTGAGCCCAAGTCCACACCTCCAAAATAGAACGTACCCTTTCCTAGTTTTAATGAAGGCGTACCGCCCCTAATTGGAAGTGCTCGTCCTAAAATGTCTGAACCGATAATGTTGATGGGAGCAGGAAAATGGCCCTTTTTAAAAATTAAACATGGGTGTAAAACTCTGATGGTCAGACCCAGTAGTTTACACTCTATTTTCTACAAAAAAAGTGTTTTCCAGCAGTGGTTCTTCAACTTATTTCTCCCAGTATTTTTCAGAATACTTGTATGCACTTCGAAATTGGTGTGTTCTATACCAGGGGACCAAGAGACCAGCGACCGCGCTAGAAATGGGGTCACTACACACACTACTGCGTTAACTGGACTGGCGGGAAAACCTCCAGAGTCCTTTTTATTACAATCGGTTACATCACCGACTAAACCATTGCTCCATGTCACTGTAGGGAGATTGGGGTCATCTCCTTGCCAGTGCAGACGTCATGGACGGGTCCATGACTAAACATAACATTCCTCCTTTACCCATGATAAAAACATGTAAAACCAAACCTTACTTCTTGTTCCAAAACAATACACAAAAGAAATAGAGCTTTCGCATGCAGATAGCATAGGAGGCATGATCAGTCTAATACAAATCCTTGTAGCCTGGTAGAGCATTGTGGGCGGGGCCGTAAGCTATAACGACCCATCCCACGGCTTGACCCAGCCGGCACGGATCTATGTGTGTCAGGTTCCGAAACTAGACGACCCTCAGGGTTCTGCACTTCTGAGCTCATTGTCCCACTGGACGATGCACCATCAGTCACCAAACATGGACTTTGAGATGCAATAACAACGTCTTCTTGACTAGCAATGCTCCCCGGGTCCAGATAAATTGAGGACTTCTCTGGAGCTCCTGTCATCAAAAAGTCTGAGGTGTGTACCTTTTAAAAAAAAAAAATGTTTCTTGTGATAGTCTCCTGACCTCGTTTATCAGTGATCATGGTGCCTTTGACCTCACTCACCACCCAGGGATCCTTCTCAAAAGGTAACACAAATTTGCTTCCCCTTCTTCTGCACTTTACCAGAACCAAATCCCCGATATGAATGGTTCATTCCTTGGCTCTCCTTTTCTGTGACATCTTGTCATTCCTGTCCTTCCTTTGTGACTGCGCTTTCCCCACCTGATGATGCAGATCAGACAGTTCCTGAACATGGGGAATGGTATCTCTTACCTTCCGATTGATGCATACGGAACTAGGCGTCTCTCCAGTGGTAGCATGGGGAGTAAGACGGTATTCCCGTAGCAAAGCATACACAGCAGAGTCCACATTGTGACCTCCAGCAATTGCAATTTGCAGTACTTTATTCAGAGTTCTCATTAAATGTTCCACCTCCCTGTTTGCCTGAGGCCAACGAGGCGTGATCTTTTTGTGCACAATTCCCCTAGACAGTAGGTATTCGCAAACTCTTGGCTTGAGAACGGAGGTCCATTGTCAGTGCGAATCTCTTGTAGCAAGCCATGGGTGACCATAATCTTCTTCAGATGCGGTATGATCTGAGCCGCAGTGATAGATTTCACGATTTCAACCTCAGGATATTTTGAGAAATCATCTATCATGACAAAAGTGTGACGGCAATCTTGTAGACTGCCAAAATCAGCGCTCGCTCGAAACCATGGGAAAGGATGGATGGTCTCCGTAATGATCGGTGGGGGATGGTCAGCCGGACCGACATCTTGACACATCATACACTGACGTACAACTCTTTCAACGTGGTCATCGAGTCCCGGAAACCACACCTTGCTCTTCAATCTGGACTTCGTCTTCACCATACCTTGATGAGATGCATGGGCAAGCTCCACTACAGCGTGTTGCAAAGCAATGGGAATGACAAGCCTATGCCCTCTTAGCAGGCATCCTTCAGGAGATACAGCCAGCTCTTGTCTAACCTGTGCAGTGAGGATAACATGGTGTGGGCTTCCGCCGTCCGGAGGATCACGTTTCGAAGTATAGAATGCCATTTTCCTGATACCACAGCTGACATCACCTACTGCAGACACTCATCGTCCTCTGTGGCTGACTTGATTTCGTCCAGAGACAGGGGTAGTGGTCGAGACCTTTCCACAATCAACCTTACATACTCTTCTACTTCCTCCGCATCCGTGACTTCGCAAGAAGTAGCAGGCCCGGCATCCTGTGAGAGGTAGTCGGCAGGGTTCAAACTTCCAGGTCGATACACCACCGATATCTTTTTTTTTTTTTTTTTTTGAACTTTTCTTTTATTGTTAATAACACAATATGATACAGAGTCAGTGGGATCAGGGTCCCGTCAATCGGGAGTAATTACACATCAGTGATATTAGGAAACCGAAGAAGAAGAAAGAAGAAAGAAAAAAGTAAAAAAAAAACAAAACAAAAAAAAACTCGTAAGGCACAAACAAGGTATCAGTCATAATATAAAAACTTGAGGTAGAGTTCACTTCAAACATATTTTAGGCTATGTGGGGGGGTTTAAAGAGGGTAAAGATATGAGGGTAAAGGGTAGGTTGTACCTATTCAGACGAAAGGACCGGGGAGTGCCACCCTGGGAAGCGAGGGATGTTGCTGCACGGATAATGGGTGTTGCAGCTCATGTCAACTCTGTGGTCAGTATCAGTTGGGACCAGGTGACTAGCTGACGACATGGGGAAAAGAATCTACCATGGAGGTCTGTTTGGAGTGTTGCTAGAAGGCGACGTTCTGACTCTAGTGGGCGTTTTAGAAAGGGACGTGGGGAGAAGGGGCGAGAGGGAGAGAGAAAGAGAATGAGAGAGGATAGAGAGTAAGAAAGAGGAAAAAGGAGAAAAGAAGAAGAAACAGTAGGAAAAGGGAGAGGGAGAAGGGGAAGAAGAGGAAAGAAAAGAAAGAGTGGGAGAGGAGAAAAGGATAGAAAAGAGAGGAAGAGAAGTGGAGAGAAGGAGGGGGGAGAGGGGGGAAAATACAGAGGGAGGGGCAGGTACGGGAGCGAGAGGGAGAGTGGGGAAGAGACGCATGTGGGGGAGGGGAGGGAGAGGGAAGGGAGAAGGGAACAGTGGTGGTTCCGGGTAGGGCACTATTGCCCCCTTGTGAGGAAGGGAGCCCATACCTGTAGGAATAATTGAGCTTGGTCTTGTAAGTTATAGATGATCCGTTCATGCATAGCAGTGCGGATCATGGCTGTAATCCATTCCTCCGGGCTTGGGGGGGTTTCTGACCGCCAGTGTCTGAGTATGCAAATTTTTGCAGTAGCTAACGCTGTGTGCAACAGTCGCTTGTGTGGTCTAGGGAGGTCTGGTAGGGAGGTCGTATCTTGCAGAAGTATAAGGGCAGGAGGAAGTGGTGACGGAAGTGACATTACTTCAGCCAGAGTGGAGCTCACAGCATCCCAGAGTGGTCTTACTGTTGTACAGTTTACTAAGATATGTATCAGGTCACAGGATGTTTCTGGACATCGCCAGCAGTGCGCATGCGGGAGGAGTCCGGTCCTATGCAGTTTCGCTGGGGACCAGTGCCATTCATGTAAGATTTTAAAGAGGCAGAATTTCAAGCGTGCTTCCCGGGTGCCTCTGTCTAGTGTCTCTAGGGTAGCTTCCCAATCGTCTGGGTCTAGATCCTGCTGCAGCCTGGTTTGCCACCGTAGACGTAGTTTGTCCATTAGCGGTTGGGAGTAAAGCCGTCGAATAATTAGATCATATAGACCCGACATTACTCCCTTGCATTGTCCCCATTGCTGCAGGTAAGCCACTATCGGTGAGGGCAGGGATCCCCGCTGTGGAGGTATATTCCCTTCGGAGAGACAATGCTTGAGTTGCATGTATCTCCATTCCTGGTTCGGGTGTAGGCCGAACTCCTCCCGTAGCTTGGGGAATGGTTTGAGCACATCGTTCTCCAGAACCTGTGAGAGGGTAAGGATGCCTGCCTGTTTCCATTGCGGCCAATGGAGTACCTCGCCACCTATGCGTAGGCCACTGTTGTGCCACAGGGGCGCTTGGGCATGTATAAGGGGGTTGACCCCAAACAGTCGGTGGGCCCTTTGCCAGGATGCCCTGGTCGCCGCCAGGATAGGATTCACTGAGTTGGTGGCTGGGAGGTCTGCACGGTAGGGTCCACTGAGTCCTTCGTTCGCAGTCAGGAGTCGTTTTTCCACTGCTATCCACAAGGGGGGATCTGGTATATTCGACAGTTTATTGGATAACTGAGACATTTGGAGGGCTAAAGAATAGTGTTCCACTGATGGGAGTCCCATTCCCCCGTTTATGCGGCGGGCCAAAAGCTTGGCTGGTGATAGCCGCGGTCGCATAGTGCGACACACGAATGATCTAATTAGTGCATCAATGCCTCTTAGTGTGGAGAGGGGCACTTGTAAGGGCAGGAGACCTAGGATATAGGTGAAACGGGGGTACCGTCACCATTCTAACCGCTTGTACTCTGCCCCACATGGAAAGGCCTAACTGGGTCCATTTTGCAAAGTCCAGTTTCGTCCGCGTGATGAGAGGATCAATGTTGTCCGCAACCATGTGTGCCAGTCCAGGGTTAACGAGCACTCCTAGGTATTTAAGGCGTTTTGGCGTCCACCGGAATGGGTAGCCTAGGAGTGCCGCTTTTGTGGTTACTCGCGATAGCGGAAGTGCCTCACTTTTGTCCCAGTTAATACGGTATCCCGATAGGGCTGCGAAGTCCTCGATTACCTCTAATAGGGCCGGAATGGATCTTTCCAGGTCCGTGAGTGTTAAGAGGATATCGTCAGCATAGAGGTATATCTTGGAGGTGCCTTCGGGTAGTGGTAGGCCGGTTATGGAGGGGGAGGACCGGATGGCTGCCGCCAAGGGCTCCATCGCCAAAAGGAACAGGAGAGGTGAAAGGGGGCACCCCTGCTGTGTACCCCTTCGGATAGGGAAAGGGTCTGAGAGGAAGCCTCCGCAGTTGACTCTGGCCGCGGGTTGGTCATAGAGCAGTCGTACCATGGAGATAAATTTGTTGCCTAGGCCAAATCTCTGTAAGGCCGCAAATAGGTAGGGCCATTCTATGCGGTCGAACGCTTTTTCGTCGTCTAAGGACAGGGCCAGCGCCGACTCCGGGGAGTCTCTGGCCGCCCATAAGGTATGGCATAGGGTTCGTAGGTGGTTCCTAGACGTGCGGCCCGGTACAAACCCCACCTGTGTATAGTGTATTAAGGACAGGATTACTTTACGTAGTCTGTTTGCCAGGACGCTTGCTAGAATTTTGATGTCCCCGTTTAGTAGAGAGATGGGTCGGTAGCTGCCGCATAATAAAGGATCTCTCCCAGGCTTCGGTATGACCGCTATTGTGGCATTGTTGGATATGGCCCCTAATGTCTGTGTTTCGCAGGCTTCATTGAGGGCTTCGCATAGGATATCAATCGCCTCTGCCCCTACCCATTTGTAAAATTCTGCAGGGTATCCATCCTCTCCGGGTGATTTGTGGTACGGACGTCAGAGATGACTTTATCTATCTCCTGTCTGCTTATTTCCCCTTCTAATAGGCTACGGCCCTCGTTTGTTAGGGAGGGGAGGTCTAGCTTCTTTAAAAAGGTGGTAGCTTGCGCTAGGTTAGTCGTGGTTTCCGGCGTGTAAAGGTGTCTATAAAATTGGGCAAATTTGTTTGCAATGGCCTGCGGGTGGGTCAGTATGTCCCCGGAGGGAGAGCGAATGGCTGGGATGGCTAGGGCGGCAGCTCTTTGATGGAGTTGGGCTGCGAGCAGTCGTCCCGCCTTCTCACCTTGTTCATAGTGTCTCCCTTGGTGTCTCTGTAATGCGAATTCGGCCTGGGTGGTGTATAACTCATTAAGGGCCATTTGTGCTTGCTCTAAACTTCGGCGGCCTGGAAGGGAGGGGTGTGCCGTGTATTGTCTGGTTAGTCGGCGTATGTCGAGTTCCAGAGCCGCTTGTTGCTCTTTTCTGTCTTTGTTCGCTATCGCCGCATCCCGCATGAGCTGTCCCCGTATCGAGGCTTTGGCTGCAGCCCACATAGTTCGACTCGAATCAACCGTACCAAGGTTGTCTTGGGCGAAAGTGGTCGCATGGTCCTGTAGCTGCAACTTACCTTGGGGGGATCGATATCAATGGATCGCTAATCTCCAGGGTTTTCGGCCCGGGGATACCAGGCCTAAGCGGATGGCTATAAGGACTGGGGAGTGGTCTGATAGGCCTCTCTCCAGTGTATCGTCCTCCACGGTGTGGGCCATAAGATTGTTGGATAGGAGAAAGTAATCGATCCGTGATTGGGTACCGTGCACCGGCGAGAGAAAGGTAAATTCTCTGTCCGTTGGGTGAGTCAGCCTCCAGTGGTCAACCAAACCGTTATCTGCGAGTATATCAGACTGGATGGCCCTGTCTGCGTTGTTACTCGTGTCTAGAGGCCCTGTCCTGTCCAATGCTGCGTCCCTTGCTAGGTTCCAGTCTCCTCCTATAACGTAACGGGATGCCCCTATCTCGGTTAGAAGTCGATTGAGCTGGAGAAAGAAGAGGCGTTTGGGACCTGTTGGTGCATAAACTGATCCCACACACAATGTTGAGTCCCCTATTTTCAGTTTGGTAAATATGTATCGGCCCTCGGGGTCTGTCCACGATTTGACGACCGTGAAAGGGAGGGTTTTGCGTAAGAGGATCGCCACCCCGCTTTTTCTTGGGACATTCTCCATATCGGGTGAGGGTGGAGTGCAACTAAACAAGACGGTTCCCACCCAGTCACGTCGTAATTTATCAGATTCAAGACTGTCTAGGTGTGTCTCTTGCAATAAGGCAATATCTGCCTGCTTAGAATTAAGGTAGGATAGGACTTTCTTCCGTTTGATAAAGTGGGTAAGGCCGTTTACGTTCCATGATATCACCCTGAGGGGAACCACCGGTGCTCCCATCTGGTTGGGTATCCTTGTTTCCTGTGTCCCCCCATCCGGGTGTATGAGCTCGGGGGGGTGGGGTGGACTCTGTGAACTGAAGAGGATGTCGGGGAGAGGGAAGGGGGGGAATGGTAGGTGGCGGGCGCGTTGGATACGAAGAGGAGTTGAAAAGAGAATAAAGAGAAGACAGTGGGGGGGAGAAGAGATAAAAAAAAAAAAAAAAAAAAAGAAGGTAAAGAGGGGGAGACCGGGATACAAATCCCGAAGTGCACGAACTTTGACCGGCGGGTCTAAAACCTAGGCCGAATGAGCTTCGACGCCCGGCCAGCGGGCCCCGCGCCGGGGGAGGAAGAAGGGGGTGGCGCCCACGGGGCGCCCCAGACCTCCGCGTGGGTGCATCCAATTATGTCGGGGGGGGGTGTGGCATGTGTTTGTGACCAGAGGATGGGGGGAGGAGGGGAGGGCGCATGTTGGCTGCGTCCCTTTGCGGGGGGGGATGGAGGAAGCGCGAGGAAAGGACAGGGGCAAATATTATTGTTACTAAGGTCGCTTCCCCTTGGTTATTCTGAGGGGTTGTGGCATGTATATGCTCTGGGACTTGGCATCTGTGGTCTGTTCTGCTTTGCACCAACGCGCATCATTATGTCACTATTGCGTTTGTTAGTAGATCGGGGTCTAGAGCTCAAAACCCAGTTCAGAATCATTTTGCCCCAGCCCTGCCAGGGCAAGCCAGTAGTGTGCAAGGGTATTGCGCCAGTTCCCATATTTTCCAGAGGACGTTATGGGTCCTGATTCTAGATGGGAGAAGTGATACGGGACATGGAAAGTGTTACCCGGCATGAAAGGGAGGGACGTTGAGAAACAAAAGTAAAGGTAATCGGGGGCCAACAAAAACTATCACACAATCCGAACAGTCTGAGCAGTCCGAGGCGGTTAAAGCCTTCTGGGGGGGGGGGGCGGTTCTCCGTGGTTCCATGTTTGAGGAGTGTACATTAAAGTAGAGTACTCATCATGTCTCTATGTCTGGGCTTTTTCATCAAAGTTCCAATGTTTCCTGCAACGTTTCTATGGCAGTCTGTGGTTGTAGATATCGAGAGCTTGTAGGAAAACTGTGTCCATGTTGGTTTCAGGTAGTAGGCACCTAGGGTTTCAAAGGGGATCGGGACTTGTCTCTGTCCGGCAGTTGTGTGTGCATCGCCACCGCCTGTAGGACTTGGCCCCTGTCATCAAAACTTTTTGTTAACCTCTCCAGGTCTCTGCCCCTGGTTTGGGGGTCTGTAGTAGGTCTTCCGTCGGTGTCCAGAGCAATTTCCGATTGGCCCATTCCCCTGGTTTGGTTCTGTGTGTCTTGGGGGGGTTGGGTTGTTAATTCCATGGATTGTGTCGGATCATGCAGCCCCTCTAGGAATGACTTCAAATCCTCTGGGTCATAGAAGGTTCGTGACTCTCCGTTCTTAGTTATCCACATCCTGGCTGGCTCGAAGAGGCCGAATTTAACGTCCAGATGGCGAAGGCGAGGGCGGAAGGAGAGAAAGGCTCTTCTTCGATCTGCTGTTTCTTTGGAGAAGTCTGCTGAAAGGCGGATTTCGAGGGGACCGAGCCGGAGTGGGCCTTGCCTTCGGGACAGCTGTAGCAATTGGCGGACCTGCCCGTGCCGGAGGAAGCAGGCTATGATTGGACGAGGACGATCTTGTCCGTTTTGTCTCTTGAGACCAAGTCTATGCGCTCTTTGAAATTCCAGAGGGGGGTCAAATGTTACGTCGGCTAGTTTGGGAAGCGTGTCTCGCAGGTAAGAGAGGATATCTGTACCCTCAATGCCTTCCGGAAATCCGAGGAAGCGGATGTTGTTTCTGCGGCTTCGGTCCTCAAGGTCGGTTAACTTGCTGCGAAGGTACAACAGTTCCTGATCTCTGTCAGTCTGTGAGACCACTTGACTTTCCACGGCCGCTACTCGATGGTCCAGTCCGGAGATTTGTGACTGGAAGCCCGCTATTTCCAAGCGCATGGATCTCGTTTCCGCTGTTAATGCTGACATGGCAGTGTCCATACCTTCCAGTTTGCGGCCTACTGCCGATATCTCCTGCAGTATACGATCCATTGATGCTCCTTGAGTATTGTCTGACATGGTGTCGTGTGAGGGGGGCGGAGAGGCTGCGGGAGCAGGATATTTCTGTTGACGCAGGGCTTCAGAGAAGAGTAATTGGCGAGCGGGTTTACACGGTGCTTTACCCGCCGTCTTGCCTCTGGGCATTGCGGGTTTCTCCCTGCAGGTGGGGATCCAAGGGGGTGCCTGTTCGTGTCTCAATGAGGGCGATCAGCGTGGGCGGAAGAGGAGAGAGGGTGGCAGGTGGGGTTCAGAGTTCAGGGGGGTACCTCTCTAAAAATGGCCTCCTGGGGGGGCTGTCGTTGGTGTATATGTACGAGGGGAAGGATCACGGTGTTGGCTCTATAGCGTTCAGCGTCACGCAGGGCTGTTCCGTGGAGAGAGGGGTTGTTTTGGAGCCGAGCCGAGGTCCGATGTTACTCCTGGCCCTCTTTGCTCTTCATGCCTCGTCAGTTCCTGTTAGTGTGGTATTGCTTCTTTTGTTGTTATGTTTGTGTTGATCGTTTTCCTTTCTCTTTTTTCCTTTTCTCCTCTTTTTTTTTTTTTTGTTTTCTTACTCTTTGCCCCCTCTTGTGCTTGCCCCTCTTTTTATTAGGTAGTTTGCTCCTTTACTCTTTGCCTTCTCCTCCTCCTTTCGTCTTCCTCCTCTCTCCGCTCGTTGTTATATTCCTCTCTCTCTCTCCCCACTCCCGGCCCCTTTCACATTTATCCACCACCCTCCTCTCCGTACGTCTCTCACCCTCTCTGACTCACCAGCTCGGCTCTCACCTCTCCAACCTCTTCGGGGCCTCTGTCATTTCTCAGGGGGTCTTCTCTGGAGCAGGTAAGGCTGGGAGGGTGGAGGTAGCCGTCCGTTGCGCTCCGCTGGTGGTGAGGCCTCTTGTCGCCGATCCCGTCACCCCCGGCAGAAAGGGGGAGGGTGGAGAGGCACTGGGAGACGCGTCGTTGTTGTTCCGGGCCCTGATGGTGGTCGGCTCCGTTCTCCCCCTTCGGCAGCTATCGATCAGGAGGGAGGGAGGGGTCAGGCGGCGTCCCGGCCTGTTGCCGGCTCCGGGAGCCGCAGTTGAGCCGCTGTCAAGGCGCGGGCAGGGACGAAGGACGCGCTCTCTCCCACTTCAGGCTTCAGCGAGGGACGCGTCTCTCCGTGTCGGGGTGATTCCACACTCGAGGCCGCGGCTCAGGGGCCTGCCGTAGGCCTCAGGCCTCCTCCCCTCGCTCCGTTCGGCGCCTCCGGGGAGGGCGCTCCCCCCACGTCACGGACGTCGGTCGTTCACTGTCTCCAACTCCTATGTCGGCCCCGCTGCGTTCGGGGGTCCCGTGGAGCGCCCCCAGCGCCGCCGCCGCCGCCACCGCCGCGTGGCCTGCCGCCGTGCGGAGCTCGGCTCTCAGGCGGCCATCATGGATCGCGGCCAGACCACGCCCCCACACCACCGATATCTTGTAACTGCAAGATCCACTTTTCGATTCATGGCCGGGGCTTGTACGAGGACCCATTAAACAAAGGAATCGGGGGCTTATGATCAGTGTGTACTACAAATGGCTGACTATACAGGTAAAAATGAAAATGTCTGCAGCCCCAATGCACTACAATGGCTTTTTTTTTCGATTTGGGAGTAGCGTTATTCAGTCTCTGTTAGGGCTCGACTGGCATATGCCACAGGAGCCCACTCCCCGTCCATCTGCCTTTGTGCCAACACTTCCCTTAGCCCTGTGGGACTAGCATCCACCGACAGTTCTGACTCCTTCCTAGGGTCAAAGTAGACTAGGGTGGTGTGTTCAGATAGTGCTGATTTAGTGGCCTGGAAAGCAGCTTCCTGTTCGGGTCCCCACTCCCAAACAGCATTGGCCTTGATGAGGTCACTGAGAGGAGCCGTCAGAGCTGTCAGGTTCTTGATAAACCGCCCACAGTAATTTAACATGCCTAGATAGCTGCGGACACGAGATACATTGATGGGAGCCATGGCAGATTGAATGTCTTTTACCTTGGCCGGGTCTGACAACACTCCCTCTCCAGAGAACCGATACCCCAAAAAAGCCACTTCTGTTTGTAAGAAGGAACACTTGTCTCTATGAAGCATCAGGCCATTCTTGTGAAGCCTCTGGAATGTGGCTCTGAGGCGAGTAAGATGTGACTCCACACTGGGAGCATGCACAAGTATGTCATTGCTGACATTGATTACTCCTGGTAGTCCAGCAAGTTCCCCACGAATGGTGTCCTGAAAAACCTGTGCTGCGCTGGAAATCCCAAAACTGAGGGGTTTATACCGCCTGAGACCCACATGAGTGGAGAAAGTGGTTATTTCTCTAGAATCGGAATGTAACAGTAGCTGATGGTATCCCGCCCGCAAATCCATTTTCGAGAACCATCCTGACCCTGCCACCTCTGCAACAATGTCATCTACAGTAGGTGTTAGATGCCGGTCACGCTTAATGGTGACATTGGGCAGGTGCATATCCACACATATTCTCACCTCCCCAGGTTGCTTGGGTTTCCTGCCAATCACAATGGGCGACACCCATGGCGTGGGACCATCGACCATCTCTATGACATCTGCTTGCTCCAACTTCCTAAGCTCCTCCTCCACTTTGGGCCTCAGGTGGAAAGCAACCCTGCGATGCTTCAAAGCCACCGGTTGTATGGACTTGTCAATGTGTAATCGTGACATACGATCCTTCAGGCAACCTATACCTTCGAATAGTGGTTTAGATTCAGTTACCAGGCTCTCCACAGTCTCCAGGTGAACACTAAATGCAAAGGAGATGAGGTTGAGCTGCTCTGCGTCCAGCAGCTTAGTAGCATGTCCGATCCAGTGATGGTGACAAAAACCTTGGTTTTTATTGCATGTTCCTCATAAGATAGTGTCGTGGTAAAAACACCTGCCAATGGCAATGGCCGTGATGACCCAAACGCATACACCTGAGTCATTGTAGGTTGTAGCTTGGGCTGAATGGGAAGACTTTTTAAAACAGATTGTGCCATAACATTGATGGAAGCACCAGTGTCAATCAGTGCGTTAACTTTATGGCCTGCCAGAAGAACTGGGCACCTTGGTACTCGCTTCCGAGGATGCCCACTGGGTTGCAACGCATGTATCACATGGACTGTTCCTTCACCGCCCTCATCATCGTCCAGATCATCATCTTCTTCCGTCATAACTGTTGGTTGTACTGAGTTGACAGCTTTGGATTTCTGTGATCTTGGACGGGGCGTTCACCTGCATACTTTGGCGAAGAGATTTAACTTATTACAACTCGAGCATTTCTCACCTTGCGCAGGACACACCCCTTGATGAGGGAATGGACCTCCACAAGAGTAACAGGATCGCGATGACGTGGTGGCCTTTTGCCTGGATTACTTTTTATCCGCAGCTGCTGCAGTGACGGCGCTCACTGGCTCCACTTTGATCTGGGTTTGCAGCGCCGCTTCTATATGGGCTCCACGTACCTTCGATAGCTCCTTGGACCTTCCCAGCGTGAGGATATTCACCATGGACATACCATGTATCTGCAGTATGTGTTCTCTCAGCTTCACGGACGTGCATCCCTGTATGAATTGCGCACGGACTTCATCTTCGACATCCACTAAGGTGCAGGTGTGAGCTAGGTTCTTAAACCTTGCATAGAAAGTATCAACTGATTCATGCGGAAGTTGCCTGGCTTGTCGGAGAAGAAAACGTTCGTATTCAGGATTCACCAGGGGTTCAAAGTGAGCTGTGAGCGCCTGTTTTAATGACTGGTAGGTGAACGGTGGGCCCTCTTCGGCCACTGATTGGCCCAGTTTATGAATGGCTGCACCTCCCAAGTGTAAGAGCATGGGACGGCGTCTGTCATTGTCCAGAGCTGTTGCAGCAAAGTAGGTTTCTAACATGTCCACCCACTGTTTCCAATGAGCTGCTTGGGCGGAGGGAGGACTTTCTACAACAAAAGGATCCAAAGCTGGTACAGACGCCATGGTTGCACCTCAAACGTGCAACGATAGACCACCCCACTGTCGTATGCACGCAAATGGAGAAAAACAAACAAGAACTCACACAAAAAGTCACTGCGTGCTTTAAGTCATGTACACGCACACCTGACGTGTGAAAATGAAATGTCTGATCAATATCCTCTCACTTTGCGCAGGAGTCACTTGTCCTGTTGTTCTCCAGGGCACACAGTCACTTGTGGGTGAGGCACACAAAGAAACCACATCCAAAAGAGGACTAACAGTCCAGGCAGATGGCCAACAGAGAGAAAATAAAAAACAAGCAAGATGAGGGTAGGTTCTGAATCCCTTAAACAGGATCCTTGATGCTATTCTGATGTTGTGCACTTCAGCGCGTGCACCACCGAAACCCAGGAGCCTTCCATGCCTCTCTTAATTACCGCTCACCTCGTGCCGGAGGAAGGACGTTCTGCTTGTGTGGCTGGTTGCTCTAGCAACCGTCAGGACTCTCGCCTCGGGTTGAGAACACGATGCACCTCGGCACTCTGGCACACCACCTGCAGGCAAAACTCTCAAGGGACCACGCCCACGGCACACAGATCAGCTGGGGTGTTGGTTGAACAGGCGCGCGTAGATGGGCGCGTCCGCTCACTGCCTCTTCCTTCGGCCACCTCGTCCAGGCGCCAGGGCACGAACATGCCTTCTGGTGTTAGAGCAGATGGGAGGCACCGGCAGTGAACAAGAGCCAGAGGTTGCCAGTCAGCGAAGAAAAACGACACTAGGTGAGAGCTCCACTACCTGCAGGGGGCCACCCACATTGCCCGGAGAAAACTGCTCTTGAGGTGAGCGGACAGGTAAGTGCACGAGGGGGTCCGATCAGCCGGATCACCCACCTTCTTCGCCAATTTGTTGTGTTCTATACTAGGGGCCCAGGAGACCAGCGACCGCACTAGAAAGGAGGTCATAACACACACTACTGTGTTAACTGGACTGTCGGGAAAACCTCCTGAGTCCTTTTTATTACAGTCGGTTACGTCACCGACTAAACCATTTCTCCATATCAATGTAGGGAGATTGGGTCATCTCTCTGCCAGTGCGGACGTCATGGACGGGTCCATGACTAAACATAACAGAAATGAGGGCCACCTTTTAAATGGTTGTAAATATGTCCATGCCCTGATGAGCATTTTGCCCTAACTGTAGTAAAAATTGACACCCCTTCCTATTCCCCTAATAAATCAACCACAGCTTGGTGGCGTCCATCTGCCACTTTATGGATAAGAGAAGGATTAGAAGGAAGAACACCGGCTCAAGGACTTTGTTGGCCTGTGTGAGTTGAACTCATACACTCCTATTACCTGCGAAAGTCGATGACGTTACCATTACAGGTGATTATAAGAGTAAATGTTTTCATGCTGAATACTGAACAAGGAACTAACTACCTAAGTCACCTAACTTATGATCTTATCCTTTCTAGGTCTCCTTCCCTGCAGTTCCCAACCCTAAAGCCCTTCCCCTCAACAGGCCAATGCGTTAATCTGTGAACAACAGATAATCTGTGAATGGTATTGGTGGTGCCTGTAGATAGCCCTATTGATCATGGTATCGATCTTGAGGTATTGTAAAGCTTACATCAGAGCTTAGAGATTGTTTGTCTGATTCTTTGCCTAAAAGTCTTCCTTTGTCATATATGTGTTATGAGTTGCTTTATCAATCTGTTTGATGGTTAATAGAGTGGCTCTTCAGTATTTAGCCCTAGCAATGTCGATACAAATATCTTGCAAGAGCTCAGCTCACAGATACTATGACCGCAAAAAGCTATCTTTCTCCTCTCTGACTCAGGCTCATTTTTTAAATTTCTACACTTGTGAGCCCTTACACATGTTTCAATATCTCCAGGAGGGGTTTGATTTGGGGCTGAGATTTTTGGTCTGGAAAGTCTAGTGAGCAGCGGTAAAAGATGTCCGTGCCTCTTGGGATGGTCTTTCTAATATGGGTTCCTGTCCTTTGAAGGGTTTCTCTTTATAGGGGCCTCCTGTCAAGTCAGTGGTTCCATCATGGGACTTGCGCTAAGTACTTTAATCTTTGCAACTTGCTCTGATTGAACATTTGAGGAAATGGATTTCAATTTTTTGACCCTGAAGACCTTCTTTTTGGTAGCCAGCTTGTGGGGTTGAATTCTTTGTCAATTTAGGCTCCTAATTAACAAGACTTTTCAGATAGGCTACTGTTATGTTTACTATCTGGTTTTCGCCTTTAAGTGACGTTTCATCTTGACAAATATATCACGTTTCCATTCTTTTCCCCTAAACGTTCCATGGAGGAAGAAATGTTTTGGCATCTTTTAGATGTAACCCAGATTTTCCTCTCTGAATTGCTGGATCAAATCTACTATTCCCTTGACCCGCAGGGCTCAAAGAATCTGTTTTTTGGTACAGTTTGAGGTCATTCCACTTGTGAGGTGGTGGCCTGGTAGGCAGAGGATGGGCTAGCATGTCCCTAGAATATCTGTCAAGCAGCAACATGGGCGACTACTTCAACCTTTATTTCCCAATATAGGATGGATATGAGGGATGAGAGAACCATGGAACTTGGAACTAGAGTCCCTGCAGCTGTTATTCTTGAGTAAAATCCTTCTTCGGTAATGTTGAGATGCTGCATTACTCTAAAATGTTTATGTTCTTTTGTTATGGGGTGTGAGAATACTACCCTTATGTTTCACCAATAACAAGGACTTTGCCAAGGTATGTTTGAAGAGGACTTTGTGATTACTTACTGGTATTTTTCGTTAGCCATCATGTGCTCATGGGAGTTTCAATGCATTGGAATATTTTGTAAGAAAATGACATAGTTCATGTGTGAGCTGACGAGGATTCAGACTGACATGAGTTAGGAATAGATAGTTACACTGCTATCTAAAATAAATGTAGTCCACCCTAAAATAATCATACAATAAAGAATTAATCATGCAGTAGTCAGTGGAATCGATGCTGTTATGACAGCAGGGTTAGCTCCTTTAATTTTACCTTTTGTTTTCACCTTCTTTTAAAGTACCATAGTTTGCACTAAGGTTACATTGATTTTATTGTCTAAAGTATCTAATCTTCTGAAATGAGATGTTCCACCAATGACCCATTGTATTAATGTACATTCATGTTCAGTTTTTCATACTCTTGATTGGACATGTGCTTGATGCATTTTATTTGAACATAGAAAATCACTGAAATGTTTAGTACAACCCTGTGTTTTAAGCAGTTTTGTACAACTGAAGAATTGCGTAGAACCAGATCAGAAAAAGTTGTACACTATTGGTCGTACTATACAGATTGACCTGTGGGTGCAATTGGCATGTGTTTCCACGTTTTACGTCCCCTGGGCAATTTGATAATACATAAGGGGCTGCAGAGGGTTGATTAGCTTCTTCTGTAATCAAAATTCCCAGTGCTAAATGTGTGCCGGCATGATCTCATGGGCGTGTGGTCCCATGCAAATGAGGAAATTCTTAACCTCTCCCATTTGTGCAAGGACTCCCGCCCGACCAACGATCACCATGCATCCCCCGCAAGGTCCCATACCCTTTTGCCCACAAATCATGAGTGAGCCATTGCTGGGAATAAATCAGCTGCAGCTTATTAAACACATTCAAGAGGCATTCCATGGCACATCAACATCACATTTACTGGTCATCAAACCTCCCATCTATCCCCGTTATTATCATGAACCTCTTATGCTACTCTGCCTGTCTGTTGGTCTGATTTGATCTTGGTAATGTTCAAGCACTGCCTCTTTTCATGGTAGCCTTCGTGGTCTGCTCCACAGTGTTTGGCGGCTACTTGGCTCCCCCCCCCTTGTTACCGCTGAGTGGTACCTCTGACCTCCCGGGCTACAAGTGCCATGACTACCCGCTGTTGAACTCTTGTGGCCCCTTCACCTGCTCTCTTCTGTCCCTGCCGTGATACATCCCAAGAACCTTGCCTGCTCTCCCTTGTCCCTGCTGTAAGGCATCCCAAGGACCATGTTGGGGCAGGCCTCTTTTAGGCTTCAGAGCTTCAGACCAAACTGAGTTCATCTTCGCTTTTATCACTCCACTTTCCCATCTTGCTTGCACTTCCTGCAGCTGCAACGTCCTGCCTTCTTAGGTGTGGGTGGGTCAAGCTTCCCGGTCCAGCTGTTGCGTGTGGGGGGGCCTCTTCCATGGCCTTTCCTTTAAACTTTATCCTGTGAGCCTGGATTGGCCTCCTCAAAGGTAGTCTGCCAATCCAGATGCATTATTTCTGCTGGCTTTCTTTGCCTGACCCGGGCTCCTGTCCTGCCCCAAGGGAGGCGTTGCGTGCTAGCCCCAAACTAGTCTGCCTTGTAGACCGGCCTGCCTTTTAAACCCCTCCCATTTGTGCAAGGACTCCCACCCAACCAGCGACCACCATGCTTCCCCTGCAAGCTCCGGTACCCTTTTGCCCACAAATCACCAGTGAGCCATTGCTGGGATTAAATCAGCCGCAGTTTATTAAACACATTCAAGAGGCATTTCATGGTACATCAGCATCACATTTACTGGTCATCAAATGCCCTTGCACCCCCTTTATAATCATGAACCTCTTCTGCTACTCTGTCTGTTGGTCTGATTTGATCTTGGTAATGTTCAAGCACTGCCTCCTTTCATGGTAGCCTTAGTGGTCTGCTCCATAACATTTGGAAGCTACTTGGCTCCCCCTCCTTGTTACTGGTGGGTGGTACCTCTGACCACCTGGGCTACAAATGCTGTGGCCACCCGCTGTTGACCCCTTGTGTCCCCTTTGCCTGCTCTCCTGTCCCTGCCGTAAGGCATCCCAAGGACCATGTTGGAGCAGGCCTCTTTTAGGGTTCTGAGCTTCAGACCAAACTGAGTTTATCTCTGCCATGCTGCCTGTGGTTTCCCGACCGCAGGCAGCTCCCTCTTGTCTCGTTTGGGCTAGTTAAAACCATGCAGTTCATGGGCTGCTACCTAGTTCATATGGGCTGCGTCAGTATAAAAAAAAAAGAGGGCAATCTGAATCTGGAGGGAGCCCCACCTTGGCCAAGGCCGTCTTTTAAGACCGCTATGAACTGGAACAGGCTGAGAAATTACCCATCCGTTTGGCAGAAGAGAGGGGTGACCCCTTGGGCAGTCCTAACAGCACATAATCTCACATGCAGCAGACAGGGCAGCATGTTGCCTTCGCTATGTACTTCAATCTAGAATATGTCTCTTCCCCTCTTTGGTCTGTCTTTGACCACCATAGATGGATTTTCATGTGCATGCTGCCCAGATGTAGGTCGTTCCCCCAAAGGCACCTGATCCCAGGATCCATTTTGGAGGGTGCCACAATTTCGCTTACATAGTAGGCACCAAAAATGCCTGTGTAAAGTCTGCTTTCAACAAGATAAGCTTGTGGTCGGAGGCACAATTTCTTATCAGTGTCGCCATCACTCTTCTCAGTGCCTCAAAATCCAGAGGCCTGTGCTGGTCCCCCTGCTAAGGCCTTAGTCTACGCCACCCCTTCATGGCTGCCCTTCAATAGAATGATTTGGTAGGGTCCATCCCTGTTGCCAATTTTGTGGGGTAGGCTACTGCGGTGAGGTAGGCTACTGAGGTGAGGTGTGCCTGAGCTCAAGTGAGCATTCTGCCATCCTTAAATGCCGAATTGATGAAATACCGATATTACCTCTCTTCCTGCAATGCTGGTCACCATTTCAAAGGTCCACCCAACACTGACTATAGTTTTGCTGGCTAGTGCGCTGTTCACCAACGTGGTCAAGTCAGGTTGGCTGGCTCCTATAGCGATCTGGGTATCAGGGTCCCGATGGGGTCTGCATGCATTGTCAGCTCCCTGAAACGCTGCCACTGAAAATGAGACAGAGCTTCAGCTGCAGTGTTCTCGCACCCCGGTATGCACCCTAATGGCTATGTTGCCTTTGAGTTGATACCCCACCAGATAGTGTAGTAGACGTACTACTACTGGGCAACGTGTCGTACCAAGATTCACTGCCTGCACCATCCTGTGGTTATCTGACTGGTAAAGGCCACTACAATGAGAAAGAGCTCCAGGAGGGTCATGTTAGTTGTGTAACCGTTCTGCACCCACGACGTAGGCCAGCGGGCTGCAGCCCATGCTGTGCCCAAGAACACCCAAGCCCCTCCCCCTCTGCATCGGTGAATAGCTCCAATTGCTCTGCCATTACCCACGGGTCACACCAGATGACTGTGTCATTGAAATTGGTGAGAAAGTCTAGCCACTGTTTTAGCTCCTCCTTAACCTCTTGCGTAATCTTCACTTAGTGATGCTTCTCTGTCAGGCCCCTACATAACCAAGCTAACCTTCTGGCAAAAGGTCTTTCCACTGGTATGGCCCTACACAATGAGTTGCTGTAGCTCACCTAGTGTGGCTTTCTTTTTTAGATACAGTCCTTCTATTGCTCCTTCAGATTGTGTTTCTTGGTTTCTGGCAACCTGCAACCTCCTTCTAAGGTATCTAATTAGACCCCCAAGAATGAGAAGCTGGGCCCTCCATCCTATCCCATGCCAGTGGCACCCCAAGATCTCCTGCCAAATCCTGAAAACACTTAAGACGGTCCTGGCAATCTGCTGCCCTTGGTGCCTCAATGAACAGGAAGTCATCTTGATAGTGGGTAACCCAGCCCTTTTTGCAATGCTTGGTGACTGCCCATTCCAAGAATGTACTAAATGTTTCAAAATAAGCCCAGGAGATAGCGCATCTCATTGATATACATTTGTTGTAGTAGAATGCCCTGTCCATCTGAAAGCCCAGCAGGTAGAAGATGTTGGGTTGAACTGGTAATAAGCGGAAGGCAGATTCTGTTAGTTTTTGTTAACAAGGCACCTTTGCCCACTGCCCTGATGCGATCTAGTGCCCTGTCCACTGTGGCATCCGACACGGAGCAGCTGTCCTGCCCCTGTCACTGACTCGCCGATGGGTACAACAGGTGATATATCAGACTGTACTTGCCTTCTTCTTTTTTGCGGACCACCCCTAGCGGTGATACTGAAAATGTGGCCATTGGGGGTTGTGAGGGATCTGCTACTCTACCCAGTGCAAACTCCTTTACTATCTTTTGCCTGCCGACTGTTGGATTGTCCTTCACAGACTTAAGCTTTTTGCCCCAGAGGAATTCCTGGGGACCTTCATAGGTGATGGGAAAGCCGAACCTCAAGCCTTAAATCAGTATGTGCTTGTCTCTGTCTCTAGGATATGTACTCAAGATATCTATCAGCCGACCTACTTGTATGGGTGTTGGCAGAGGGTTGTTAGCCCTTTGGGTCTCCCTCTGTCCCTTTTAGTCCCTATTTCCTGTTGTTGTGGTCCTTCCTTTCAGGGTTACCTATTGCTTTCTTGCACTCAATTGCTGGGTGAGCCCCCTGCAGTTGCTACAGCTGTGCTTGAAATTGCAGGATTGGCCCCACTTGCAATCATCCTTGTTGTATTTCCAGCATGCGGGTGGTTTTGTCTTGCCTTGCCTGCCCCTACCTGCACCTTAGTCCGATTGTGATGTTGAAACCCTTACGTTATTCCTTTTCCCCATGAGTGGTGAAAGCTGGGCTCCTGGTTGCCTACCCCTTACCTGGCCACCACCATATGATTTGTAAACCCTTCTACATCCTGTTGGTCCCACTCTATGAACGACCAGAACTCCATTTTTTCCCTGAAGCCTTCATCGTACCGCGGCCAGGTATCCTTGGTATTTTTGTTGGACAGCGTGTACCTGCTGTTCAAGTAGGAACAGTGCTGCTGCACTATCTGGGAATTTCTCAATAAATATACTGGCTTGTGTGTGGAAGGCCTCAAGCCAATTCTCAATGGACCTTTCAACCCAACTTTTTCTTTCTCTTTTTTTGTCTTGAGTTGTCAAGTCTAGGCCTGCCTGCTGTACCTCAAGCAAGGAAAAAATGTCAATGAATTATTTGACCCATATTCATTCTTTAACTGTCAGTGCGCTCAGTGTTTCTCTCACCATTACAGGAAGGTCGCCAGGTGATGGTCTATTCACTCCCGGCATTCCCCCCTCCACTCTTGTGTATCCCACTGCCTGTCCAAAACTGTGTAGGGTCTGACCTTTCTCCTGATGCACCCCTATCATCTGTTGTGGGCCCCCAGTCCCTTTGGTATCTTCTATGGGGGTGTCCTTCACCAATTCACCCATGCTGGGGTCTAACCGCTGCACCTTCCCACTGGTGTCCTTGGCAATCTCCTTTTTCTGCCCTTGAGATGCCTTGTCTCCATGTGCCATTGTGACCTGTGCTGCATCTGGAAGGGAGCCACGGGTAAGCAAGGCCTGATGACCCTGGGCCTGCCCAAGGCCACCAAAAGGTAGGTCCGAATGAAGGCAATGCTGGGTGATGCGTCCATGAGCCCACCCCTCCCGCACCAGGGGGCCCTTGCTGCTGCCGGAAAGGGGGGACCCATCACACTTGTTACATCATGCTGTTTCGTATTTACCACCCCAACCTGAGTCGCAAAGTTTGTGATGGTGTCAGTGTGTGGACCCTCGCTTTGCCCCTCAAACCCATCACGCTGTTCTTCTGTCTCTCCCTCCTGTGACATTGCTTGACCTCTGTTGATCCATGAGGCAGCCACGAGGCTGGATCCAGGTCCCTCCTCACATTCTCCCCCATTGTCTTGCTCCATGCTGCCAGACCAAGCCTCCTCCCTGTATGCGGCTGTGCCTCCCAAGCCCCTTGATTTCCTGTCTGTAGGGGCTTTGTTGCACCTTTTCTGTGTTTTTGCAGTGTCCTTCCTGGTGTTTTGGCGTAGATTTTTTTTTAGAGACTGGTGGGGACTGCCGTTCTGGTTACACGTGCCCCTTGCTTGCTCTTGTTGTTTTTTATTCCAGCCTGATCAGCCCCTTCTGTGGATCCTCCTCTGCTGAGCTTGCTCCCTTGTGCTTTCCGTTGCTCTGTCAGAATCTCTCATGCCTTGTCTAAGAGCGCCTCCAAATCAGCATCCAACTCAGACCCATTGTTCCTGGTACGTGCCCTGTGCTTCTTGGGAGGTGAACCAGCTGCTATGTCCTGATCTCTAAATCCGGCCGGGCAATTTCTCTCCCTGCCCGTCGTGTGGCAGCTGTCTCCCTCCATGTTCTCCTGGCTTTCTTTTTGTGAGAGCCCTCTTGGAAATGTATAACCAGCTGTAAATAAAAGGATTTAGGAAAAGGTATATTTGAAGTTAACTCCGAGCACAGGGTTCGAACCCTTGACCTACAGAGGTTTGCAAGGTCAAATGCAAGTATCTGCTGATTTAATAGCTGCTGTTGATTTTAAGGAAGGAGTTTGAAACCTTTGTCCTCAATGTAGTCTGAACTGATATAGGTGAATCACTACTAATGAGCTACCACTCACAGCATGCATCCCAAATTACGGTGGGGAATCAACGCAACACATTCTGGGGGAACTCTCGACAATCAGTGTAGGCAACAAAGTCTTTTACTGTTATGTCCCAGAAATAAGGGGAATGCCCTTGGTCACACTTGTGGTAGCATACACAACTTGTCATGTGAGAGTCTGTGATTTTTAACCATCCCACTACAATCGCCGTGACTCCTGCCAGTAACGAGAGACTCTTCAGAGATACGCTTCTGTTGAGTAACCAAGCAAACGTTATCCCACTCACTGCCTACTATGTGCCTCTAGTATGGTTTTCCGGACCAAGCCCTGCTCACCGCATCTAGGAAAGGCTTTTGCCTCTGATATCCATGCAAGTCTGGGGCTGCATCAAAGTCACCACTGCCCCCAGATCGATCCAGCTGTTCACAGGTCCGCGCGTGTGTCGGCAGAGAACTCCTTGGTCACGCTTCACTGTCGCGCAGTCTTATGACGCGCTGCCTCCAGGCTGCTCACTGGAAGATCACCGGCGTTCCTAGCCTGCATGCTGGAATTTCCTAGCCCTCCTCTGCTCCTGCAGTCTTTGCGGGCGAAGTACCATTGCTAGTCATTGTGTGCCATTTGGCTCCACTGGCGAGACGATCTCCTCAAGTTGACTGGAAACACACGAGGTCCAACGACAATGGGTTAGGCGGTGTCAAACTTCCCAGTCCGGTTCTTTGCGGGGGGCCTCTTCCATGGCCCTCCCTTTAAACTACATCCCATGCAACCAGATTGATCTGTTTAAAAGTCTTGGGCCAATCCAAGCAAACCATTTCTGTGGGCTTTGTTTGCCTATCCTGGGCTCCCGTCCCACCCCAAGCGAGCAGTTGCGTGCAGGCCCCAAACTGGTCCACCTTGCAGACCAGCCTGCCTTTTAGATTTGCACCCATGCCAAGTTATACATACACATGGAGGCGCAGAGGCAATCAACAGATGCACTGATTGTGCACTACATATCAGTAACATACAGTCAATACACACCCAGAGGGTGTCCGTGGGGCTGGGGGGAGGGCATGCCAGGGACCTCCATAGACATCATCATGCAGGCAGGGGCAGTCATTCACTTTACCTGCCTGCAGTCAGTTTTCTAGCCCCCTTTAAAAGTGATGTCCAACAGCCACCTACAGTGGAATGCAGACCAGCGGCTTCAAAATTTGGTCACCTTTTATTAATGGTTTGTTCACAGTGAAGGTGCAAGATAACACTGACTGTATGAACAGTGCATTTTCTGTGACAGTGCACACTACCCTGGTATGCGTCTAGTGCACACACTAAATTGTGTGCAATGGTACAGAATGGGGAAATGCGTCTCACCTGTAATGCCGCCCCTTTCGCAGTAGCACTGTACACATTTTTTTCCCTCATTTTTGATGAATAATTGAAAATGTAGAAATACTGAATCTCTACCCTTGTGTACTTTGATGTGATAGATGTAAATCAGTCCTTTAAATCTTCTGTGAAGCATACGTTCTACATTGATAAGATAACATTATTTCCAGAAATGATTACTGGGGTCAGATTAACAATGATTACCATAAATTACTGAGGAAGAACAAGCTCAGTACTTTTTTTTCAACATATTTATTTATTGGTATTTCATTTGGTACACCATCTTAGTCACAGGATCATCTTTACTGTTAAAAGTCTCATAGGTCACATGTTCATGCAGGTATTACTTAATCATCATACACTGTTGTCCTTTAGCTTGTACTCCACACTGCTGATTAACCCTCGTCTTGCTCTGCATGTATAACAAACAAGCACACTGTGAGTTATCAATGGTTATCCGGTTCATGTGGTGTGTTCAGGAGGCTGAGTGGCTATACACCACCAGCTTCGATTCAAGGATCTCAGATACCTAACTAATTCAAGTGCTGAAGTGAACAATCTTAACATAGTCTGCAGGTGTGTCCGCAAGCATGCAGAACCCGGCCAGGGGGGTGGGGAGAAGGGAAGGAGGGGGCACCTTCCAACAGGCCATGGGCCACTCGTGCCGTCATCTGGGGGTCCCATGTGTCCGGCACAATCGGGATCCTAGCTTCCCTGATCATGCAGTCCATTTGCAGGTTGGTGTAGGGTGGCCTCAAGCATTTCCCACGTTCCCACCACTTCCGCCCACGGAGGGCTATCAGTCTGTTTCTCATCCCTCTTATCTCTTCCCTCTGAAGGGCCCAGTCCTCCGCCCTAGCCCATTGTGTAACATCTGCCACCCATGTGCTCAGTGTGGGCCCTGTGGTAGACTCCCAGGCCATTGCCACCCTCCTACATGCCAGTCCGAGTGCCAGGTCAATAAATCTACTCCCCACTTTTTTTGGAAGAGGCTTATCAAAGATTTCCATTAAGAAGACAGGCGGGCCACAGTCCATCTGCCTTTCCAGCGTGCTATTGAGGCGATCAATCGCCTCCCTCCAGAAGCGCTGCAATTCCGGGCATCCCCAAGTCATATGGCAAAAGTCAGTGTCGCCCAGCCTACACCGGGGACAGCCCCCTGATGTTGTGCTGTATATCCGGTTGATTCTCTTCGGGGTAAGGAACATCCTATGTACGTAATTATACTGTATATATTTCAAGCGGGTGTTGCAAGACATTTTGTATGGGTAAGCCAGGGTCCGAGTCCACTCAGCGTCCATCAACTGTCTCCCTAGGTCCGTTTCCCACCTACCCCTCAGTCCTCACAAAGAGCAGACCACCATCCCGTTCAGAGCTTTGTAGAACCATGTCACCAGGTGGGAACAACCTCCCAATGTCATCATAGACTGTAAGATTGCGGTTGCTGCAGGTGCCTCGCTTCCCTCCCTGTCTCTCAGGGCTCGTATGATAGCCTCATAGTTTAGGAATTGACCGTAAGGCATGTCCGTCTGATCTGTTAGGTCACCAAACGGGATCAACATCTAAATCGTTAAAGTAAACTGTTACTATGCCAGCCTCCATCCAGTGTTGTAGCTGTCACGCAATAAATGAAGTGCAAGGGTCATCGTGTGGGAGGCCCACCAGCAGGGGGGCAGAGGCGTATGGATTTGTCGTGTGTGTTCGGAGGAGGGCTCTGCGCCAGAACCACCCCCATCAATAGGTTCAATCCTGGGGGTGTCTCCCCCGTATAAGTATAACTGCCTCTTGAGAATTGGCTTTGTCTAGGTAGATCATAGATTAATCCAGCCCGTGGAGCCATCTCGCCAGCCACTGGCCACCACGTGATACATTTTGAAGTCACAACGCTCTGAGTCCCCCCGCCTTCCGGTGACAAGCAGAGCATCACCAGTGCCACTCTGGCGTCCCCGTCCCATATTAGCTCCTGCAAAAGCCTATTCAGGGTGCGGAACCAGGCCGCAGGGATGAGCAATGACAAGTTGGCGAAGTAGTAAAGAAGTCTGGGGAGCATCACCATTTTGGACAGGGCTATCCGAGCCATGATAGGGAGTTTCAACGATCGCCAGAAGGCCACCGCCACCTTCAGAGCCCTGTACATCCACCCAAATTGCCCTTGCGCAGGTCCTTCAGATCATGATAGATCTGCATACTCAGGTATTTAAAAGTACGGGGAGAAACATCTTTATTTTTTTTTCTAGTTCTTTCCTTTTTCTATGTTTTCTGCATTCTTCATCAGACATAGGAAGAGGAAAATACCTCACCAGGAAGGTGCCCCATCCTGCACAAAAACAATCCTCCTGACAAAGCAGACACCCTTGCATCATGGTGCAAGGGTGTCTGCGTTGGCGCTTAGCAACAATTTGTGCACCAGCGCAGGGGGAAAAGAAAAACATGCACCATATCTTGTAAATATGGTGCATTTCTGATGGATACAACTACCTGTGGATTCCTCACCTCATGAATACTCCCATGGCGCCAGCATTCGACGGAAATCTTCTTACTAGTCTCTGCACGTCGACGAGGACGTCACTGTCTCGCACGCGACGCCGTCTGACGTCATACAGGCAATAAGAGGTCCTCGACGACGTGCGGACGTCAGTTCCCTTTTTTCCGTGCATTCGAAACGGTTATCTTCGAGGGAGCAACTGTTACTCTTGCGGTTACAGTGTATATCTTGCTGCGTACTCTTTCTCTGTGGAAATAATGTCGCAGAGAAAGTCTGGATTTAAGCCTTGTCGTGAGTGTGGAGGCAAGATGTCGGTGACGGATCCTCATTCCGATTGCCTTTGGTGTTTGAGCTCCGACCACGACGTCTCGACTTGTGATTCGTGTCAGCACATGAATCCGAAGGCCCTTAAAGAACGCGAGGCGAAGCTGTTTATGGCCAAGTCAAAGGAGAAGCATCACAAGAAAAAGTCTTCTCCAAGACATCGGCGTCATAGAGACTCCCGGCGCCGTAGAGAATCTCGGCGTCATTCAAGGGAGGCTCGTTCCAGGTCTCCGGATCGGCGCCGGAGGACATGGGAGGTCAGTCCCACGGTGACGCCGCATCCTTCGACGCCGTTGCTCTCTCCGGCGTCTCCAACTTCGCCTGGACAGGCGTCGGTGATTGAGGTATTGGAGCCTCAAGTGTTTTCTCCGGCGCAGACGCCGAGGCCGGCGTCGGGGTCGCCTCTGAGTCAGGCACCCCAGTATCCGGCTTTTCCCACCCCTGGAGCCGATAGTTCCGCATTCTTGAATGCGATGTATTCCATCTTCCAACAGATGGCTCCAGGGGGTGCTCCGGCTGGGCCTTTGGCCTTTTCTTTGGGTGATCCTGCGCCTCTTCGGCCGGCACCCTTTATGCCCTTTCTCCCGTTTGGGAACGTGGGCTCGGCGCCAGTGTCGGCGCCGGTGGCCGCTCCGATGGCTTCGGAGGGATTGGCCCCAGGGATTTCCATCCCGTCGACGTCGAGATTTCGGCCTGTGACTCCGGTGGGTCCATCCGTTTCATCTGCTCTTCAGTCGGCGCCGAAGTTACCTGTGGCGCCGGATGCGGCGTCGGTGGCTTCGGAAGATCGGCGCCGATCTCCGACTTCGGCGGAGGTATTGTCGACTCCGCGGATTGAGCAACGACTGCATTCAAGGAGGCGTGCTCTCCGGGTACTAGAGGAGCAGGAGTACCAACGAGCCCTAGAGGAAGGAGAGCTAGAGGACTCGGGTGATGGGCTGCGTGGACTGGAGTCGGCCAGTGGGCTGGACACTTCCCCTGAGTGGGACCTTTCGTCCCCGGGGGAATATACCGAGGAAGCTGCTTCCTTTCATACAGTGGTACGGAAGGCAGCTAGTTTTTTGGACCTGCCTTTGCCGGTGGTGGAGGCGAAACAAAACCTTTTGACAGAGGTGTTGCATCCGGCCTCAGCCGCGGCGGAGCCTCTATTACCTTTTAATGACGCTCTGCTGGATCCGGTTTTAGAGGTGTGGAAGAAGCCGGCATCTTCCCCAGCAGTTCACAGAGCCGTGGCCAGGAGGTATCGGACGGCTCCAACTGATCCTGGTTTCCTATCTAGGCACCCTACGCCGGAGAGCTTGGTTGTGCAGGCCTCCTGTTCGTCCAAGTCAGCGCCTGGTTCTTTCCCGACGGTGCCTGGGGACAGAGACTCAAAAAAGCTAGAGGCGCAGTCGAAGAAGATTTTTTCGTCCTGCAGTCTGGCGTTAAAAGCCACTAATGCGACCTGTATCCTGGGGAGGTATATTCATGCTCTGATGGATGACATCTCCTCTTCGTTTACAGAGCTTCCCCAGGGTCTTTTGGATCTTGTCTCTGATGCCCAGGCTGCTGCGACCCAAATTATCCAGACGGGACTGGATACCACCGACTCGGTAGCCAGAGCAATGGGCACAACTGTGGTGGAAAGGAGACAGGCCTGGCTCCGTAACTCGGGCTTTTCGGCAGATGTACAGTCCACATTGTTGGATCTCCCGTTTGATGGGGACAAACTGTTTGGGGCTAAGGCTGATTCTGCCTTGGAACGTTTTAAGGAGAGCAGGGCCACGGCTAAGTCGTTGGGACTCCAAGCTCCTTCTTCCACGGCCTCTTCCAGATTCTTCAGGAGGTTTCGTGGATTTGGGCGTGGCTCTTCCTCCTCTTCCTTTCGGGGAAGATATCAGCAACCTGCCTCTTCCCATCCCTATAGATCTTTTAGGGGGAGGGGTAGGGTCCGCACCAGGGGAGCCTCTCAGCAGCACTCTGCCTCTTCCTCATCCTCTGGCGGGGTGCAGCAGGGGAAGCAGCCTTAGGCTTCCACCATTTCCCACTCACTCCTCTCCTGTAGGGGGAAGATTACAGCATTTTCTCACCAAATGGGAGACTGTTACGTCGGACACTTGGGTTCTCAGTGTTGTGGGAAAAGGCTACACCCTTCCCTTTCGGGAGTTTCCGCCCCTCATCCCGCCCCGCCCTTCGTATTGTTCACAAGAACACCTCCTGTTGCTAGAACAGGAGGTAGAAGTCCTCCTTTTAAAGGGCGCGGTGGAGTTGGTCCCGGAGCAGGAAAGGGGTCAAGGAGTTTACTCAAGGTATTTCCTGATTCTCAAGAAGGATGGTCGTTTGAGGCCAATTCTGGACCTGAGGATCTTGAATTGGTTCCTCAAGCAGGAAAAGTTCAAGATGCTGACCCTAGCACAGGTGCTTTTGGCGTTGAACATGGAAGACTGGATGGTGTCTGTCGACTTGCAGGATGCTTACTTTCATATCCCGATACTCAAGTCACACAGGAAGTATCTCCGGTTTGTGGTGGGATCGCAACACTACCAGTTTGCGGTCCTTCCGTTTGGTCTTACTTCAGCACCTCGAGTCTTCACGAAGGTGATGTCGGTGGTTGCGGCAGAGCTCAGAAGGAAGGGGATAGCAGTATTCCCTTACTTGGACGATTGGTTGATCAAAGCCAAGTCCCCGGAGCTTGTGTTGCGTCATCTGCAGTCAACAACCCAGTTGTTGTTCGACCTGGGCTTTTCGGTGAACGAGCCCAAATCTCACCTAGAGCCCTCTCAGCGCCTCCTGTTCATAGGGGCAGTACTGGATACAACATTGGGTCGGGCCTTTCCTCCGCCTCAGCGGATTCAAGATATTCAGGATTTGGTTCCAATGTTTCGAAATGGAGCGGTAGTTCCAGTCCTCAAGGTCCTTCGTCTGCTCGGTCTTTTTGCCTCCTGCATTCTGTTGGTCACGCATGCTCGCTGGCACATGAGGGCTCTTCAGTGGTGCCTCCGAAGGCAGTGGTCTCAACACAGAGGGGATCTAGAGGGTACTGTCAAGATCTCCAGAGATGCTGCTGTGGATTTGAAGTGGTGGATTGCAAGCAACAATCTTTCACAAGGAAAGCCGTTCCAGCAGTCGCCACCAGTGGCCACAGTCATAACGGATGCTTCCACTCTAGGGTGGGGAGCTCATCTGGGGGATCTGGAGATCAAAGGTCTTTGGTCTCCAGAGGAACAGATTTTTCACATCAATCTGTTAGAGTTACGGGCTGTACGTCTGGCTCTCAAGGCCTTCCTCCCTTCCCTTCGTGGTCAGTCGGTACAGGTCCTAACGGACAATACTACCACGATGTGGTATATAAACAAGCAGGGAGGAGTGGGGTCGTACCTTCTCTGCAGAGAAGCTCTTCGACTATGGTCCTGGGCAAAGGACCATCGGATTTGCTTGATAGCAAACCATCTGGCCGGAGTCTTGAACGTGCGTGCGGACAGTCTCAGTCGCCACTTCTCGGCAGACCACGAGTGGCGTCTCCATCCAGATCAAGTCCGTTTAATCTTCCAGAAGTGGGGGTTTCCTCGGGTAGATCTGTTCGCCACTCGAGAGAACGCGCATTGTCCGTTGTTCTGCAGCCTTCAGTATCCGATGCAGGAAGCGTTGGGGGACGCGTTTCAAATGACCTGGTGCGGCCAGTTGCTTTACGCGTTTCCTCCCATACCCTTGATTCCTCGAGTATTGAGGAAGATTCGCCAAGACCGGGCTCTAGTAATCTTAATAGCTCCGGATTGGCCAAGGAGGGTGTGGTACTCCGACCTTCTCCAACTCTCAACGTGCCCGCCGCTCCGTCTCCCTTTCAGGGCAGACCTCCTCTCACAGTCGCAGGGGCAGGTTCTACACCCCAACCTCCAGAGTCTGCACCTACATGCCTGGAGATTGAACGGGGCAACCTGAGTTCCTTCTCTCTCCCGCCTGAGGTAGTGGATGTTATATTAGCGGCCAGGCGACACTCCACTAAATCTATCTACGCTAATAGGTGGTCTAAATTTGTTGCGTGGTGTGGAGAGAGGCAGATTGATCCTTTACATGCTCATCTATCGGACGTTTTGTCTTTTGCTCTATCTCTGGCGCAGAAAGGTTGTGCAGTGGCTACCATTAAAGGTTATTTATCGGCCTTGTCAGCCTTCATATGTCTTCCAGACCAACCATCTTTATTTAAATCCCCTATTGTTATCAGATTCTTGAAAGGTCTTCTAAATCAATATCCTCCAAAGCCATTCGTTATGCCGCAATGGGATTTGTCCTTAGTCCTGACTTTCCTTATGGGGTCCCCTTTTGAACCTATGCATTCTTGCCCCTTGAGGTATTTGGTTTTAAAAACAGTCTTCCTGATAGCTATAACATCAGCAAGGAGAGTGAGTGAGTTGCAGGCCTTATCAGTAAAACCCCCTTATACAACTTTTTATGGGGATAAGGTGGTGTTGAGGACCAAGGCTGCTTTCCTCCCGAAGGTTGTTTCACCCTTCCATTTGGCTCAGGCAATTACTTTGTCCACGTTCTATCCTCCGCCTCATCCTTCCAAAGAGGAAGAAAGACTGCACCGTCTGGACCCAAAGAGAGCGTTGAGCTTCTTTATCGATAGAACAAAGGATTTCAGGCTGGAGGATCAGCTGTTTATTGGATACGTGGGCAAGAGGAGAGGAAAGGCAGTCCACAAGAGAACACTATCCAGGTGGGTTGTTCTTTGCATTAAAATATGTTACTCTTTGGCAAAGAAGGATCCTCCTGAGGGCATTAGAGCTCATTCCACCAGAGCTAAGTCGGCCACTTCGGCCTTAGCCAGAGGTGTTCCTGTGGTCGACATCTGCAAGGCCGCAACTTGGTCGTCCCTTCACACTTTTGCAAAACATTACTGTTTAGATTCTGAGGTTAGAAGGGACGGCCATTTTGCACGGTCAGTGCTGCAGGATTTCTTGGTTTGACCATTTAGGCACCCACCGCCGGGCGTGGTACTGCTTTGGGACTCTATTCATGAGGTGAGGAATCCACAGGTAGTTGTATCCATCAGAAGAACGAGTTACTTACCTTCGGTAACGACTTTTCTGGTGGATACATTAGCTACCTGTGGATTCCTCACGGTCCCACCCGCCTCCCCGTTGCCTTTATGGTCTTGCCAAGTAATCCTTGAGTGCGCTCCTCTTGGTCTTTGAGGGTGCAATAGATGTATATATATAATATATTTATATATATATAGGTACATGTGTATATATCTTTATGTATATACTTGGTGTGTGTATATATTTTAAAAGAGAGAGTTTTATATATATATATATATATATGTACATAAAAAGTTTAAAGTTATTCATACAATGTGGTGTATTTTTACAATATAATGGATGTTGCTTTGTTCTTTCATTGCATTGCCTGGTTGTTCTCATGCACGTAAAAAATGATTGGTACTGACGTCCGCACGTCGTCGAGGACCTCTTATTGCCTGTATGACGTCAGACGGCGTTGCGTGCGAGACAGTGACGTCCTCGTCGACGTGCAGAGACTAGTAAGAAGATTTCCGTCGAATGCTGGCGCCATGGGAGTATTCATGAGGTGAGGAATCCACAGGTAGCTAATGTATCCACCAGAAAAGTCGTTACCAAAGGTAAGTAACTCGTTCTTCTGCCCTTTCCATGTGGCGCAGGGCAGCGCAGCAAGGTCACTTCCTGTACTGCCTTGTGCCATGCAGCTTTAAAATATGCACCTCACTCTGTGATTTCTGAGCCGGCACCGCCCCACAACTAGCTCAAATTTAACATCTGTAAAATAAGAGTGTTGTTGATTGTTGGGAAGGATAAGCCATGGAAACCAGTTCACCAACATGCCACAGACAGCAAAATCAGCATTACAATGACATTTTTGATCCTTGATGTCATCACAGGATGTGACTTTACATGATCTTTTACCCTTATGACATCAGAGAAAGCGACCTCACTGACACTAACAACAAACCAGCAGGTGCATGATCAGCGGCAGCTCCTCAGCTATGGAAGAGGAGCATCATCCCCCGCCAGCAGCTGCAAAACTTCAAAAATAAAACAATAATAAACAATGTTAAAAATAAAACAGTAATAAACAATGTTTATTATTGTTTTATTTTTAATGGGGTGGAGCCATGGGGATGACGAGCATGAAGGGGGAGTGGCGTACACTCCTCTCAGTGCACATGTGTGTTTGGCCTGCCCTCTCAGGACGGTCAAAGTTACATGCGCACTGAGCTCTATCCAACCTAGTACTGTGTTGCTGGGTTGGAGAGAGCAGGCACAGACTCCCAGTCTGCCTGGGGGCTCCAAGTCATGGCACTCTGGCCAATCCTAATGCGGCTCTCATGCTGCCAGCACAATGAGAGTAGCGATAGGATTGGCTGCAGGGCAGGCTGGGAGTCCAGAAGATAGGTAATGCGGCGGGGACTTGGGAGTCAGGTAATTATAATTTTTTTGTTTAATAACATTTTTGGGGTTATCTTGTTGCCGCCGCCCTGCCCCTTCACCACGCAGTGAGCCGCGACTGTGCATGGTTAATAAAAAGAACCTTGGCTGTACTTACAAAGCTACCCAAGTATGTAGGTATCAGCGTTTACCATTTTTTATTCATAAAATATGCATTTGCACTTATAAATGGATTTAAATTTGCTCCAGAACGGTGCATTTAGCGTATATGTAAATCTCATGACATGTGAGGTTTGTGAGTGATCCAGTGTATGACCACATACAAATATTGGTGAACACCCACAAAACTGTATGTTTGTGGGTATTCGCAAAACTCTATTACGTAGTTTCCCAACATGAAAATGGTTTCACATTGCCTCTTTTTAAGGGCAAGAGAAAACATGAATTAGTCCACCTGAATGGCGTAGGACCTAGCATCCGTGGCTTGTAGTTAAATTCTTCTGGCTCTGCCCTTGCTAGCACTAGCCTTATGGTTCAAGAAAACAGCGGCTGAAACGAAAGTAGAGCGGGATCCAAGACCCCTGCTTACTTTCCGCAGTTTACATTAGTTGCCAGTTCCTAGCATCTCATAAACAAATAAGAGGCTGTTGAGAGGCAGAGGTGGCACAGGAGTAAAATCAGTGATGTCACTTCTATCAAGTGCGTTACAAAAAGCATAATTAAACGAAACACAGTTGAGCTAACCATGGCAGAGGATCATAAATATCCCTGAAAAGAGTAGTCTCACAAATGAGATTCTCCTCAAAATATCTGTGACGTGTGAGTGTTATTAGATTTATGGCGTCTAATGCTGTCATGAGATGAGAATAATTATGTATTTCAATTTGGTCTATACCGACACAGAATGGTGATATTAACGGCAGAGAGTGAAGAAATGCTTGCAGGAATACCCTTGTGTTCAAACATGAAACAGTGCAGAACTCCTGTAGACCTGAAGAGAACAGTATTCACCAGGAGTAACTATCCCAGGGCCTACCTGAAGGCTTAGCTTAAGGTAGTGCCGAGCCCATTTACATGGCTGTCTTAAAACGTCAATGAAATGCTGTACAGTGCAAATGGGTGTCATGCAGAGGATGGCAGTAAACATAAAGTATGCCTTCAGATCCTGTTCAGAATCATACAGACCTATGAGGAACTAAACATCTGAGGTATCTAAGTGCTAGGACAAGGCAGCTTTGGTAGCAGAGCTATACCTAGTCCTTGAAGTGGACATTTAGAAGTGACGGTACCCTCTATTCCACAGTACCTCCTGAGAAGTGCTGGTACTCCCTCAACCAAAAAAAAGAACTACAGGTACTCAGTACCTGACAGTACCTACCCATTCAATGCACTGGTTATACTTTGGAAATGAAAATAAAAGCATCACTGTTGTTTATGTTCTAACAGTTATGTGTTATAATCTTATTTCCTGTGACCTTTCTTCTGAAAACGACCGACCAGGTTCTCAACTTCTGCCAATTGATTGAGCTATGATGTTCAAAGACATGGGTTTTCATTTTACAGGTTTTAATTCAGACTTAGAATGCATTGTAGGGTTACAGGAGCAAATGCAATATTTCTTTCAACTAGGTACCTTTTACCACAGATACATTTCTGTGTATTTCTTAGCATATTTGCAAGCACCAAATCTTCCTAATGAAAAATGTCTTTTGAGCGGGGACACATCCTAAAGAGCAATTGTCCTCGCTTGGTGCCTTCCTTACAAGGCTACTAACGAAAAGATCATCCCTCAATTTGTTACTCTTTTTGAACTCAGAGAGAAGCATTGACCGGTGTTTTTGTCCTCAATTCGTGACCTGCCAATGCTTAAAATGACCTTTTGAAACTGTTTGACGTTTTTCATGCCTCTCCCTTCTTACAATAAGAGCTTTTTGTAGGTTATTCCTATCCATTATTCCAGCTTCCACAAATACTTTGAGGATTTCTGCCTGGTTATAGAACTTTGTAATGTGAAAGGAGTTGCCACTTGTAGGAGGCTGGCCTGGTTTGTACTGGGCACCTAAGGTACTTACACCTTATACCAGGTCCAGTTATCCATTATTAGTGAAATGTAGTCAGTGTCTAGAAGCCAGGCTCTCTAGGAGTAGTGTGGTTCAGCAGCCAAGGCCTAACTGGGTGACATGCAAAGGTTATGCAATACCACTGTAGTCACACAGTACACACTGTAGGAGGCTGGTCTGGTTTGTAATGGGTACCTTGGGTAATTACACCAGGTCCAGTTATCCCTTATTAGTGAAATGTAGTAGTGTTCTAGCAGCTTAGGCTGATAGAGGTAACTATAGCAGAGCAGCTTAGGCTGAACTAGGAGACATGCAAAGCTCCTGCAATACCACTGATAGTTACACAATACTTATACACAAGTAAAGACAATAATCAGTGTTACCAAAAATAAAGGTTGTTTATTTGGGTGATACAAGGCCAAAAATATCTTAGAGGCAATAGTCCTTCTGGAGATAAGTATTATACACAATATACACACTAGACACCAACATAAGGTAAGTAATTAGAAATAGGATAGTGCAAACAATAGGAAATGCTGTAGAATGCAATGGGAGAAAATAGGTCTAGGGGCAACACAAACCATATACTAAGAAAGTGGTATGCGAATCACAAATTCCCCCCTAGACAAGCGTAGTGTGTAGGGAATCGCTGGGAGACTAATAATACAGTAAAGGTAAGTAACTTACCCCACCCCAGAGCCCAGAAAAGCAGGAGTAAAGTACTGCAAGTTTCATTAGGACGCACTGCAAGTCGTGATTAGAGTTATTGAAAGAACCAAGCAAGACTGCAAACAACAAATGGTGGATTCCTGGACTTGAAGACCTGCAAAGGAAGGAGACCAAGTCCAAAAGTCGAAAGAAGTTCCAGGAAGGACAGGAGCCCCTGCCAACCCAGAAGAGGGTGCAAAAGAAGAGTCCCCAGTTGTATGAAGACTGCAGAAATACACCCAAAGAAGATGTCAGCGAACTACGGCATGATGCACTTGATGTTCCACGAAGAGAAGTTGGATGCAGACGAATTTTGACACCGGGTTCCTCCAACAAGCCTTGGTTCTGGCAAAGTCGCATTTTGAATCAAAGTGGCGCTATCTGGACCCAGGAGGGACCTGGGGCCTCAACTCTATGTGAAGAGGAAGAGGGGGCTGTCAGCACTTTAGAGAGCCCTCAGAACACCAGATAGCACCCACAGGAGTCCCAGGACATGGGGACAAAGGAAGTGCAAAATGCAGTTGGCGCAGCACTACAAAGGAAGGTCCGCCAGAGAACAACTCAGCGAGTTGAGCGTCACACGATAGAGTGCTGGGGACCTGGGCCAGGCTGTGCACAAAGAAATTTTGCAAATAGTGCACAGAGGCCTCAGGAGTTGAAGAAGACACGGTGCATAGGGGTACTGTCGTTCTCAGAGAAGGCAAGGTCTTAACTCCTCCAAATTTGGACAGCAGGACCTCAAGACAGTCTGTGTTGATGGGGTCAACCCTCGGTGTTCCAATGAGCATGCTCACCGCCAGGAGAGGAGTCCAAGAGAACCAGTTGTTGACTTAGAAGGTGCCTGCGTGAGCAGGGGAGTGACTCCATCACTTCACAGGAGCTTTCTTTGGTCCTTCTGGTGCAGGGTGAAGACAGTGAGTCCCCAGAGCGTGCACACCGTGGAAACTGTTGCAGTTGCAGCTGAAGTTGCAGAGGAAAAGTAGCCCATCTGGATACTTTGTTGCTGTTACAGCGGTTCCTGGAGCAATCTGCGGTTGATCCGAGGTCAGAGGATGAAGTAGTAGTTGCAGAGGCTTCCTGCTGGAAACTTTCAAGTAGAATCTGAAGAGAACCCACAGGAGAGACCCTAAATAGCTCTGAGAGGGGGATTGGCTACCTTATTAGGTATGGACCTATCAGGAGGGGTCTCTGATGTCACCTGCCGGCACTGGCCACTCAGGTGGGGTAGTGATAGACAGGGAAGCGGTCACGTCCCTTTTCTTTGGCATGTTTCGTGCCAGAGCAGGGACTGGAGGTCCCTGAACCGGTGTAGACTGGCTTATGCAAGGAGGACACCATCTATGCCCTTCAAAGCATTTCCGGAGGCTGGGGGAGGCTACCCCTCCCCAGCCTGTAAAACCTATTTCCAAAGGAAGAGGGCGTAATACCCTGCTCCCAAAGGAAATGCTTTGTTCTGCGTTCCTGGGACTGAGCTGCTCAGACCCCAGGAGAGCAGAACCCTGTCTGTGAGGTGGCAGCAGCTGTAGCTGCATTGCAAGTCTCAGAGAGCTGATTTGGCAGTACTGGGGGTCCACGTGGAGCCCCAAGGATGCATGTAATTGGCTCCCCAATACCATATTTAGAATGGGGGACAATTCCATGATCTTAGACACCTTACATGGCCATATTCGGGGTTACCATTGTGAAGCTACCTATAGGTATTGACCTATTGTAGTGCACACGTGTAATGGCATCCCCGCACTCATAAAGTCCTGGGAATTGGCCCTGAACTATGCGAGGACACCTTTGCTAGTGCAAGGGTGCCCTCACACTTAGTAACTTTGCACTTAGCCTTCATTAAATGAAGGTTAGACATATAAGTGACTTATAAGTTACTTAAGTGCACTGAAAATGGCTGTGAAATAGTGTGTGCACTATTTCACGACGCTGCAATGGCAGGCCTGTGGAAGGGTTTGTCTGAGCTCCTTATGGGTGGCAAAATGAATGATGCAGCCGATAAGGATCTCCTGGATCCCCACTGCCCTGGGCACCTAGGTACCATATACTAGGGACTTATAAAGGGGGTCAGTGTGCCAATCGAAATTGGTAAATGAAGTCACTAGCCTATAGTGACAAATTTAAAAGCAGAGAGAGCATAAGCACTGAGGTTCTGATTAGCAGAGCCTCAGTGACACAGTTAAGCACTATGCACACACATTAGGCCATAAACTATGAGCACTGGAGTCCTGACTTGCAGGATCCCAGTAAGACAGGCAAAAACATACTGACATACAGGTAAAAATGGGGGTAACATGCCAAGAAAGATGGTACTTTCCTATACGCACATATGAAAGAAAATACTTTGTGTTACAAAAATACAGGTACTTTACTTTGGTGACAAAAATGCCAAAAATACCATAGAGACTATACTCCCTTAGGAGGTAAGTAATACACAAATTATATACATTAGTATGCAGAAATAGCTGTAAAAACAGTTCGAATACATTGCGGATAGTGAAAATCACAATAGTTAGAAATGGGCCTAGGGGGAACACAAACCATATACTAAGAAAGTGGAATGCGAAAGTCATTTTCCAACCTAGGCAAGTGTAGTGTGTAGAGGGGTGCTGGAAGTAGTAGGAAACACCAAAGGTAAGTAATAGAACCCATCCCAGAGCCCAGGAAAGCAGGAGTAAATCCCAGTAACTTTCCTAGAACACACTAGAACACGAGAAAGAAGATTATGCAAGAACCAGAAGAGACTGCAAGACACCAACGATGGATTCCTGGACCTGAAGATCTGTGGAGGAAGGGGACCAAGTCCAAGAAGCACAGAAGAGTCCAGGGAGAACAGGAGCCCCTGCTAACCCGGAAGAAGGTGCAAAAGAAGAACCAACAGTGAAGAACAACAGTCAGTACTGCACCCAAGAAGACTGATGCGGGTTCCTGGTTGGTGCAGAAGATGTCCCACGCTGGATGGATGATTGCAGTCTGGTTTGCCTTGCTGTATTCCACCAACAAGACTTCACAGATGCAAAGCTTGTGGTTAGTGGAAAATGGCGCTGCCTGGGACGAGGAGGGACCTGGTGGACTCTGTAGGAGGCTGGCCTGGCTTATAGTGGGTACCTTGTAGTACTTACACCCTGTGCCAGGTCCATTAATCCCTTATTAGTAGAATAGAGGTGTTTCTAGCAGCTTAGGCTGATAGAAGGTAGCTATGGCAAAGCAGCTTAGGCTGAACTAGGAGACATGCAAAGCTCCTACTATACCACTTATATCATCTAGCACAATATCATAAGAAAACAATACTCAGAGTTACTCAAAATAAAGGTACTTTATTTTTATGACAATATGCCACAAGTATCTCAGTGAGTACCCTCAGTTAGAAGGTAAGTAATATACACAAGTTATATGTACACACACCCAAAACAGGTAAGTAACAGTAAGAAAAGTAGTTCAAACAATGTAGAATCACAATAGGATGCAATAGGTGAACATAGGTCTAGGGGCAACACAAACCATATACTCCAAAAGTCGAAAGCGAATCACAAATGGACCCCAGACCTATGGGAGCTTGTAGAGGGTCGCTGGGACTGTAAGAAAACAGTCAGGGTGTCCAAGATACCCCACCCCAAGACCCTGAAAAGTAGGAGTAAAGTTCCCCTCCTACCCCAAAAGGACACAATAGTCGTGATAGGGGGATTCTGCAAGAACCACAAACACCAGCAAAGCACTGAAGACGGATTCCTGGACCTGAGGACCTGCAAGGCAAGGGGACCAAGTCCAAGAGTCGCAATAGCGTCCAGGGGGGGCAGGAGCCCAGGAAACCCTGGATGAAGGTGCTAAAGGGCTGCCTCTGGGTGGAAGAAGCCAAAGATTCTGCAACAACAAAAAGGGCTAGGAACTTCTCCTTTGGATGAAAGATGTCCCACGGCATGCTGGATGTTGCATAAGTGTTTCCACGCAGAAATACCACAAACAAGCCTTGCTAGCTGCAAGGGTCACAGTAGAGGTTTTTGGGTGCTGCTGGGGACCAGGAAGGCCCAGGATGTCAACCCTTGGAGGAGGAGACAGAGGGGGTGCTCAGCAACTCAGAGAGCCCCACAGAAGCAGGCAGCATCCACAGGAGTATCAAAGCAGGCACTTAGAAGATTCGTGAACCGGAGTCACAAAAGGAGGGTCCCACGACGTCAGAGTCCAACTCAGAGGGTTGAGCACTGTAGGACGGAGTACTGGGGACCCAGGCTAGGCTGTGCTCAAAGGAATCCTTGGAGAAGTGCACAGCAGCCGGAGCAGCTGCAAATCATGCAGTACACAGATTTGCAGTCTAGCGTGGGGAGGCAAGGACTTACCTCCACCAAACTTGGACTGAAGGATCACTGGACTGTGGGGGTCACTTGGATCTAGCTCCTGTGTTTCCAGGGTTCACGCTCGTCAGGATGAGAGGGGGACCCAGAGGAACGGTGATGCAGTCTTTTGGTGCCTGCGTTAGCAGGGGAAGATTCCGTCGACCCACTGGAGATTTCTTCTTGGCTTCCAGTGCAGGATGAAGGCAGACAGCCATCAGAGCATGCACCACCAGGAAACCGTTGAGAAAGCTGGCAGGATGAGGCGCTACAATGTTGCTGGTAGTCGTCTTGCTACTTTGTTGCAGTTTTGCAGGCGTCTTGGAGCAGTTAGCGGTCGATCCTTGGCAGAAGTCAAAGAGGGAAGTGCAGAGGAACTCTGATGTGCTCTTGCATTCGTTATCTGAAGAATACCCCAGAGGAGAGACCCTAAATAACCAGAAAAGGAGGTTTGGCTACCAAGAAAGGAGGTTTGGCTACCAAGAGAGGTAAGAGCCTATCAGAGGGGGTCTCTGACATCACCTGCTGGCACTGGCCACTCAGAGCAGTCCAGTGTGCCCCCAACACCTCTGAATCCAAGATGGCAGAGGTCTGGGACACACTGGAGGAGCTCTGGGCACCTCCCCTGGGAGGTACTGGTCAGGGGAGTGGCCACTCCCCTTTCCTTTGTCCAGTTTCACGCCAGAGCAGGGCTGGGGGATCCCTGAACCGGTGTAGACTGGCGTATGTAGAGATGGGCACAATCTGTGCCCATCAAAGCATTTCCATAGGCTGGGGGAGGCTACTCCTCCCCAGCCCTTCACACCTATTTCCAAAGGGAGAGGGTGTAACACCCTCTCTCAGAGGAAATCCTTTGTTCTGCCTTCCTGGGCCAGGGCTGCCCAGACCCCAGGAGGGCAGAATCCTGTCTGAGGGGTTGGCAGCAGCAGCGGCTGCAGTGGAAACCCGGAAAGGCAGTTTGGCAGTACCCGGGTTCTGTGCTAGAGACCCGGGGGATCATGGATTTGTCCCCCCAATACCATAATGGTATTGGGGGGACAATTCCATGATCTTAGACATGTTACATGGCCATGTTCGGAGTTACCATGGTGACGCTACACATAGGTAGTGACCTATGTGCAGTGCACATGTGTAATGGTGTCCCCGCACTCACAAAGGTCGGAGAAATTACCCTGAACGATGTGGGGGCACCTTGGCTAGTGCCAGGGTGCCCACACACTAAGTAACTTGGCACCCAACCTTCACTAAGTGACGGTTAGACATATAGGTGACTTATAAGTTACTTATGTGCAGTGAAAAATGGCTGTGAAATAACGTGGACGTTATTTCACTCAGGCTGCAGTGGCAGGCCTGTGTAAGAATTGTCTGAGCTCCCTATGGGTGGCAAAATAAATGCTGCAGCCCATAGGGATCTCCTGGAACCCCAATACCCTGGGTACCTAGGTACCATATACAAGGGAATTATATGGGTGTACCAGTGTGCCAATGAGAATTGGTAAATTTAGTCACTAGCCTGCAGTGACAAATTTAGAAAGCAGAGAGAGCATAAACACTGAGGTTCTGGTTAGCAGAGCCTCAGTGATACAGTTAGGCACCACACAGGGAACGCATACAGGGCATACACTATGAGCACTGGGGTCCTGCCTAGCAGGATCCCAGTGACACAAGGGCAAAAACAAACATACATACAGTAAAAATGGAGGTAACATGCCAGGCAAGATGGTACTTTCCTACAGACTCTACTCAGAAGGGGGAGTCAGGGGAGGCTCTCAGCAACTCAGAGATTCAACTCAGAGATTCAACTCCAGTTTCACGCCAGAGCTGGGACTGGGGGTCCCTGAACAGGTGTAGACTGGATTATGCAAGGAGGGCACCATCTGTGCCCGTCAAATCAGTTCCAGAGGCTCTGGGAGGCTACCCCACCCATGCCTGTAAAACATATTTCCAAGGAGAGAGGGTGTAACATCCCTCTCCAAAAGGAAATCCTATGTTCTGTCTTCCTGGGCTTGACCTGCTCAAGCAACAGGAGGGCAGAAACCTGTCTGTGAGGTGGCAGCAGCTGGGGCTGCCTGGAAAACCTCAGAAAGCTGTGATGGCACTACTGGGGTCCTCCAAGGAGCCCCCAGAGTGCATGGAATCATACAACCAATGCTTGCAAAAGCCTTCAGTATGATTCCAACATGTTTGATACCAAACATGGCCATATTTCGGAGTTACCATTTTGAAGCTTGACATAGGTAGTGACCTATGTCCAGTGCACGTGTAAAATGGCGTCCCTGCACTCACGAAGGCTGGAAAAATGGTCCTGGTGGTCGTGGGGGCACCTCTGCTAGTGCAGGGGTGCCCTCACACACACAGGCACTTTGCACCCTGCCTTCGAGGCTGGAAGGCCTGCCATAGGGGTGACTTATAAGTGACCTGGAGCAGTGTAAATGGCAGTGAAAAGGTTCATGCACCATTTCACACAGGCTGCAATGGCAGTCCTTTTGAAGCCTCTGCCTGGGCTCCCTATTGGTGGCAAAAAAAATGCTGCAGCCCATAGCGATCCCCTGGAACCCCAATGCCCTGGGTACCTAGGTGCCATATACTAGGGGCTCATAAGGGGACACCAGTATGCCAATTGTGGGTGGAATACTGGATTACCAGTATCTTATAACCATAATTTAGGGAAGAGAGCATAACTACTGGGGTCCCGATTAGCAGGATCCCAGTAGACACAGTCAACCACACTGACAAACAGGTCAAAAGTGGGGGAAACCATGTTAGAAAGGCTACTTTCCAACACCACTGATTTTCAAATATTTGTTCATCAAGAGGTTTTTCCTGAGAGCGTTTGAGCCAAAACTATGGAAATGAGGGTGCAAGTTCAGACCAGTTGTTTTATTGTAGTCATTGCTCTCCAACTTTCCATTTTTGTCAAGATTTGAAAGTAAAAAGGTAAGCTGTGATCTTCATGATGAAGAGGTGAATTAAGTAGCTATCTTAGTCATCTAATGAGGTCTTTGAGTTACTCTTGTGCACCTAACCAATCCATCTATGTGTTTCAGGTACCAATTTGATGACCGAAATGATTAGTGCGTTCCGGATTTCTGTTCCTCCCCATGATGTACATGCAAATCAGCTGAAATTGGCACCAATCAGAACCCTGCACACATATCACTGGCTTGTTAAAAGATATTGTACTCCAATATGAAGAAATTAGGCGTCATTGTAACCTTTGCATAACTTATGATAAAATATGTCAGTATTTCATTTGACTTTCGTGTGCAGGCTTTGCACAACGCTTAATTTTCTTGCTGGAGGTCGTCCCACTCTCACTATAACACAGATTCTGGTAGGAGTGATACCCAGAAAGAAGAGGAGAAAAATTAAATATAAATTTGTTAGATTTGGAGCAATATTTGCTAAACACTGTACAGGAATTCATAATACAGGGCCAGGAGGTTAAAACATTGACTGAAAGATATATACAAATGGGCTGTAGCAGTGGAGGAGGTTGATGAAAGATTTGAGGATAGATGCCAACAGAATAGTTACTAGAATGGGCATGCTGCTTCAAAGCCAAACAGACCCCCACCCAGCTTTAGATTTCTTTAAGGAAAAACAACTAAAAGAAATAAAATGTCAAGCTAGGGAGACATAAATGCAGATCAGAGGTAATAAAGTGGGAGGGGCCTGGAGAAAGCGACCACCTTCTGGGAATTATTGTAACTTTATGCAAAATTGCTCAGTGGGAATAATTAATCAAAATACTATAAATTCATGGAGGGGTGAGAGAAAAGATGAGGCTAAAATGCATGATAAGTCTAAAGATGGACTAGATCTCTGTACCCACAGTTGCTGCTCATGTGTCAAAGCAAAAAGTATACAAACCTCTGATGTTTACACAACAAGGCAATATATATGCCCTCAAAAATAAATACTGTAAAATGATGGCTATTTGCTTTTATGTAAAGTTAAATAAAATTTAAAAACTGTTTCTCGCTTTAGTATACAGATGTGCAGATCCAAAATCTCAGCTAAAAATGGGGAACTCTGGTTTATTTTGCGGGTATGCGGGCATCTTTTATATTAATGGTCAAAAGATCTGCTCTTGTGGATTTTAGGTAAGTGGTAGAAATAAGATGTTTTGGGACCATTGTAACTTGAAAAGCACTGTACTGTTTACTTAGATTAATTATTAATTATTGTTTACTTAGGGTAATGCCTTTGGGTGTCATCCCTGAAGGGATAGGGGTGTGGGAAGGTCACTGTATCACAAACAGAGGCCTGAAAATGTTATGTGTTGTAAAAACCACGAATAAACCAGGTTTGTTTTTGAAGAGCGTGGTTTAATCGACCCACTCAAGCGGTGCCGTCACCCTCGTTAGCCGCTCCTCCCTTTCAAAAACTTCCTTTCCACTCGCACGAGCGCGTTCGGGACTCGAGAAAAACGCTCGAGCTCCCTTAACGCGCCCACACAATAATATTACACATCCCCCTCCGTCATCACATTTTTTTTTCCTTTACAAGAATACTACAATAATAACCACATATTAACAAAAGAATTATAAACTTTTCAGATTAAACAAGAAACATACAAAAATTAACCAATAGCTCGACATAAGCTAAGAGGAATACATTTCAAGCAAAGTTTCATAATTTTTTTTTAAAGAAAAAACATAAGAAATTAACCAGTAACTCAAGAGAGAAATACATTTCAAGCAAAGTTTCATTACTTATTTCCTCAATCAATTTTTTTTTTTTCCTTTTGATTTTTTTATTAAAATCAAAAGATTTCAATTCAGTTTTCCGCCATCTCTCACATAGTCATTCAGATAAGCAGGAGGTCTTCTCACTCTACCACTCCCCTTCTTGAATTCTGTCTTATTTTCTTCATTCTCCACACCAGTTTGTCCCTCCAAAACTTCCGCCCTATTCTCATTCTCATGTGAAGTGTCAGCATCCGGTCTCTCAACACCTTCCTCAGATAGCATAAACCCACTGCATCCTCCATCTCCATTAGTAACTATTACATTTCCTGCACTTCCACCGCCTTTCTGATATAAGGCCACTCTCCTTTTGTTCCATTTAGTGCCATTTGCCAAAACCACATAAAAATTTCCAACGTGTTTAACCTCAAAAGGGACGCAAAACTTTGTCCAACCTGCACCCACACGTCCATCCTTGACTTTCACCCAATCGCCAACTTGTATACCAGAGTAACCGCCTGTCTGCGGCATCTCCACTTGATTGCCTGGTTTGATTCGATCACGATCCAACCAACCAGGCGCTAACTTTGATCTGGCCTTATGCCCTCTCATGAACTCAAATGGCGTTCTACCCTTATCTCTCAACTGCGTGGTGCGATGAGCCCATATTGCCTCTTGCACAACATGTCATCATATGATTCATACGTTCCACAATACCATTGGCTTGGGGATTGTAAAGTGCAGTACGCCTATGGGTGATACCATGGGTTAACAGAAACTCTTCATCTCCAGGGAGATCAACTGTGTACCATTGTCAGTAATGAGTGTGTGGGGACACCCTTCTCTTTGGAACAGAAACTTTAATACCGAAATAGTACTTTTTGTCGACACTTCCCTCATAAACTCAACCTCCAACTACTTAGAAAACACGTCCACCAGGACTAAAGCACATTTTTTATTGTGGCCCAAACCGGGCAGTGGCCCAACAAAGTCCATTCAAATAGTGTGCCATGCTTCACCTGGATCCTCAATATGTCCCATCCAAGATTTTTTTCACAGCTTTAGCCTTTTTTCACTTTCCTTACACTGAATACACTCTTCCACCCATTGAGCAGTTTGCAAATCGGCCCCTGGCCACCAAAAGTTTTCCTTAACTCTTCATTGAGTCAGTGTTTGTCCCAAATGCCCTTCATGTGCCAAATGTATGATTTTTATTCGTAACTTTTCCGGAGGTACAAATGTCACCCCTCGTTATTACACCTCCGTCCCCCAACGACAACTCATCCAGAACCTTGATGTAGGGCCTTACAGACACTGCCACAGCACTCTCTCTCCTTCCTCCCTCAACAATCATTTTACTCACGAACTGCAGTACCGAGTCATTCCTCAAACCTTGCAACCACTCTTCTTTAGAGAAAGCCGCCACTCCATGTTGCACCAAGTCTTCCACAAATGCCACTGCTCCTTCTTCTCCCTTCAACAATTGTGCCTGCCCATCAACCAACTTCCAATCCACAGCCATCCGTGAGAGAGCATCAGCTTGTATGTTCCTCCATCCCTGAATGTATTCCACGTTGTAAACATACTCCTGCAAGCGAGCTGCCAATCTGGCCAACCTCGCAGAACCCTTACCCGCACCACCTGCTGACCTTGATTAAAGATTTGTGATCAGTTCTTAACTTAAAAGAAATACCCCACAAAAATGTTCTAAAATACTCTACAGCCCATGCAGCTGCTAAAGCCTCCCGCTCAATCACCGAGTAATTCCTCTCACTCTCAGTGAGAGAGCGCAAAGCAAAAGCTACCGTCCTCTCTTCACCGCGGTGAACTTGAGACAGAACAGCACCTACACCAGACACACTAGCATCCACAGTGAGTATAGTGGGAGAAGAAGTTTCAAAGGGTACTAAAATCTTTGCAGCACACACCTCTTGCTTTATGTTATCGAAACATTCTTGCTGCACTTTTGACCACACAAAATTACAACCTTTGTGCAACAATATTCTCAACGCCTCTGTATTATCAGCGAAATTCTGAACAAATTTGGAGTAGTATTCAATGAGACCCATAAAGGACCTCAACTCATCTTTGTTCTTTGGTGACGGAGAGATTTTGATTGCCTCCAACAAATCTTTTTTCGGTTTAACTCCTTCGCCTGAAATGGTGTGTCCCAAATATTCAATCTCTTTGATCAAGAAAACACACTTCTCTTTTCTTAACGTTAGTCCCACCTCCAAAAGTTTCTTTAATACTTTCCTCAAAATTTGGTCACGTTCCTCAATAGATGATGCAAAAATTAAAATGTCATCCTGAAAGAATAAGACATTACTGAAACCCTCAAAAACATTTGTCATCATACGCTGAAAAACACTTGCAGCCGATGATAACCCAAAGGGCATTCTAACGAAACGGAAAGTACCATCCATGGTGATGAATGCTGTAACATCACGTGAATTGTGATGTAGTCGTATCTGGTGATAGGCGCTTTTGAGGTCTAATTTGGAAAAAAAAACTCCTCCATTAAGCAACATAATGAGTTCATTGATGTTCAGTAGAGGGAAGTTGTCTGTCACTATGTTTTGATTGACAGTGCGGAGATCCACACAAAATCGCAATTGTCCATTTGATTTCCTTGTAATTACCACTGGAGAAGTCCATTCTGGAGATTCGACCGGTTCAATCACCCCCTCTTTCAACATATCCTTCAACATCTTGCTCACCTCTTCTTTAACAACAATAGGTACTTTCCTCACTTTGTGTTTCACTGCAACGGTATCTTGCTTCATACGAATCTTATGGACATAGCCCTTTAACTCTCCCAACTCCACTCGAAACACCTCCCTCACTTCCTCCAGGATCGCATTGACATCTCCGTCATCCACTACCAAAATGTGTTCCTTACCTCTGGGATTCACAATTATATTCAAGTCGTATTGGTGCATCCAACCCAAAATTGGTGGCCCGGACTCGGCCTCGTACACTTTGCCGAAGGTTTCTCTTGATTTGAAGCCTATGGCAGTTGGAAAGAAGCCCAAGATCTCAATCTCCTCCCCTTGGTAGCCCCCAGGACAGATGTCTTTAGACTTCAATTCAAGCTGAGGCCAATTCTTCATGAAGATATCTTTGGGAATTATTGTGTACTTAGATCCAGTATCCACCATCAGCTCAACACTCACTTTCCCAACAGTGAACCATGCTTTGGGCCTACTTTCCCTCTTACCGCAGTAGCCTTTATCATCCTCGCCTAGGCTAAGAATGCGGTCCACCACCTCATCTCTCTCCTCACACACCGCCACTTCTTTTGACTTTGATCACTCAACACACATACGCGCATAATGACCTTTGCACCCACACTTTCTACATTCCTTCCCCACTGCAAAACACCCCTTAAAATCACTACTGTGTAAACTACTACCACATCTGTTACACTTCTTCTTGTTCGCTTTCATTTTCTGGGTTTTCAGAAGATCCTGTGTTTTCTTCTCTACCAAAGCCACACTGTTGCTTTTGGGTGGCTTCCCCCTTAAATTCTTGGTAACTGGTAGCTTCACAATGACTTTTCCTTTAGCCGCACTCCCCTTTAGTTGTAAAAATGCAGGAGCTTAATGGGTGACTTCTTTAAGATCACAGGCAGAAACTGGCAGTTTCAGGAGTGACTTCACCTTTAAAACACTCCCCTTTAAAAATGTGCACAGCAGCTCTTAAGATAAGGAACACGCCACGCCTCTTTCTCCTGAAAGGAGGCATTGTTCCAGGAAGGCAAGACAGACAGCTTCCTTCGTCACCCTGCCATATCTTCCGACATCAGCCTGCTGAAAAACGCTGCTCGGTAGGTCGTGGGGTAGGGGCCAAAACTCGTCGCCAAAAGAATGTTGTAAAAACCACTAATAAACCGGGTTTGTTTTTGAAGAGCGTGGTTTAATTGACCCACTCAAGCGGTGCCGTCACCCTCGTTAACCGCTCCTCCCTTTCAAAAACTCCCTTTCCGCTCGCACGAGCACATTCGGGACTCGAGTAAACGCTCGAGCTCCCTTAACGCGCCCACGCAATAATATTACATTATGCTACATGGACTGATTGGAAGATGTATTAAAGCGCTAAAAATCCCTGTTACCATTCTTGGTTCTTGAAACATGTTACCTTTTCAATATAGTATCAAATATATGTGAACTTAATAAGTGAGTAAGTAGGTACACCATGAGGTTCAAGCATATTGAATGTATGTTTTAGTAACTTTCTTATTAGTCATTGATGGAAAGTATTTTTTTTCAGAATGGTCTTCCTATCAAACAAGTAACATTTTCCTTTCATTATTATGTCTTTAAAAGGTTAAAAGGTTGGATGACCACATAGTAATAAGCCGTCCATGTAAGAAGTAGTACAGAGAGAAGAGATATAATGATGAAAAGAGGTGAGATCTCAAGATATGCCCTTTATTGAGAAAGCCCCTGGTGCAGAGCTACAGGCAGTTCTTCTACAACTACTTCCCACCACCCATTAGTAGTTCATGCGACTAAGAGAGAAGGATACGGACAAGTGGCATAAGAACAAGGGATAACACGTGACACTATTGTCGGAATGACAGGCTCAAGTAAGTGTGGGCACTAGGACCACACACACTGCACACCGACTGGGAGGAGGGGACTGACCACTGGACACCGCTTCTGGTCAGTGGGAAGGAATTTACACAGTACTGGACACGGGGGAGGAAGGACGTCTCTGCACGCACAGGGGACCAAGAAAAGGAATAAAGTACGAGTGTGCTCCCATCCTTACCGCTCTCTTTGTGTCTTCTTTTGGTGTTGGGCTCGGGAGGACACGACAACTGGAAACGAAGGAGGGGTTGTGGACCAAGGTGGTTCACCTTGTTTCACATCCATGCGTCCCTGAGTCGGCATCAGCAATCGGGACCTACCCTGATCCACTGCCCAGCGACCCCTGCTACACTAACACCAGTGCCCTGCTCATTATGTGCACCTCTAGAGAACAAGCATGCGGTAAGCACTGCCAAGCCCTGCGGCTCCAAGTAACAGCAGATTTTCAAGTCTCCCGCTCTGATCTCCAGGTAATGCGAGATCTTGCAGGCACTTTACGTCATAGACTGTCACCTTGAAGCCAGGTGCTGGGAGCCAATACGCTGTAGGGAAGCCCCAGTGGCCATTTTGAATTCAGGTGCCATACAACTAGACCATAGACGGTTGGCAACTGCAAAAATAATTGAAGAAAAGCACTATTTAGTATTGAGGCCAGATTGAATACACAAATACTCAAATATTCATTTCAATATACAGCTGTGCCAGCAATAGCATTGTTTAACAAGTACATCATACTACGTGCCTGCGACCAGCTGCCACGACCAAGACGGAGGAGAGTAACAAGGGTGTGATTCCAAACTCAGTTTTCAGGCTCCCTCTGCCATTTGACCTCTCTGACTCTCAAATTAATGGTGCTCACTGGGAAAAATGAATGAGGCGGTTTGACAGTTACTTGCGTGCCACTTGCAAAAATCACACAAATGAATAAGCAAGGGACCTATTCCTGGACCTCGTTGGTGATGATGTAACGCTCCCACATGAGTCAATTATTACATACAAATGCCTAATAAAGTGCCTAACAGACCGCTTCGACCATACTGGAATGTCAACTTCGAGCGCTACACATTCAGCACAGCTTGCCAATGAGCAGATAAATGCCTTTATGACTTTGCGACCCGGTTGCGCAAATCAGTCACCTGCTGTGAATTCAGCAAATTTAACAACGGAGGCAGCAATACGACTGTGCATCATTGAAGGATGTCACTCAACTGGGTTCCGTACAAAAATACAGAAGGAAATATACACACTGGACAAAATACTGACCATGCGCGGTCAGAAGTCAGCGCCGCATTGCATGCCATCCAAATGGAAACTGGTAGAGTGCGGATGATGGAACAGGCCAAGACAGCACTGCTATCGAAAGAGAAACATGGATGGACATGTTACCAATGTGGCCTACATTCCCCGCATGTCGGCGCCTGTCCAGCTATGGATCACAAATGTCAGAAATGCAATTGTCACAACCACTTTGCAAGCGTTTGCATGGGTGGACACATCAAGGCAGAGAGAGGATGACCTACCCGACCATGCATGGCTTTGAGTCGTTTGCACTGCACGTGGAAGCACGCAATCGCAGCTCTTCGACTGACTCAGGTGCTGATAGTACACGTGAAGCCAACAAACATCTGTACCTTATGTTGGACGCCCAGGCACAAGAACGCACATCTGAACACGTCCAACTAGTTGACAAACGACAAATAAAGAAGATGATGATGGTAGAGCTTCAGGTCAGATATCGCACAACACAATTTGTACTCAACAGCAGAGCCACATGCAATATCATGTGCATGTCGGAGTACAAGAAAATGAAGTCCAAGCCTCCACTATCATCCTCCACTGTTGACATGTTTATGTGGGGTGTGAGACAACCCGTAGTGAATATGGGGAAATTTGTGGAGACGGTCACCTACAACGAAACGTCTATACAAGAAGAGGTGCATGTCCTACAGGGAGATGTTCCTGTGCCGTGTCTGCAAGTGATGGGCCTCCTAGTCATGACATACCACTCTGCTGAATGTCACAATATTTTTAGGGAATACCATGCAGTCCTCAAAGGGCTGGGAAAGCTGAACAACACCCAAGTCACCCTGCACATCAAACAGTTAAACCTGTGGCTCAAAATCACAGCAGAGTTCCTATACACCTCCAAACGCAGACAGAAGAACAACTAAAGAGTTTGCAAGCCTACAGAAGGGCCATCGCCATGGGTGCCCCCATCATGGCTGTGCCAAAGTAAAACACACACAAAATACGAATCAGTGTTGACATGCTCTTACCAAACACAGTTATCGAAAGAGAATGGCACCCAGGCCCTCACCTAAATGAAATGATCACCTGCTTCACTGGAGCCTGTGTGTTCTCCAAGTTAGACTTAGTCAAGGGCTACCATCAAATACAACCCGCAGTCCCGCTACATCACAATATACTCCACCCCCCGGGACTGTTTCGCTACAAGCGGTTAAGCTTTGGGGTGTCATCATCAACAGAAATATTACAGGAGATGGTGAGATGAGTGATTAGTCCCATACAAAACTGTCTCAACTACAGCGATTACATCCCTGTATTTGGTTGCAAGAATGGAGATCACAACTCGGCACTGCGAAATTTATGCAACCAACTAGAAACGGCTGGCCTGACACTGAACAAGGACAAATGCAAGCATAGAAAAAGAGAACTTCAAAGACTTTGCCACTGTAGACACCCCAGTTCGCAAACTGACCACACAAGGACAACCATTCCTTTGGACCTTGGAATTTGACAAGGCATTTGAGAACATCCGAGATGCCGTCACAGCCCTGGACCACCTCGCCTGGGCACTAGGACCACACTGCCCACTGACTGGGAGGAAGAATCTGGCCAGCGGACACCACTTCTGGTCAAGGTGAAGGAATTTACACTGTACTGGACATTTGGGGAGGAAGGACTTCCCTGCATGCACGGGGGACCAAGAAAAGGAATAATGCATGAGTGTGCTCCCACCGTTACCGGTCTCTGTGTCCTCCTTTGAAGCTGGGATCGGGAGGACTATAGGGTCTGGGGCATGTAACCATAAAAAGACAGAACCCTAAAGCAAGAGTGCCAGTAGGGAAACATACAACAAGAGGGATAAATATAAAAGGAATCAACTGATACATACATCTCCTTTATTTTATAAATTGTAAAAATAAAACTGGTATAGGAGAGAATCCAAACAAGCTATAAAAGCCAGAAATAAAGAAAACCTTACAATTAGTCAGATGTCTTGGTCATTGGACTTGAATCAGGAATGCAGAAAACTTTACACATAGCCATCCATATGTCTTGGACCTACAGATTTCCTAGGCCCTATGGATATTCTTGGAATGCTGTAACGAACTTGAGTTTACATCAGCTTCAGGATTAGCAAGCTCTTCTCCTCTTCCATATGCTTTTTAGTTGTTCTCTCAACCAAAACTAGCTTTCTGAACCTCTTTCTTCATAGATCTCCGTACATCACCATCTCTTCCTCTTTTTCAATCTCATTCTCTCTACCTCTGTATAAACCTCACGTCCTTTCTATATTTCACATAACCTCTCAGCTTCTTTTCATTCTACACATTTCTCATTCTACTTTTCACCCTTCTTCATACCTTTCTTTCTTCCCCACTACTCTTTTTACCTGACCCATTTTTCTATACTTCTCATTTTGCTATCACAGTACCTTCCATCTATTTGTTTTGTTTTTCAAACCTCTCTGTCTATGTCTACCTCTAGCTGTATTTGCCTCTCTCTAATTCACCACTGCCTCACCTCTGTGAGCACTCCTCTGCCTCTCTCTGTGTGTTTTACTTCCTATCTCAATCTTTCCCTACAACACTTCAAAACCTTAACTATTGCTCCACCTCTCTTTCCGTACCTACATCCTCCTCTTTCTACATATCCTATCTTTCATCATAGCTACCTCACATTTCTCTATTTACTTTACTTCTCACTCTAAGTCACATGCATCATATCTATCTCTTCCCCCTTCTTCCTCATGTCTCTCTTCTTCAGATGTTTCTGTCGATCTCCTTTATCCTTCCCCGTCACATTTCTGTTATTTAGTAGGGTCACAGGTAACTGTCTAGCTAAAGAACTGCATGCATACAAAATAATATGGACACCACAGGTGAACTGAAATTAGAAGGTTATTAGATTGTAGCTAGTTGAAAGGTGAGAATCATCAGAGCAGCCTTCTGAGTTTCACTGCTGCAGCAAAACACTAGTCGTTTAAAGGGATATAGTTGTTCTTACTAACATATTCAGCAACTAAAGCTACTATTTCAAGTGCATGTCTTACTTTAATATTATGCACTAGACCACTAAGCATCTGACAATTCACCATTAGCATGTTTTTCCTACAGTGGGAGTACCAGGGTGGTTAGACACTGAAATCTACATAACATTGTTGTTGCAATCAGGCAATCTATATCGAAACTCAAAAAGAAAAGGTTTTATCAAAGCTTCTTCAAGCTTTCTTTTGAATTCTTTGGTTCTGAACACCAGGTACCCTGAGATTTTGGCTGTTTTGTGTGCCTCAGTTTCTGAAGGTTTTAACATACAATTAATTATTATTATTTGGCTTCATGAGCAATTGAATGAGCCACCAAGGGGTACTACATTCAATGTTGTTTCAAATAAGGGCCCTCAAAATTTAACTTGCCCAGTGCCTTAGAAATCTTTAAGATCTCAATGACCAAAACCTAATTTTGGAAGTGCACAATTTTGTTCAAAGACGATTAGAAGATCCAGATATTTCTGTGGGTCTGTATGAACATACTCTTGCAAAGTCATCCATATATGTTTTTTGGGCTCTATAACCTGGCGATGTTCCTGCTATGAGATCCGCCATGCCTGTTTCATAACCAGCCTTTTACACTGTGATTTTGGGAGTTGTTTATTCTAAAGGTCTCCTAGAAGCAGGCTATATAGTGGGCATACTAAATAAACTCCCCAAGGCTTTTTATGCTCCATGGTGGGCTTATTACCTTGCTTCAACAGAAGAGTTTTCAGTGGACTCACTTTGCACAGGGCAGATCTTAATTTTGTTCAAAAATGAGATAAAACTAACCTCATGCCTATACCCATGGCATTATGCAATATCAGTCAGGTTGCAAGTAAGAGAGTTTCCTGTATAAAATCAGGCTATTCGTTGAGGGTGGTAAGTACCCACCTCAAGTAACAATCACAGTCCTTGTCAGGGTGAACCCTCAGAGTGACTAAAGTAACTTGAGCTACAACACCCTGAAAGCTATGACACATATTACCCAGGCTCATTAACTTAGAGCAATTGGTAAAGCATTTATGCAGTACTAAACAGTTGAACATCAAAATAATAGACAATCCAAAATAAACAAATGATAACAAAATGACAAAATCCAATAATGGGAACTGGAGATATGAATTTTTAGTTTTTAAGTAGAAATAGTGCTAAATAGCACAAAGTCAATGGTCGCGGTAAATCCGGACCTAGGTACAATTTGACAATTGAACCCAATCAAGTGCGGGTCAGATTCAGTAACAAGGTTCATTGTGGTAGAAGATTTTACCTTATGACTTTAGTCGTTTTTTGTAATTGTATTTATATACCGCTTACTACCTCTGATGAGGTGTTGAAGTGGTTTACAGCAAGTAACACGCTACTCCGGAACCCAAAGTGGAATAGTGGTGGATTAGTACAGGGAAATATGTTAATTCAAGCGGTGGGCATGTGAGTGTGTTAGTGGGAATGAATAGGATAAAGGAAGGATAAAGGAAGGCAGAGTCCAGAAAGTGATATTTGGGATATCATAATAATAAAAAGAGGGTTGGGATAAGTCAAATAGGAATAAAGGATGGACGAGTTTAGAAAGAGTTATTGGGGAGATCATAGTGGTACAATGAGGTTTGGGATACGTCAGAGAGTGAAGGTAGAGTAACAAATATATAGATCAGTGGCCTCCAACCTTTTGTGCAGCAAAAGCTACTTATGTTCAATGAAAATCATTGAGAGCTACTAATATTATTAGTATTGTAATAGTGTCCACATCAGATAACATTACATGAGTGACCACCATGTGAAAGGTTAGTTATTACCAGTGATCATCTCAGTGCATCAGGCATGGTTGCCAGTAGTAATGTAAAAAAGGTTTTGCCAATATGGAATGCCTCTACATGAGTAATACATAACAGTCATAACGGCAATGCCTCTGGTAGCAAGGTAATAACATCTGTAAAATTTCTCCTCTATGCCACATGCCATATAACTCAAATATCAGCTCTAAATATATTTTGGAAATTCAGCCACTTCCCTTCAAATATTAGCTCATGAGTTCTGAAAATAAACAGATTTTCACCTCAAATACACTCTCAATTTTGGTATTCGTATATTAGGTAGCTGGAGAGATACCAGTAGCTCACAAGCTACTTGTTGGAGATGCCTGATATGAATACATAACTACATAAAAAGGTATACAAGTATATGGGAATAAATAAATAAATAGTTAAAAACTCCGACTTTAAAGTGTTGCCATAAAAAAGTTACATTTTTTAATGTATTTTTTTCTGAGATTCTGTGTTTCTTTTTTATATTTGTATTTATTTATATTTATTTATTTTTATATTATATTTTCCCAATATTTCAATAGTGTAACACTTATAGATACAATAGTTATGACCATATTTACATGTTGTGATACATAAAAATAAATAAAAAAGAGGTCCATAAGCATATAATCAAATACCTTAACACATAATGTGATAGATAAAATAAAATAAAGACACATATGCATATTATCAAATAACCTATATGTAAACTATCCAGCGACCTACATATATGTTAAGCATAAAATATTTAATATATTTTAACCATATGTTATATAGGCACTTGTAAAGCAGACCTATGAGAATATCTGTATATTTTTAAACGTTAGTACTTTATATATTTATACAAAGAAATGTGCATATATAACCATACACATATAATTAAATTATACAGGTTTACATACACAGCAGTATGTTGCACAGTTGTTTTTTGAGTATGATGGTTTTGTAGGAAAGAGCCAACTCTTGAGTAGTCTTCTGAAGATAAGAGAGCTATCTGTGAATCCTACGTTTGAGAGTAATGAATTCTATAGTTTGGCTGCTTGAACAGAGAAAGACATAACACACGTTTTTTTTTTTAATGCTGGGGCTTTGAGGTGAGGTGCCAATCTGGAGTGGTGGTTCCTTTGTCATATGTGTTTGATTTTATTCTTGATGAAAAGTGGCCCTGTTACATGTATTGCTTTGTGGGTGATGCAAAACAGCATGAAAGTGGATCTTCCGGCAACCAGTAACCAATGTAGGGCCATCAAGGCAGGGAAGATGTAGCCTTGTGACTTTACATGTAGGAGTAGTGTGCTGGCAGAGTTCTGCATCCATTGTAGTCTTTTCATACTTGATATGGATGATCCATGGCATAGGCCATTGGTGTAATCAAGTTTAAACAGTACAAGAGCGATAGTAGCTTGGATCTTGTGGGGGAGATGCGTCCCAGAGTTTTTATAGTAATAAAGCTTGATCTTGCTTGGGCATTCATCAATAGTTTGTAGTCCATGGTAATTCCAAGGCTTCTTACTTCCTTGGATAATTTAGGAGGAGGATTGTCAGGCCAGGCGCAGAGTACGCCACAATTTTTCCAATCACCACATGTGAGTATTTCAGTTTTGGACGTATTGAATTTGAGATGGGTCCATGTCATCTTTTAAGTCATAATCGACCACAGGTGTACACCTCTAAAGCCCTCCAGGACCTCAGGGGAGGTGCTTAGAGACCCACTGGGTATCAGGCAGAAGTCAACAGCAAGTTCCAGTCCAGGTCCAGTTGCCACTGGGAGGAAAGACCTCTTGGAGCTTCTTGTATCCCTGTAGCTTGAACAAGAGGTCAGCCTTATGACCCTTGGAGTCCTCTTCATTGTCCTGGGCTCAAAGGGGAGAGCAGGCCCAGTCATCTAGGTTCTTCTCACGTTTCAGACAGCAGGTTCAGTCATCTTCTTATCCTCCACAGATCCAGGAGTGTCAGGAACTGGGTGCCTGGAGAGGATACATTTATGCACGGCACAAGCTAGTGGGTAAGAATGGCCCAAGGGGATGCCCTTACCAATGGGGTTGTCAACATCAGGGCAGTGCGCGCTCTACGGGCGACTAGAATGCAAAAACCCAACAATTTCAAGCTAACATAATTTATGCATTGTGCTAATATGATGTTGTTAAACCTTTTGCATTGCAGAGTTTAATCTTAAAGACTTATGTTCAGCATGCATATAAATACTGTTCACATGCTATGTATTGCTGCAGGTTTTCAGACTGTGTCAGGGTGTGGTCTCCTTCCAGGGCCTTCTAGAAGCTTTCCCTGCAGCATGCCTGGGTGTGGTCTGTGGGCTGGGCCAAGACTCTATATAAGGGAGCCAGCCCAGCTCCACGTGCTCACTATTCAGAGGTCCCGGTGCAGAGCAGCAGCAACTTCCTGAGCTCCTGTTCCGGTGGCCTACTTTGATCTTCCAGGCCTCTGCCCTTCATTTACATTGGTGATCCTTGATCAGGGCGGTAAGACGGAGGTCGGGCTGGGCCCCCAACCCTGTTATCGAGGACGCTCGAGTTCTTGGGCCTAATCTTTGCATGATAAACAATTTTACTCTTGCGCGTGTGAATGTGCGCTTGGGCGTTTCGTGGCATTTGCATGCTGATACTCGAATCAGCATGACGTGCGATTCTTTGCTTGTGTGTTAACTCTTGATATTCATTGTGCGCTACCATTCATTGTCAGTTATATGGTGGCATTCGAATCGGCAAGACACGCAATTCTTTCTCCGTGCTTAATTCATGTTATTTCATTGTGCGCTACCATTCCCTGGCAGTTACATGGTGGCATTCGAATAGACAAGACGCGCAATTCGTTTTCTTGTGCTTTAACCCTTGATATTCATTGAGCGTGACCATTCCCTGACATTTACATGGTGGCATTCGAATCGGCAAGACGCGCAATTCTTTTCTCGTGCTCAATTCATGTTATTCATTGTGCGCTACCATTCCTTGGCAATTACATGGTGGCATTCGAATCGGCAAGATGCGCGATTCATTTTCTTGTGCTTTAACCCTTGATATTCATTGTGCGCTACCATTCCTTGGCAGTTACATGGTGGCATTAGAATCGGCAAGACGCGTGATTCTTTTCTCGTGCTTAATTCATGTTATTCATTGTGCGCTACCATTCCTTGGCAGTTACATGGTGATACTCGAATCGGCAAGACGCGCGATTCATTTTCTGTGTTTGAAATCAAGGTGTTCATTATGCGCTACCATTCTAAGGCATTTACTTGGTGGTTCTTGAGTTGACAAGTCACGTGCTTTATTTCTCGAGTCTAATTTGTGTTATTCATGGTGCACAATCATTCTATGGTATTTACTACCTATGTGAAAATCTGCAATGTGCGCAATTCATGTTCCGGCAATTTGAGAGAACAAAAAAGGCCAGAGTTCTAGATGTAATGTTGTGTGCTCCTAATATGTTTTCTCAAACATGATTCATATGATGGTTTAGAAATCATTCAGATTGTTTCCTGATTCTCATGCAAAGGAATGTACTTGAATTTGAAAGTTGCATTTAACCTTTCTTGATTCCCTCACAGGTATCCAGTCATCTTGAAGCCTAGTCATTTTAATTCTATGCTTAGTGTGAGAAAACAGGGCTGATTGCAGAGGCCCCCTAACTTTTTGCCCCCATTTTCCACTTTATGCTGGTGTTTTCCTGACTCTGATGGTGCCCTGGGTACTGCTAACCAGTCCCAGGGCCTGTGCTCTGTGTAAAATCAATATGCAAATTCGGCTAATTATAATTGGCTAAGTTAACCTACCTATAAGTCCCTAGTATATGGTAGGGCATGTAGGTTTAGGGACCACAGCATAGGTAGTGCACCCATAGGTGCACTGCTGAGGTGCCCAGTGTCATTTTAAAGGCAGGCCTGCCTTGCTGGCTGCTTTTAAATTAAAGTTATATGCAAATTCGACTTTGGAATTAAAAGTACTTCCAAAGTCTTAAACTACCTTATTTTTACATATAAGTCACCCCTAAAGTGTGCCCTATGTGCCCCTAGGGCTGGGTGCCATGTAACTATAAGCAGGGACTTTATAAAAATAGATTTATAAACCCTGGTGAGGTAAAAACAGCCAAATTCGTTTTTCCCTCATTGAAGTAAATGGCCTTCATAGGCTAGAATGGGGAGACTTTATTTTAAATTTTAAAGTCTCCTTAAATGTTGCATACCAAGAATTTGGTATCAAATTAATTGTTGTAATAAATCCCACAACTTCCAGTTGTTGGATTTAATATAACTTGTTCAGGTAAAAAGTTTTAGACTTTACCTAAAAAGTTGCCAATTTCAGCCCTGCATTGTTTTTGCTGCTGTGCTCTGATTGGCCAGCCTGCAGCAGCTTAGCCAAGCTGCCTTGATGAGGTGTGAAGTGGCCTGGCTTCACACAAAGGAATGTGCTTGTGGGAGAGAATCTCCCCTCAGCAGATGGTGAGGCAGGAAGGGGGAGGGCTGCCAAACTGGTCTTCAAAGGCAGAGAAAGACATTTGGAGCAACCAGCAACACCCCCACATCCTGCAACCCCAGACAACTAGGTGCCCCCTTGATTAGATTAGGAGAGGGCAGGAGAGGGGTGTGTTTATGATTTTTAGCCACACCAGTGGGTGGGCTCAGCCAGATGTAACCTCCAAAAATCAGATTCAGCCATGTTGGATATTTAGAGAATGTTGCCTTCTGGGATGGATTTTTGCCACACTTCCCAGGAAGTGGTCATCACAGGGGGACGACCCTGTACCTGATTGGAGAACCAGGACCCCCCTGCTTTTCACCCAGGAGCAAGGATAAAACTGGCAGACCTGCACCCACACCTCAGATCCCCACCAGAATTCAACAAGAAAAGAACTAAAGGAGACAAAGGACTGCCCTGCTGGACCCCTGGCCTGCACCTGGAACCTGCACTCAGAAGGACTGCACCAGCTGCACACTTGGGCTTCACCACAAGAAAGACTTTGCCTGGCTTCAACTGGTTCAAGGAGGGACTCCCTGTTTGCTACAGGTGAAAAATTGCTAACCAGAGTCCCCTGCACCAACTCCTGAAGAAAGCGACCAGCTGACCACTGCCCAGTGGTCAAAAAGGAGTTTGCGCCAGGTGCATTCTGGGAGTTGTAGTCTGCACCCCCCAAGGACCATCTCAGAACTTCTGGACCCTTGGGGTGAGTTGTGGACCCCAAAAGAACCTTAAAAGAACATCTGGGTGAAGCCCCAGAAGTTTGGAGAAGATTTGAGAATTTTTGTAAAAAAGCTCCATAGAGGGACCGACCCGCCGCGGAAATTCTAGCCGGCTTGCCTCAACCGCGACCCGGCCTGATTTGGTGGTTCGTCCCGGTAAAGAAAAATCTCAGAAAAAGAGACTAAGTCCGAAGGTAAAAAGTTGACCGGGACCTCCCAGCCATCGTATCCGAGAAGGGCTCCATGGACGTCGGATCAAGATCCAGGTTTACCCCGGTCGAAGGATTTTCACCTCGAAAAAACGACTAAGTCCGAAGGTAAAAATCTCCACCGAGGAATCCAGCATCGCGTATCCGGAGAAGGGCTCCAGGAGGTCGGATAGGACTGGCAGGTTCGTCCCGCTGAAGAAAATCTTCAAAATAAAGACTAAGTCAGAAGGTAACTTTTTAACCGAGGCCTCCCGCGACCTGTAGCCGAGCAGGGCTCCATCGCGGTCGGCCTGAAAGTTTGACTTTGCCCCGTTCGAGGTGCAACCAGATGACCCGATTGGCGCTTTTTGTTTCTAAGCGCTAGAAAAATAATAATTCTTTAAAAATTCATATCTCCGGTTCCCTTTATCCGATTTTATTCGTTTTGGTGTCATTTTAAAGATAAAAATATAAATTATTTTTATAAATTGGTTTTGGATTTTTAAACTGTTTCCTGTGTTTTATTTAATTACTGTTTTGTGATATTTGAATGCTTTACACACTGTCTCCTAAGTTAAGCCTTGACGCTCGTTGCCAAGCTACCAAGGGTTGAGCTGAGGTTAATTTACTGAGACCTAACTGGACCTAAGTGGAGGTTAGTGGCTTGTTGCTAGGTGTAGGTACCTACCTGCCCTTACCAATAACCCATTTTCCAACACTTAGGTTGTCCATGTTTTTTCAGAATGACAATGCTGAGGGTCATAGCCTAGTATAGATTCATATGATGTAATTTTATATTGAGTGTTTTAACCTTGTTGCTTCCAACAGGTCTCCTTCCCAGCTGTTCCCTTCCGAATCCCCTTTTCCCCACTTGGACTCTCTTAGACTCTGTGACAATTCTAATCAGAGTATTGGATCTGTCTTGTGGTGGAAGTGTTGGGAACCTGCACAGACCCCGATATGGTGACTCTGACAGGAATAACGTTTCTGGGGCTATCCCTGCTTACTATGAGTATTTTCAAGCTGGCCTAAGTCTTTGGCCACACTACACCTGGTCCCTGAGGACTAGGCTGGGTTTGGGGAGTGTACTATGATAATCTTGGTTTCCTCCCAGATCTAAGACTAAAATCCAGTTTTAGGCAGTACCTGTGCACCCAACAAGTGTGGGAAAATCAAAGCTGAGCTTTCAGCAACCATACAGTACAGTGGATCTACACACCATGGTTTGGCATTCTTTTTTCCTTCATTAAAGTGCACTGAAATGTTATATTAGATCCCCAGTAGACCTTTCAAGTAGGGTGTGACTTCAAGCAGGATTTGACACTCCAATTCCAAAGAGGATGCTCAGAACTCCACCTTGGGAGTCACTCTAAACTAGTTCTGGGGCAGCTCTTCCTAACTCTTGGGTTTGTGCCTGGCTGATCAGATGTACAAATGGATAGGCAGGGTGAGGTGTGAGCTGCATCTGCCTGTGATAGGGAAGCCCCTTTAAAGTGCACCAAGGTCTGGGCACAGTCCCCAGGCTATCCTGTGAAGAGGAGGACAACACCTCCCTACACCCAAGGAACATTGTCTCTATCCTAAGAGCAGTTCACACCTCACCACAGGGAACCATCAAGCTGCCAGTTGAAACTTACAGAAAGGTCTCTAGAGGGCTTAGGCTGGCAAAAGGTAACTTTTCAAAGGACCTTTTCTGCAGTAGTTAGACAAAATTCAACTTTGCTATTAAGGTGTATTCTGTTTAAGTATCACAAAGAGTCATTGAAATTCTTCCCTAGCTGCCACCAACCCAAAAGTAGCATTATAAGGTATTACAATGTAATCCAGCACTTCCCTATGGAAGAGAGCCAGCCTTGCTGCAGTGAAAATATCGTTTATGCTTTTTCACCATAAGAAGAAGAGAAATAGTAAACCTTTATATATCCTACTTTTAAATATAATGCACCCTCCTCCATGGTCAATAGGGCTTGCATTAGGGCTGATTTATTAATGTTTAAAAGAAAGGTTTGGGCTTGTCAAAAGTGTTTAGTTTGCTAGGTTGAATTGGCTATTTAAAACTGCACAGGCTGTCTACAGTGATAGGCCTGGAGACATGGTTTACTCTGTCACTGTAGTGGTTGGCACAAGGAGTGCTGCAACCTACTAGTGACATTTAACTTATAGGCCATGTGTATACTTTGTACCATATATTAGGGAAGTATAGGTGAGTTAAATGTGCCAGTGAGGGGTTTACCAATTTCTTCATGTTGAAATGAGCACAAGCACTTTACCACTGGTTGGCAGGTTCTATTGGCAGCAAAACAGGCTTCAGCAAAAAGAAAGTAAAAGCATCTGGGGTGGTCCTGTAGAAAGGGTAAAGTTCCAATATTTCCCATACAAAAAGTACCAGTGGAAACCTGATAGCTTCATGCTTAACCTTAAAAATTAAGCATTTAAAGTTAAGGAAATTGAATGTAGTACCACTTTATATAGTTTGACACCAACCATAACCAGCTTAAAGGCTTTGTGTTGACATTCAAATACCATGGACCTTGTATGTGGATCTTCTAGCTAAAAACCAAAACCTTTTTTTTCCTCACAGAATTTTATTTAGTGTACAAAACATTTCCTATTCTTTGAATGCTCTTTGCAGGTCCATTGCTGTTAAATACAGTATTATGTGTGTCAGAGAGCACAGATATTACAATGCAATTCAGAATTTTGACGGGAGGCTAGAAGGTCTTCTGTCCCTCATGACATTCTTCACAGGACCCTGCAAGAGAAAAGAAAAGGAAATGAGCTAGATTGATCAATAGGGAAAAGACACGCCCCGAAAGGGACAGGAAGGAAATGGGGATAGCTTGTTAAAAAAGGATCAAATGAGGAAAAACACAGAGGGGTAGTGTTGAGTAGGAGGCTGAGGGAAGATGTCTCCATAGAAGGTGCTGGACCCAAGCAACAGGAAGACACAAGAAAGGGAGAACCAGGAGTAGGCGCCCCATTGTGAGGAAGGGAGAGATAAAACAGAGAGCAATTGAAGCCAGAAAGTGGGCGCAGACTCGTGAATTGAGGGACAACCTTGAGAGGGATGAAGGTGCTTTCCATCAAGAAGAGGCAAACCTGGGTGACGTATTATCTGAAGAGTAATGGTCTCTGCATGTGGAAGCTGTTGAGTGGTCGCAGTCTTGGATCCTAGCTGAAGTGAGTTGCACACCATTATCCATGGTTATGTGCTAACCTTCTCTAAAGAAACAATTCCACTTTATCCGTTGGCATAGTGGGTTTCTCATAGCTTGCAATATTCGGCTGGGTTGGCTCTCAGGGACACAGCATTTTGTGGATCGTTTACATTATTCAATTTGTGTTTCCATTGGTGATGGTTTTCCAAAAGTGATTTTCTTAGTCTGCAGAAACAGCATGACATGTAGGTTGCATTTCAAAGGAATGCTGTTTTCTTTAATATATTCACTTGACTGACAATTTAATTGTTTGACAATGGCTTTTTTTGTTTAGGATCACCTCATGTTTATATTTATAGCAGGCCAAGCGTATTCACTGATCACCCTTGAAAGTTCATGTGATTTTTATAAATTTTTGATTTGGAACCTCTACACTGCTAGCATTGATTAAAAAATGGTGTGGAACTTTCTGAAATGTATAATTGAGAATTTGCTAGCCCAGAGACCTCAAACAGTTTGTACTCTTTTGCGAGAAAACCATTGACATAAGGAAGAAGATACTTCAAACGTTTTTGGGTGGAATAATATAAGATGATATGAAGAAGCAATGGCCTTCTGCCACCGGACATACTCAGAAATTGTCCTCAAGGTTGCAGCTTATGTTGCAGCCGCACTGCACCTTACAACATGGAATCATTACGATTGCAGGTTATACTTCTGCCTTTAACCTCCTCATTGTCACCCAATAGGTTCTTGTCTTTAGGCCTGCAGGAAGACCAAATCATCTTGGATGCCTTGTCTCATATTACTCTGGCTTAATACCGTAACACCATCTTTCACTACTAGAAGTGATGGATTCCCCTCATAACATGCTTTGTGGTTCTTGACTATGATTCGTCTTAAATTTAGACCATGAATAATGAGCAAGAAATCAAATATCGATGTCCAGTAGATAAAGTTATAATGTTATTTGTGTCAAATGCTCATTTTTATCCACAGGCATCTGTGACTACGTTTTAGCATTTTTTTGTATTTGTATGGCTTTTATCTGATAACAGTAAAGATTTGGCTTGACTTGATAAAGAATTCAATTTGGAACAAAAAGTTCATGTGTTTTATTTTGCTGTCTTGACAACATGTTGTTGGATTTACTACATTTTTGTTCAAAAAGTAAATAAGTGAATGCACATATCAATTTAATACAGCCGGTCCTGGGTGGTAAATATATATAGTTGTAGGACAGGAATACTCGTGCACATGCTCACTTACACCTATCCAGAAGAACACAGAGGCGTACATTCTCACACCTATCCATTCACAAGCACACAAGTCCATATGCTTACACCCATCTATTTACAAGCACACACACATTGCCCACATACTCAAACCCACCAACTCACAAGCACACACATATATGCGGCACATATTCACACCTACCCATTCACAAGCACATACTTGCATACACATACAAACAACTATTTACAAGCGCATGCGCAAATATGCATCCATCCATTCATGCTCACATGTACTCAAACATTAAATGAAGCACTTATCTGGTGCGCTGCTGTGGTTGAAGGCAGGACCAGTAGGTGGTGGGAAAGAGAAGCATGACGTAAGAGGAAAGAGCAAGAGGCTTCAGCAGGGAAGGAGAAGCCGGAAGATACGACTACCTCAATACAATACTTTGCTTTTTATGCCTAGTAAGATCACTTGGAAATCGACTTAATCTTCTAATTCCTTTTTATAAGACTTTTGCTACTCAAAACCTCCCTAAACCCAGCACCACCCCTCCTAGTGCAAACCAGATGGGATGAGCTTGACGTACACCCCCTCCTTGATCTCACTGTACTGAGTAGAAGTTCGGCAGATCTTCAAAATGGCCATTTGTATGCAGAAAAATTATACTTTTGGGGAGGTTAATTCTTTAAAAGCAAGCATTGTTTTTAGAAACAATTACTCTCAACATGCTCCGCTCCTCCCTTATGAAACACTCTATAGATGGAGGGGCATATTTATAACCCCTGAGCACCACCAGAGCGTTACTTTTTTTTGACGTTCTGGCAGTGCAGACTGCAGACCCATATCTATGAGGCCATGCAAAGCCACTTTGCGTGGCTTTCAGGGCCTCATAGATACAGAGTTAGACAAAGCAGCACAAGTCATAAGGGGAGTGTTCCATGGACGTCGCAGTGGGTTTTGATGCATTCCCAGATTTACAAAGACGTGTAAACCTCGGAATGCATCAAAACTGTCTGCCTCCCCAAAGGAAACGCAAGGAGGGGAAATATCTTTATTTCTCCTTGATTTTTGCTCTTTCTTCATGTGCGGCATTCTGCGCGCTGATGTAATTTTCCTGAAAATAAAAGCAAAATGAGGCGATTGGCTCATTTCGCTTGCTCTGCATCGCTGCTCAGGAGGCAATCTCAGCCCCCCAAGCACTGATCCAGACGGGAAAGGTATTGTTCGAAAGGGGTGTCTCCCCTGTCCAATCATACCTTTCTCAAGTGGATCCCTGCTTGGGGATCACCCAGGGAGGGTAATCCCCAAGCACAGATCAACTCCACTAGACACCAGGAAGGGGGAGCAGACCCTTGGGCAAGAGCTTTTGCTGCCCCTGTTTTTAATGGCATAGTTCAGTCATTCTGCTCCCGCTTGGGGGTCATCTGAGGGCAATAACCCTCGCTCTCCCCCCCCCGGGGCATTATGCAGCACATATAGAAAGAGGAAAACACCTCCATGGATTGTTTTTGTTTCTTCCTGCACAAAAATAATCCTGCATGCAGCTCAGGCACCCTTACCCCATGGTGCAAGAGTGCCTTCTTTGGTGCTAGGCAGCCAAAAGAGCGTCAGCGCAGGGGGAAAGAACAGAAATGCACCATATTTTGGAAACACTGTCCATTTCTGCCCTTACCCTGAGGCACAGGGCAGCGCAGCAAGGTCACTTGGTGCACTGCCTGCGCCACGATTTGAGTAAATATGCCCCAGAGTTGGTACAACTACAGATTATCCAGGCTTTCACCGGAAGCTATAAATTTCAGTTCCTTATCCTGCCCTTCTGTTACCGGACTAGATCCATCTTCCCACCACTACAACGTCTGTCTATACTTCAACCTCATCAAAAATAACACAACAAAATTAAATGGTTTCTGTATTATGTGGGATATGTTTAGATTGTGATTGATCAGGTTACCCTGTAAAAAGTGATGGGTACAATTAAAAAGGCATTTGTGAATGAAGTATTCCCACCAACAACTTCATACATAGTAACACGAGAATTAATTAGTAGCAACATAGAGAGAAGTGATAAAGGTAATTGCTGATGACAGGAGCTAAGCAGTGACACAACACATATAATAGTGGAGTGAAATATACATAATTTGAGACACAGGGAGATAGCCTGATTTCAAAATCTGGATTACAGTCGAAGTTACCAGATTTGAAGATCCACAACTTGCTCCTTAGACCTCATAACCTCACATTATTTGCTGTGTAATGGCCAGACATACCTTCCTCAGCCTGGTCCAGGCTAATTATAAAGGTCTAATCAAATACAATTGGTAAACGTTACATTTTATTTTCCGAAAAGCTCCTGTGAGATGAAAACAACAATGTTTACATTTTTCCTTTGAGAGATCGATCAATGAATCAATCAATCAGTGTATTTGTAGAGCGCACTACCACACGTGAGGGTCTCAAGGTGCTGAGGGGGGGTGCTGCTACTGCTCAAATAGCCAGGTTTTGAGCTGCTTCCTGAAAGTCAGCAGGTCTTCAGTCTGTCGTAGGGGCAAGGGAAGGGTGTTCCAGGTCTTGGCGGCGAGTTGGGAGAAGGATCTGCCTCCGGTAGTCGCTCTTCGGATGCAGGGGATGGTGGCGAGGGAGAGGTCAGCTGAGCGGAGTTGGCGGGACGGGGTGTAGAAGGTGAATCGTCTGCTGAGGTAAGCTGGATGAATGTTGTGGAGCACCTTGTGTGCGTGGGTGAGGAGCTTGAAGGTTATCCTTTTGTTGACGGGGAGCCAGTGTAGGTCTCTCAGAAGGAGAGTGATGTGGCTGTGGCGGTGGGCATCGAGCATCAGGCGTGCGGAGGCGTTTTGTAGGCGTTGCAGTCGTTTGAGGAGTTTGGCCGGGGCTCCTGCGTAGGGGGCATTTCCGTAGTCAAGTTTGCTGCTGACGAGGGCTTGGGTGACTGTTCTTCTTGTATCTGTGGGGATCCATCTATAGATCTTGCAGAGCATGTGGAGAGTGTTGAAGCAGGATGAGGAGACGGCGCTGACTTGCTTGGTCATGGAGAGTGTTGATCGAGGATGATGCCCAGGTTGCATGCGTGGTTAGTGGGTGTTGGGGCTGCTCCCAGAGCGGTCAGCCACCAGGAGTCGTTCCAGGCTGAGGGGTTGGCGCCGAGGATGAGGACCTCTGTCTTATCTGAGTTCAACTTCAGTTTGCTGTACCTCATCCATTCGGTGACGACCTTCATTCCTTCATGGAGGTTGGATTTGGCGGTGAGGGCGTCCTTGGTGAGGGAGAGAATCAGTTGGGTGTCGTCAGCGTAGGAGATGATGTTGAGGTTGTGTAGCTGGGCGACGCAGGCGAGCGGGGCCATGTAGACGTTGAAAAGTGTAGGGCTGTGGGACGGACCTTGGGGAACGCCGCAGATGATCTTCGGAGCGGAAAGGGGGAAGGTGGACGCTCTGGGTTCTGCCGGAGAGGAAGGAGATGGTCCACTCCAGAGCTTTGTCCCGGATCCCTGCATTGTGGAGGCGTGTGCATAGGATGGGGTGGCAGACGGTGTTGAAGGCGGCCGAGAGGTCCAGGAGGATGAGGGCCGTGGTTTCGCCGTTGTCAGGCAGGGCCCTGATGTCATCGGTGGCGGCGATGAGGGCGGTTTCGGTACTGTGGTAGCTGCGGAACCCTGACTGGGATGGGTCCAGGATGTTGTTTTCTTCGAGGTAGTGGGTCATTTGTCTGTTGACAATCTTCTTAATGACCTTGGCCGGGAATGGGAGCATGGAGATGGGACGGAAGTTCTTGAGGTCTCTCGCGTCCGTCATGGGTTTCTTGAGTAGGGGTTTGATCTCAGCATGCTTCCAGCTCTCGGGGTAGGACGCGGTCTCAAAGGAGATGTTGATGACTGCGGAGGTGGGGTGCGATGGTGGTGCTTGCTTTGTTAAAGATGTGGTGCGGGCAGGGGTCTGACGGAGATCCAGAATGGATGGTGCCCATGGTTTTGATTGTATTGTCTTCGTTCACGGTGGCCCAGACGAGCAGGGGGTCGTAGTTGAAGGTGGGTGGAGAGTCTGAGGAGTCGGTGATTGGCAGGGTGGTCTGGCTGTTGAAACTGTCATGGATGTCTGTGATCTTGTGGTGGAAGAAGGCGGCAAGGGAGTTGCACAGGTCTTGTGAAGGTGGGATGTCATTTGTGCTAGAGCTGGGGTTAGAGAGTTCATTCACGATGTTGCACAGCTCCTTGCTGTTGTTTGCATTGTTGTCAAGGCGGTCTTTGAAGGGGGTTTTCTTGGCAGATCAGATGGGGTGATGGTGATTGCGGATGGTGTTTTTGAAGGCGGCATGGTTGTCTGGTGTCTGTTCTAGGAGGCACTTTCTCTCCAGTTTCCGGGAGGTTTGCTTGGAGGCTTGAAGGTCCAAGGTGAACCAGCTCTTTTTTTAGAGGAAGGGAACTCCAAAAGTATTTGGTTTATCAACATTTACCCCGTGTGACTGTATCTACTGTTATGCTTAAAAATAAATCCTAAGTGCAGTTTTTAGCATGTATATGTTCATGTTGAGCGATGCATGGGGTGTTTGATCATGGTTTGTGGCATTAACCTGTTCCGTGCGTCGGACAGCCAGGAGCCATCCGACACCATAGTGCTAGTGTCCATCGGACGGCTCCCAGCCCCCCAACATACACAGCACTGGTGCGGGCATCAGAGGGATTTCCTTTACTAAGAAACCACCTTTGGGGGCTGGAGGAGAGCTTTCCCATCTTCCAATGTTGTTTCTGGGATTTCAGATAAATGACCGCACGCTGATGTAATTTCCCTGAAAACAAAAGTGAAATGAGCCGATCGGCATATTTCGCTTTCTCTGCATCAGTGCTCATGGGGCTATCTCAGCCCACAAGCATTGATCCAGATGGGAAAGATATTGTTAGAAAAGGGAGAGTCTCCTCTTTTCAATTCCCAAGTGGATCCCTGCTTGGGGGCTACGCAGGGAGGGCAATCCACAAGCAGGGATCTACTCCACTAGACAACAGAGAGGGGGAGTGGCCCCTTGTGCAAGCAGGGGCTCTTGCTCCCCCCATTTTTAAATGGCATAGTTCAGTCTTATTGGGGCAATACCCTTGATCTGCCCCCCCAGGGGCAGAAAACCCATTAGGCACCAGGGACTATTTTAGGGGTAGAGGCTGCTCAGTATGGGCATGGCAATATTCCCAACCCCCCAAAAATGGGCACAGTCTATCTGCCCCACTGGGGGACAGAAAGCCTACTAGGCAACAGAGACTATTAGGGGTGGGCATTGCAATGCCTTCGCCCCCCCACAAAATGGACACAGTCTTTCTGCTCCCTACCTCAGCAGACTAAAGCATCTCATCCCAATGGCAAGCAAAAGGAGATTCAACTCATTTGGGTGTTGAATTCATATATGGGCCAGCAGAGCTTGGCTAACTCCCAATATCGTCCCACTTACAATGGTGAGAGACTGCACTTTTTGGCCTTTTATAGGCTGCTACCTGCAAAAGCTTACCAGACCTAGTCACTTCTGAAAAGTGGACATCTGGGTAAGTTCAGGGTGGCGGGCTTCAAATCCACCCCACACCATTTTCTTACCACAGTGCATGGCTGGGCCTAGTGCCAGTGACAGGAATGGATCCAACTGAGGTCAATAGGAGTCTCCACGCAAGCATTCCCATTGTCCTTGGTTTGATCCCTTTCTGTTGTTGGCACTAGGCCCAGCCACACAAGTGGGGCAGCGTTTTTATGGGCAAAGGTGGGGCAATGCTGGGTGATAGAAATGTTGTGGATTCCTGCAGATTCCGTAAGTTTCCATTGTTGGTTAGAAACCCTAATGGGATCAATGCAAGTCACACCATCCTGGACTCCCCTATGGATCTAGTTTTTAAAAACTGTACAGTTTGAATAGGTTCCCCTATGTGCCGGCAAATGAGTTGCGTCCATGTTGCGTTTTGGGCAGTTTCCTGTTGTGGGCACTACGTCTACCTATACAAGGGAGGTACCATTTTTATCAGGAGACTTTGGGGAATGCCCAGTGAAATTAAGTTTTGTGGCTTCCACAGATTCCAGAACTTTCCATCACACAAATGTGAGCAAATTGTGTTTTTTTTTTTTTAGTCAAAGGATTAGGATTGCTAGGGATTCTGGGTGACAAAATGTGGTGAAAACCATGCGTCAGCCCACCCTGGTTACCCCAAGGTGTCTGGTGTTAAAAATGTACAGGTTGGCTTGGTTTCGCTAGGTGTCGGCTGAGTTAGGGTCCAAAATCTAGAGCTACCCACATAGAAAAAAGAGGGTTGATTTATTTCGAGGAAAAATGTGCTGCGTACATGTTGCGTTTTGAGCTGTTCCCTGTCGCGGGCCTGCCCACACAAGGGAAGTACCTTACTGATGGGGAGACTTGTAGGAGCATAGAATATTAGAACATTTGTTATTACCCATTGGATTTTGTTGTATTTGTGCCTTTCAAATGTAAGCCAGTGTATAAGAAAGATGACATTTTGAAAAACACCCTCCAAATCATATGCAAATCATATGATAGAACAGGTACTTACAAATTCAGAGGTGTAGAAATATCCACTGCTGCTAAACTCTATATCTTGTGCCTATTTCAGAAAAACATAAGTTTCCTTGATACCCTTTTTTCACTCTTTCGTTTATAAGATCTATACTTGGTACTCAATGAAAAGCCTTTGTGTGGTGCAGCTCAGTTGTTTGCGCTGGGTAGCTTGGGTTCTTAGGGAACCTACAAAACATATACCCCCACAACAAAAAGGAGCTAGCAAACGTAATGATATATTGATTTTAGCAATCTGCCATCATGACAAAGAGTTACAGATGAAAATGTCACAAATGCCCGTTTTTTCCTAGTCATTTTTAATATGTCTTTCATTCAACAGTTATTTTCATTGGGAAAATCTTGAGGGATCTACACATATGACCCGTTGCTGAATGCAGAATTGTGTATAGTTTTCAGAAATCCATAGCTTTTTTGGATCACCCATTGGTTTTAGACTGGTTTCCACCACAAACTGGAAGTAGGGTTGTAGGAAAGTACCATCTTGCCTGGCATGTTACCCCCATTTTTCACTGTATATATGTTGTTTTAGTTGTATGTGTCACTGGGACCCTGCTAGTCAGGGCCCCAGTGCTCATAAGTGTGCCTGAATGTGTTACCTGTGTTATGACTAACTGTCTCACTGAGGCTCTGCTAATCAGAACCTCAGTGGTTATGCTCTCTCATTTCTTTCAAATTGTCACTAACAGGCTAGTGACCAATTTTACCAATTTACATTGGCTTACTGGAACACCCTTATAATTCCCTAGTATATGGTACTGAGGTACCCAGGGTATTGGGGTTCCAGGAGATCCCTATGGGCTGCAGCATTTCTTTTGCAACCCATAGGGAGCTCTGACAATTCTTACACAGGCCTGCCACTGCAGCCTGAGTGAAATAACATCCACGTTATTTCACAGCCATTTTACACTGCACTGAAGTAACTTATAAGTCACTTATATGTCTAACCTTTACCTGGTAAAGGTTAGGTGCAAAGTTACTTAGTGTGAGGGCACCCTGGCACTAGCCAAGGTGCCCCCACATTGTTCAGGGCCAATTCCCTGGACTTTGTGAGTGCAGGGACACCATTACACGCGTGCACTACATATAGGTCACTACCTATATGTAGCTTCACAATGGTAACTCCGAATATGGCCATGTAACATGTCTATGATCATGGAATTGCCCCCTCTATGCCATCCTGGCATAGTTGGCACAATCCCATGATCCCAGTGGTCTGTAGCACAGACCCTGGGACTGCCAAACTGCCTTTCCCGGGGTTTCACTGCAGCTGCTGCTGCTGCCAACCCCTCAGACAGGCTTCTGCCCTCCTGGGGTCCAGCCAGGCCTGGCCCAGGATGGCAGAACAAAGGACTTCCTCTGAGAGAGGGTGTTACTCCCTCTCCCTTTGGAAAATGGTGTGAAGGCAGGGGAGGAGTAGCCTCCCCCAGCCTCTGGAAATGCTTTCATGGGCACACATGGTGCCCATTTCTGCATAAGCCAGTCTACACCTGTTCAGGGACCCCTTAGCCCTGCTCTGGCACGAAACTGGACAAAGGAAAGGGGAGTGACCACTCCCCTGACCTGTACCTCCCCTGGGAGGTGCCCAGAGCTCCTCCAGTGTGCTCCAGACCTCTGCCATCTTGGAAACAGAGGTGCTCCTGGCACACTGGACTGCTCTGAGTGGCCAGTGCCAGCAGGTGACGTCAGAGACTGCTTCTGATAGGCTCCTTCAGGTGTTGCTAGCCTATCTTCTCTCCTAAGTAGCCAAACCCTCTTTTCTGGCTATTTAGGGTCTCTGTCTTTGGGGATTCTTTAGATAACGAATGCAAGAGCTCATCCGAGTTCCTCTGCATCCCTCTCTTCACCTTCTGCCAAGGAATCGACTGCTGACCGCGCTGGAAGCCTGAAAAACTGCAACAAAGTAGCGAAGACGACTACTGCAACTCTGTAACGCTGATCCTGCCGCCTTCTCGACTGTTTTCCTGGTGGTGCATGCTGTGGGGGTAGTCTGCCTCCTCTCTGCACTAGAAGCTCCGAAGAAATCTCCTGTGGGTCGACGGAATCGTCCCCCTGCAACCGCAGGCACCAAAGAACTGCATCACCGGTACCCTGGGTCTCCTCTCAGTATGACGAGCGAGGTCCCTTGAATCCAGCAACTCTGTCCAAGTGACTCCCACAGTCCAGTGACTCTTCAGTCCAAGTTTGGTGGAGGTAAGTCCTTGCCTCCCCACGCCAGACTGCATTGCTGGGAACCGCGACTTTTGCAGCTACTCCGGCCTCCGTGCACTTCCGGCAGAAATCCTTTGTGCACAGTCCAGCCTGGGTCCACAGCACTCTAACCTGCATTGCACGACCTCCTAAGTTGTCCTCCGGCGACGTGGGACTCCTTTGTGCGACTTCAGGTGAGCACCATTTCACGCATCCTCGTAGTGCCTGTTTCTGGCACTTCTACGGGTGCTGCCTGCTGCTGAGAGGGCTCCTTGTCTTGCTTGACGCCCCTTCTGTCCCCAGACGCAATTGGCGACATCCTGGTCCCTCCTGGGCCACAGCAGCATCCAAAAACACTAACCACACGATTTGCAGCTAGCAGGGCTTGTTGGCGGTCTTTCGGCGGGAAAACACTTCTGCACGACTCTCCACGGCGTGGGGGATCCATCCTTCAAAAGGGAAGTCTCTAGCCCTTGTCGTTCCTGCAGAAACCTCAGCTTCTACTGTCCAGTAGCAGCTTCTTTGCACCCACAGCTGGCATTTCCTGAGCATCTGCCCATCTCCGACTTGCTTGTGACTTTTGGACTTGGTCCCCTTGTTCCACAGGTACCCTCGACTGGAAATCCATTGTTGTTGCATTGTTGGTTTGTGTCTTTCCTGCAGAATTCCCCTAGCAAGACTTCTATGTCCTTTGGGGAACTTTAGTGCACTTTGCACTCACTTTTCAGGGTCTTGGGGTGGGCTATTTTTCTAACCCTTGCTATTTTCTAATAGTCCCAGCGACCCTCTACAAGGTCACATAGGTTTGGGGTCCATTCGTGGTTCGCAGTCCACTTTTGGAGTATATGGTTTCCGTTGCCCCTATCCCTATGTGTCCCCATTGCATCCTATTGTAGCTATACATTGTTTGCACTGTTTTCTAATACTATTACTACATATTTTGGTATTGTGTACATATATCTTGTGTATATTTGCTATCCTCATACTGAGGGTACTCACTGAGATACTTTTGGCATATTGTCATAAAAATAAAGTACCTTTATTTTTAGTATATCTGTGTATTGTGTTTTCTTATGATATTGTGCATATGACACTAGTGGTACTGTAGGAGCTTCACTCGTCTCCTAGTTCAGCCTAAGCTGCTCTGCTAAGCTACCATTATCTATCAGCCTATGCTTCTAGACACCCTATACACTAATAAGGAATAACTGGGCCTGGTGCAAGGTGCACGTACCCCTAGGTACTCACTACAAGCCAGTCCAGCCTCCTACAAGGGTCAGAGCACAAAAAATAGGGAACAATCCAAAACTGTGGTACAAAATTAGGGGCCAGATGTATCAAAGGTTTTTACCCATTCTATGTCTATGGGAAAATGTGTTCATACATATGGTCCTAGGTTTTTTAATTGAGCTCTGCATGTTCCTGAAAGCTGGGAAGGTGGTGACATTAGTACAACAAACCATTTGTGGATAACATTTGTAGGGAAAAAGACAGAGCACTTTTTCCCTATTTTATTTAAAAAAAAAACTCAAAATGATGCTATATTCTGCCTATTTGCTCAGTCCACTCCAGGGGAATACACCTTTAGAATCCCAGGATATTGGAAAAAAGGAAGCAAATTTGGTGTAGATACCTTATGTGTACAAAACATTATTGAGGCCCAAGCACAAACTACCCCAAAGAGCCAAAAAAGGGCTCAGCATGTGGGGGTGGGGGGGTTTGGGGGTTGGGGGTGGAATCTTAGCCGCAAAAGTGTTAAAGGCAGGCATGCCATCACAATCTTTCTACAAGGTGACTTAATAATGTGCCTACTGTCCGATTTCACTAGGGCAGCTTTCTCCATAATGTACACATTCCCAGACTTTGTCATTCACATCCAAAAGTGGGATTCTGGTCTATGTGTATGCATTGCTGCCATTAATACAGAAATCCATAGATCAATTGCTATAATTTCTGCCACTTGGGTAATCAGGGCAACAGCACATAAATTGGTGCTGTAGTAGAAATCAGGCAGTGTCCTTGCCTATGCTGCAGTACATATTCAGTTGTGTGCGCCTGCTGCAAACAGGCTCCGTGCATTCGATTACTGGAAAACGTGCTTCCCTAGTGCAGGTCTCAAGTAGGACAGTTTGCACCTATCCCGGGGAGAACACATCAGTAACAGACAGAGCTGTGTTTTGAAACGGATGCCCCATTTTACACTGCCAGTGTGCCTGGTTCCAGTTTGAAGGGTGGCTAAGAATCCCATTGTATGCAGTGGCGTAACGAAACTTGAGGGGGTCCTCCTGTACAGTATATGGAGGAGCCCCCTCTCCGGACTCATTCTGGAGCTCTCTGGACAGAATACTGTGCTGAGGGGGGCCCTGGAGCTTGGCACCCCCCTGCACCGCTGGGGCTGTGGGGGCTTTTGTTACACCACTGATTGTAGGCGGATGCCTTGTACACCTGAATCTGCTTCTGGGAGGTTGCCTTAGGATCCCTGGGTACCGTGTGACTGTGGCCAAAGGACTCCTTCGGGGATCCATTGAATGTGCATCTTCTCATATATGGAATAAATCAGTGTGCCATTACACATCTTTTTGGTCCTGCACCTATATATGTGAACCGTGCTACAAGACGGGAACAAAGTTTGGAAACTCTACTAAATCTATACATTGTATGTATGAGTGATCACAAACCGCTGTCTAATCCTCTGCCACTTAGAAAAAGGAGACGCACATAGGCCCATATTTATACTTTTTGACGCTAAACTGCGCTAACGCAGTTTAGCGTCCAAAAATTTAGCGCCGTCTAACGCCATTCCGAAGCGCCATGCGGGCGCTGTATTTATGGAATGGCGTTAGCCGGCGAAAGCAGACCGGCGCTGCCTGGTGTGCTTGGAAAAAAACCACGTAGACCAGGCAGCGCCGGCGTAGGGGGAAAATGGTGCTAGGGCGTCTTAAAATGGCGCAAGTCGGGTTGACGCTAAAAAATCGTCTTAACCCGATTTGCGCCATTTTTTCGACGCCCAGACGCCATTTAAATGACTCCTGTCTTAGTAAAGACAGGAGTCATGCCCAATGGCCATGCCCAGGGTACTTATGTCCCCTGGGCATGGTCATTGGGCATAGTGGCATGTAGGGGGGCACAAATAAGGCCCCCCTATGCCACCCAAAAAAAATTGAAAAATATAAAAAATTATACTTACGTGAACTTACCTGAATGTCCCTGGGGTGGGTCCCTCCATCCTTGGGTGTCCTCCTGGGGTGGGCAGGGGTGGCAGGGGGGGTCCCTGGGGGCAGGGGAGGGCACCTGTGGGCTCATTTTGAGCCCACAGGCCCCTTAACGCCTACCCTGACCCAGGCGTTAAAAAGTGGCGCAAATGCGGGGTTTTTTGACCCGCCACCTCCCGGGCGTGATTTTTGCCCGGGAGTATAAATACGACGCATTTGCGTCGCCGTCATTTTTTTAGACGGGAACGCCTTCCTTGCATCTCATTAACGCAAGGAAGGCGTTCACGCTAAAAAATGACGCTCTTTGCCCATACTTTGGCGCTAGACGCGTCTAACGCCAAAGTATAAATATGGCGTTAGTTTTGCGCCGAATTTGCGTCGAAAAAAACGACGCTAATTCGGCGCAAACGGAGTATAAATACGGGCCATAGTCCACAAAGTCAAAGGCGTCCACGCATGTGAACGGGACCACACTCACATGCAAATCACGGAAGGCATCCCTGGGATGGCCCTTGTGCACGTTTCGCACCATCGCTTTTAATGTAACAGACGCATTAACAACACATGCAGCAACACCTTACCACGCAATCACCGACACACAAATGCATGCAAACATGCTATGTGTCTCACTGCCTTGAGGTCTAAAATGAAGGGGACCAAAGAGAAGAATTCTTAAGTTAGCAGGGAGGGGTGCACATTGGCTCCACATTACTTTTACTACTGATTTATTCTAAATGTCTTACAGGTGATGCTCACTTTAGGGCACTTTTCGTCACGCTGATCTGTAACAGGCAGCCCTTGAAAGCGTCTCTGATTTATCCAGTGATTATTTCTGCGGTGTTGTTATTCATGAGCTGCAAAACCTGCATAATGACAGCTCCCGCTGCATTCATTAGTACTGTCCTTGCACATATTGTTATTACTTTGTCTCTAGCTCATCTAATCATTTGTACAGTGCGTTCAAAGTTTACTGTCTCCTAATTTGTATGCATCCTTTTTACGTTGCCTGCATCTGAAACAACATAAAGACATTTTACGATGAGCGGGATAATAACCGCTTTCACACTTGATGGATGATTAAAACTGAATATTTTCCCTCCGACATGGCGGGTGTTTGATGACACGATGTATAAACTTTTCTCTTTCCTCCTATCCCATTATTACTGGTTGCAGACAATTTATTATCTTCTTATTTTTCTATAAGGCCTATAAACCATCAGTGTTTTATAGTACCCTGCCTATCAAACTCCCAATGCTGTTAGCAGCAGCAGCTAGCTCTCACTCCAGAGGAAGAACACATGTAATTCCGCAAGGGTTAAAGGACATTTTGGATCTGTTGTCAGTAAGTGCTTACTGATGTTTACAGCTGCGTTCTAGAAACATAATGAGATCTAATGCAAATTAGTGACAACACCCAAAATAGTAATTTATGAGAAAATAATTGGACTTTACTGGAAGGGAACGCCTTGTACGTTTGTGAACTCCCATAAATCTATACATTCATAGGTACTCACAAACTGTTCTCCGATCCCCTTTCATCTAGAAATTGCTGAGGGGTCACTTCACACATGGGTACATGAGTAAATCATTTTCCAGGGAGAAAAGGGGTATGGGTGTGCTGTAGGGAAAAGTGTTGCGCGTCCCGGGCGAACTCCTGGAAAGCTTTGAGAATTCCTGCAAGTCATAAATCTGTAAAGTTTATTTCAGAAGCAAGTCAATACCGTGCGCGCGCACTGGGTTCGCTGTGGGGGTAATGAAAAAGGGTACAAGCCATCATAATACATGGCTTTATATGATATGCATGTTTTCGTATGAGTGTCACAGAAGTGTATATGAATACCGAAAAAGAAGTACACTATGTATGTGAAAAATCACACCCTATGTATGGACAGGTTTACAAGACTAAGGGCCTTATTAATAACCTTGGCAGTCGGTCAGTTGGACCACCAGGGACAGAGGCCTTGGTTCACCCTGGTGGAGGACCGTCTACCATCTTTAGAGGTCTCCACCTAGAAATCTCTGCCCTGTGAAGGGGGCTGGGTCAACTTCATTAACAGCGAAGGTTTGCTGAGTGGGTGCCATGTTTAAAGTGCCCTTTCAGCTAACCTTTTTGTTCAGTGAAAAAAAAATCCCACAGCAGAGCAGGTAGTTGTTTTCTCTGAACAAATATATGAATGGCCCCACGTGCAGTTTGTTTTCTAAAAGCATATTGGAGCCATTCTACATAGCCATGCACAGCAGACTTGGGCAAATCAAGTATTGTTTCCCCACCCTAAACAGAATAAGGCAGAATTCACTGTGACCTGGCGGGCATTTGGCGGTTGGGCTGATACATCCGACATTTACACTGGTGGAGCCAGTGGAGACTACAATGAATTCAAGCTTGGCACTTCCCCTAAATCTAAACAGACAGGGGGATTTACAAGTTTGTGGTGGTGCTCCCTCACTGCCTAACTCAAAATGAACCGTTTACTCCATATCTCAGTAAATCTGCCTTACACTGTGTGCTAAAAATGAAATCAACCAAGGCATGTGAACATTAAAAGCATTAGATAGGAGTTGAATTAAACGCATTCAAATTCATATTGTGAGATCACAGGTTAACAAGCCTTGATCCCTATGCTACTTCATTAATATGCATTAATCTGAGTAACTGGTATTAGTGAAAGAACAGTTTTTATTGGTGTGTAGCAACATATACGTTCCCACAGTGAGGATAATGCAATTCAATAAAACAACATGCTGCTTGTATTTTTAGTCTTTCTATAGTGCTGCTTTTTTGTGGTCTCCCTCCTGAGGTTTGATTTTTAATTTTTTTACTTTTGGTTGTGTGAGTATCCTTTCACAGCTAATTTAATCGAACTATTTTTCTGTCTGCTTCTTTCCATGCCATTTGTGATTTATCATTTGAAGGGAGTGCATGTTCTGCTCTGTCTCTCTCACTTTCTCTCTCTTTTCACTCTCTCCCTCCTATCCTTTATATTACATGGTGCTGTGATGCTAGGAACTGCACCGCTCTGCCATACTCTGCGTTGGATGCGGGGAGACCTTCAGTTAAGCAAGGAGAAGTATGCTCAAGCTCCAGCCATGCATCCACGACCTTGAGGAAAGCACTTGGGAGGCAGGACTCACTCTCTCAGAATCTAGGGATCAGGTCAAGTCCAGTTGGGTGTTGTCAGCTGGAAAGTCCTGTGGAAGCTTTCTGTGTCCCTGTTGCTCAAACAGGAGGCCAGCCACCTAACCCTTGGAGTCACGTCTGGTGTTCAAGGCAAGAAGGTCCACTCTTGCTTCTCAAGACAGCAGTGTAATTCTTCTTCTGAATCCTCTCAGGTCCAGGAGTGTTCTGATTTCAGGTTCTGGAGATGTCACTTTTATAAACTATATAAAGGTACACTGTTCCAAAAATAGAGAGAAGGAAGACAAAAACAGGGGAGACCTGTAATCTCAGGAGCAAGAGCCCTCAAGCATCACTCTGGATGGCTAGCATCATCATCGGGAATAGCTCCTCACTAGGCCGGCGCTGCAATGCCTAGTGGGCACCCCGAAGTGGGGGCTCTCAGCCGAATTTTGAGATAGTGACTAGAAAATTCAATAGTGCAAACTGAAGCTGCCTAAGGTCACCACCCAAAACAAGAAAGAGGAAAAAAGGTTTAAAATTGGTTATTCATCCATTAACTTCATCATTTAATCAGTCAAATGTAACAAGGATGAAGACCAAGGTTAAAAGCAATGTTGAAAGTCAGATAGAGGATTATGCTCATACACCTTTCAAAAGTAAATGTACTTAGAGAGTCCTAAAAATTACAAGGCACCTCTTTGTTATGGTCGACATGTTTCGCGTCTATTGGTCCATACAGATCCACTGACGCTTCATCAGGACCTACATAACTAGGTAAACAAACCTCTTTAGAAATATATAGACACCGGTCACTTACTTAAGTTGACTGGTAATACAGGTACCCTGAAAGACAAAAACGAAGAATGCCAAAGGAATGTGAAACACATATCGCTATTAAAATATATCTCAAAAGTTCTGATGAGAAATAGCACAACCAAACTCTGGTCAGTAACAATGAATGGGACGTCACATAGGGAAAATGCTTACCACCCCCTACTCGAGAACAGGTTCCATAGGTAAGGCGTCTCTAGGACTCATGATGACACTAGTTGTAAATAAAGATGAAGAAATAAGAAAGGAAATAACTCTGTGGTACAAGTGAAAAAATGGATAGCAGATAACTATCCAACAGTTAGGAAATACCTAATAAGTATTGTAGAGTATCTGGGATTATTAAAATCGTTTAAATAGTGCCGTAAAAAACATCATTGGTGATTAGCGTAATAATTTGCCAAATGTGCACCCAAATAAATATGGTATAATGTCTGGGGTTAATAAAATTCCTAAATGGTACTGCAAAAGACATCGTAGGTGATAAGAAAAATGTTTTTATAGGTGTGCACCCAAACATGTAGTCAAAATGCTGTAAATGCCAAGCATATTCAGGCACAATATGTCAAGTTCAAAATGACCCCACAAATTACAAGCGGAACTGCACGTTACTGTACATCTAATTGGTCATGGCTGAATGTATAAAAGATCGGTGGGCTGCTAGCTCGTGGCTCAAGCGGTAACTAATATCGATGCGTTTATCGTGCCGCCAAATGGGTGTTATTTGTCAAAAGAAAAATCCGAATAGCAGAGAAGTCCCGACG